>NC_138225.1:49726388-50331388 GCF_964197995.2 Scardinius erythrophthalmus
TCCTTCTATAACTGTTCCGGTGGTCCCGAATCCAGTGGTCCCAGTTCCAGTGGTCCCAGTTCCGGTGGTCCCAGTTCCGGTGGTCCCAGTTCCGGTGGTCCCAGTTCCGGTGATCCCAGTTCCGGTGGTCCCGAAACATAGGAGGAGGAGAAAGGCTCCCTCCGTAACTGTTCCGGTGGTCCCAGTTCCGGTGGTCCCAGTTCCGGTGGTCCCAGTTCCGGTGGTGCCTGTCGAGCCTGTGTCTTCGGACAAGATGGCCGCCACCGAGCCTGTTCACGTCATGCCTGCCGAGCCTGTGTCTTCGGACAAGATGGCCGCCGCCGAGCCTGTTCACGTCACGTCTGCCGGGCCTGTGTCTTCAGACAAGATGGCCGCAACAGAGACTGTTCACGTCACGCCTGCCGAGCCTGTGTCTTCGGACAAGATGGCCGCCGCCGCGAGTGTTCACGTCACGTCTGCCGAGCCTGTGTCCCCTGACAAGATGGCCGCCACCGAGAGTGTTCACGTCACGCCTGCCGAGCCTGTGTCTTCGGACAAGATGGCCGCCGCCGAGCCTGTTCACGTCCAGTCTGCCCAGTCAGAGACTGCTCACGTCACGTCTGCCGAGCCAGAGACTGTTCACGTCCCGTCTGCCCAGCCAGAGACCGTTCAGGTCACATCTGCCCAGCCAGAGATGGTTCAAGCCACGTCTGCCCAGTCGGAGATAGATCGGGAGATGCCCATTCTCACGGCCGGGGGGGCACTGATCGGCTATTTAGAGCGTTTAGCTCGGATCCTGGAGACGCCCTTCAAACCTCCAGTGTCTGTTCCGGAGCCGGAGCCAGTGTCTGTTCCGGAGCCGGAGCCAGTGTCTGTTCCGGAGCCGGAGCCAGTGTCTGTTCCTGAGCCGGAGCCAGTGTCTGTTCCTGAGCCGGAGCCAGTGTCTGTTCCTGAGCCGGAGCCAGTGTCTGTTCCTGAGCCGGAGCCAGTGTCTGTTCCTGAGCCGGAGCCAGTGTCTGTTCCTGAGCCGGAGCCAGTGTCTGTTCCTGAGCCGGAGCCAGTGTCTGTTCCTGAGCCGGAGCCAGTGTCTGTGCTTGTGTCTGTTTCTGTGCCGGTGGTGCCTGTTCCTGAGCCCTTAGTGACCGCGACACTAGCCATTATGGCCACAGCCATGTGGTGTGTGTGGGCTACGCACACACTTGGACCGGTGGTGTCTGTTCCTGGGCCGGTGGTGTCTGTTCCTGAGCCGGTGGTGCCAGTTCCCGAGCCGGTGGTGCCAGTTCCAGTGCCCGAGCCAGAGGGGCCAGTTCCAGTGCCCGAGCCGGTGGTGCCAGTTCCAGTGGTGCCAGTTCCAGTGCCTGAGCCGGTGGTTCCAGTTCCAGTGCCTGAGCCGGTGGTTCCAGTTCCAGTGCCTGAGCCGGTGGTACCAGTTCCAGTGCCAGTTCCAGTGGTGCCAGTTCCAGTGCCTGAGCCGGTGGTACCAGTTCCAGTGCCAGTTCCAGTGCCTGAGCCGGTGGTGCCAGTGCCAGTTCCAGTGGTGCCAGTTCCAGTGCCTGAGCCGGTGGTACCAGTTCCAGTGCCAGTTCCAGTCCCTGAGCCGTTGGTGCCAGTTCCAGTGCCAGTTCCGGTGGTGCCAGTTCCACTGTCAGTTCCGGTGGTTCCAGTTCCTGAGCCGATGGTGTCGGTGCCAGTTCCTGAGCCGGGGGTGTCGGTGCCAGTTCCTGAGCCGGTGGTGCCAGTTCCAGGGCCAGTTCCAGTGGTGCCAGTTCCTGAGCTGGTGGTGTCGGTGCCAGTTCCTGAGCCGGTGTCGGTTCCTGTTCCTGAGTTGGGGTCGGTTCCTGTGCCATGGTCGCTTGAAGGGTCGTCTACTTCCTGGTCTCCCGAGGGTTCGTCTCCGCCGTGGCCGCCCGATGAACTGCCGTCTCCGCCCTGGCCGCCCGAGGGAAAGTCTCCGCCCTGGCCGCCTGAGGGAAAGTCTCCGCCCTGGCCGCCCGATGAACTTCCGTCTCCGCCCTGGCCGCCCGATGAACTGCCGTCTCCGCCCTGGCCGCCCGAGGGAAAGTCTCCGTCCTGGCCGCCCGATGAACTGCCGCCTCCGCCCTGGCCGCCCGATGAACTGCCGTCTCCGCCCTGGCCGCCCGAGGGAAAGTCTCCGCCCTGGCCGCCCGAGGGAAAGTCTCCGCCCTGGCCGCCCGAGGGAAAGTCTCCGCCCTGGCCGCCCGAAGGAAAGTCTCCACCCTGGCCGTTTGCACAGCCTGCCCCGTCCTGGCCTCCTGAACCCTGTGGACCACTCTGGTGTCCCAGACATTTTTTTTCCCCTGTCCCGCCCTGGTCTGTCCCTCCCGTCCCGCCCTGGTCTGTCCCTCCCGTCCCGCCCTGGTCTGTCCCTCCCGTCCCGCCCTGGTCTTATGGAGCGTCTGGTAGCCGCTCCGTAGGGAGGGGGTAATGTCACATGCCTGTCCTGTCTTGTGCTGCACATGGGTGTTTGTTATGTTGGGCCATGTGCTCGTGTCTATTGTCTAGCCCCTCCCAGCTTGTTATTTGATTATTGGTTAATTTATCCCACCTGTTAGTCTCATTACCCTCCTTTGTTTGTTCCCCTATTTAGCTTCCTTGTGTTTGTAGTCCTGTGCTGGTTCGTTGTCTGAGTTACCTGTTCCTGATGTTCCTTCCCGCTGGCTAGTTGTGTCTTGAGTTTGTATCCTATCTGTTTGTGTGGAATAAATCTCCTCTGCATTTGAATCCTCGTCTCTCGTTCATTCAGCCGTGACATATACTCAGTGTCTGTCTACGCTATACTCAGTGTCTGTCTACGCTATACTCAGTGCCTGTCTACACTATACTCAGTGCCTGTCTAAACTAAACTCAGTGTCTGTCTACACTATACTCAGTGTCTCTCTACACTATAGTCAGTGTCTGTCTACACTATACTCAGTGTCTGTCTAAACTATACTCAGTGTCTCTCTACACTATACTCAGGGTCTGTCTATACTATACTCAGTGCCCGTCTACACTATACTCAAGGTCTGTCTATACTATACTATACTCAGTGCCTGTCTACACTATACTTAGTGTCTCTCTACACTATACTCAGTGTCTGTCTACACTATACTCAGTGCCTGTCTACACTATACTCAATGTCTGTATACAGTATACTCAGTGCCTGTCTACAATATACTCAGTGTCTATCTACACTATACTCAGTGCCTGTCTAAACTATACTCAATGTCTGTATACACTATACTCAATGTCTGTCTACACTATACTCAGTGCCTGTCTAAACTATACTCAATGTCTGTATACACTATACTCAATGTCTGTCTACACTATACTCAGTGCCTGTCTACACTTTACTCAGTGCCTGTCTACACTATACTCAGTGCCTGTCTACACTATACTCAGTGTCTGTCTACACTATACTCAGTGCCTGTATACACTATACTCAATGTCTGTCTACGCTATACTCAGTGCCTGTCTACACTTTACTCAGTGTCTGTCTACACTATACTCAGTGCCTATCTACACTATACTCAGTACCTGTCTACACTATACTCAGTGTCTGTCTACACTACTCAGTGCCTGTCTAAACTATACTCAATGTCTGTATACACTATACTCAATGTCTGTTTACACTATACTCAGTGCCTGTCTAAACTATACTCAATGTCTGTCTACACTATACTCAATGTCTGTCTACACTATACTCAGTGCCTGTCTACACTATACTCAGTGCCGTCTACACTATACTCAGTGCCTGTCTACACTATACTCAGTATCTGTCTACACTATACTCAGTGTCTGTCTACACTATACTCAGTGTCTGTCTACACTATACTCAGTGCCTGTCTAAACTATACTCAATGTCTGTATACAGTATACTCAGTGCCTGTCTACACTATACTCAGTTTCTGTCTACACTATACTCAGTGCCTGTCTACACTATACTCAGTGCCTGTCTACACTATACTCAGTGTCTGTCTACGCTATACTCAGTGTCTGTCTACACTATACTCAATGTCTGTCTACAATATACTCAGTGCCTGTCTACACTATACTCAGTGCCTGTCTACACTATACTCAGTGTCTGTCTACACTATACTCAGTGCCTGTCTACACTATACTCAATGTCTGTCTACACTATACTCAGTGTCTGTCTACACTATACTCAGTGTCTGTCTACACTATACTCAGTGCCTGTCTACACCATACTCAGTGTCTGTCTACACTATACTCAGTGCCTGTCTACACTATACTCAGTGCCTGTCTACACTATACTCAGTGCCTGTCTACACTATACTCAATGTCTGTCTACAATATACTCAGTGCCTGTCTACACTATACTCAGTGCCTGTCTACTCTATACTCAGTGTCTGTCAACACATTTTGTCTGTCTGACCTCCTGCCTGTCTGTTTCCCATAAACTTCGATTTCTTGGATTCTGACTTCAGGATTACCCACCAGAAGCTCTGGAGTTGACTTTGGTGTGACAATCTCTCTTTCACAAAGAAACTTGGGTAGAGTAAACCAATTGACCCTTTGCAGGGAATTTGATTGACAGGCGATCTGACCAATCATAATCCGCCATCCAACATGCGGTCAACATGGTGAGGCATGAGAGCGGCGTGGCTTGTCAGACATAGCAACAGTAACTATAGCGGGCGGGTCTTTGCAAACGGTCAATTTGATCTAATCAGCTATGTGACACATTGAGGCCTCAGGAATCTAGTACCACTGTACAGTGTCAGTTACTTCTTTGATGCTTTGATATTCGCCATGGAAATGTGAAACCAAGGGCCTCATTGTTAGTACTATTACATATGTCAGCATTACACTAGTATTACAATTGTTAAAAAGAAAGGATTTATCTTGTTTGGAATATACAATGCTGTGCACTGAAGATACATCTAAACTAGTAACCCTTGATATTCTGAAATGTATAATGCTATTTAAATAATAGTTTCAGTATTTATAATATTAGTAAGAATTTAAAATTGAACATGTTTCTCCTAAAAAAAATTTGAAGAGGTCCAGTTGCAAAAACTTCTTAGACTAGTCTTAAAATTTAGTCATCTAAACTTTTTCCTTAAGTCTGGTTATAATGTTTTTAAGTAATTTAGGCTACATAAAAAGTTAGATCTGTTTAATTCGAATTGGAAAAGTAAGATTGCCCTTTGGTTAACTGATACTTAGTCAAACTAGGTCTTGCTACTATGCAATTATGACAGAATTTCTTTCTTTCTTTCTTTCTTTCTTTCTTTCTTTCTTTCTTTCTTTCTTTCTTTCTTTCTTTCTTTCTTTCTTTCTTTCTTTCTTTCTTTCTTTCTTTCTTTCTTTCTTTCTTTCTTTCTTTCTTTCTACCACACTCATTACCACTTATTTTCATAAATGCACAATTATCATTTCATAGAGCCTAATATCTGCAGCTAACTGTAGTTACAAGTAACTTACAGCAGATGGCAATCACAGCATTTATAAATAATAATAATACCATAATAATAATAAAAATGCAGGTCTGGATTTTCCCCAGATCAACTATTTATGTGGTTGTACTGTATCTGTATGCATGTGTGTGCATGTGTACACATAGGACCATATTTAAATAATTCAACTTAAATTTAATTATATAATTGTCACCATGTGTTTACACACACAAATTATGCTTAAGTGTTTTTTTTTTTTGTTTTTTTTCATTTTACAGTCATTTGTAAATACAATGATATATGAATATAGCAATCGCGAAGCACCATGGTATTGCATGTGATATTGTTGCACCATTGTTTTCTTCACTGGAATAACATGAATGGAAAATCAAGGGCCATTGTGTGTGTTTTTTTTTTTTTTTTTTTTCACACTGTAAAAATAGATGAAGTCTTGGGATTACATTTTGACGTGAACCTTGTGTTATTTTTTTTTTTTGGCTGAAATATATTTATAATGTACTCAGCACACATTATAAACCTGATTTGGTGATTTAACATCTACAAATCATATAGGCTATTTTGAAATGCAATCAAAGCTATAATTGTGCAATCAGTGTATGTTTTTAAATTTCAAGAGTCGCTTGGTAGGAAATCCAGCTTTCACCATATCAGAGTTATAAATGCTGACATGGGGATGTTTGCCAAGTGAAGTGTCACAAGTAAATCTGCCGTTTAGTCTTGGCCTAGTGGTTAGCAAATGTGCTTTGACACTGAGCTGAGGTTCTTACTATCACAAGAACCCACCTCAAACTCTCGTTATCCTTATTTTACAACACAGAATTAAGCTATTTTCTGGGTGTGAGACTTCAGATACATCAGCTGCTAGGTAAATAACCAGAAGAATTAACAAAAGAAAAAAAAAAATGTTGCACTACAAACCAGTGTGTCCATGATTGGACTTTCAATTAAAATAATATGATAACAAATAACAGTTTCCAATATCAAGCAGCATAACAGACTGTTTTTGTCTGTTTATCATCCACCAGGCAAAAGTCATAATTCTGAACGTTTATAAAAGCAATTGCTCTTGAAGTGAGCAAGCTGCATGGTTTGAAGTATGGTATCATTCATGCCTTCAGCCTCAAACACTGCAGGACGAGTCGCGAGAATACGGGTTGCCTTAGCAAACACCACTAAAAACCTGCCATTCACAGTCCTTCCGCACCACTTTTCTCTCTAAAGATTCTGTCCGCAGAAACGTCTCTCTCAGTGTGTGTGTGTGTCCTGTTCACACTGAAGTGATTGGGAGTGACAGACTGAGGAGAGAAGAGACTGTTAACAGCAGAGGAGCTGTGAAATCAGAGCTGGGAGGTAAACCCACTGCACCAGGATCATCAAAACAACACAAACCTGCTCCAGTGAACTCATGCTACTCGTAATTAAAGTATTTGTAGAAATACACCTGAAGGATTAGGGCCATTTTTTACATGATGCTTGCTAAGACTCATAATTAGCGTAAAGGTGCAGTCACATTAAAGTCCATTGTCAATACTAGAGCTGTATGAAGCACTGCTTACTTTGTGTGTGTGTGTGTGTGTGTGTGTGTGTGTGTGTGTGTGTGTGTGTGTGTGTGTGTGTGTGTGTGTGTGTGTGTGTGTGTGTGTGTGTGTGTGTGTGTGTGTGTGTTTTCAGAAGGTGCAATGCTACTTTTCTATCTCTTAGACTTTGAAGGAGGGGTCCAGGCTATAGAGAGACCAGAATATGTTTGACTTAAACCAGTAAGCAAACACAACTTTAAATTGTCATCATTTTTATTCACCTTTTGCCATTTTAAACGGTCCTATGGAATGGGAAATTAATGTTGAAAACCCAAAATACAGGTGTGTGCGTGTGGTTTAGGTATTCCCTACATTGTGGGGCCATTTTTTGGTCCCCAAAACTGCTAATAAATTATTATTATTATTTTATGGCATTTTTATGTAAAAATGCATAATGTTTTCTGTGATGGGTAGGTTTAGGAGCAGGGTTAAGGGATCGAATATACAGTTTGTACAGTATAAAAATAATGCCCCTCTCTCTCTCTCTCTCTCTCTCTCTCTCTCTGTGTGTGTGTGTGTGTGTGTGTGTGTGTGTGTATGGCTTGACTATGAAAAATCATCTGTTTCAGCTGATAGAGACACTTACCTGTAAAACATTTCACATGTGCCAAATAGCTGCACTAAAAGGTGTTGAGACGCTGTATATAATGCGTCTGTATGTTTGTGTCTTGAGTGTGTATTTAATGTGCATTTATGGTCAACTGAGTGTGTGTGTGTGTGTGTGTGTGTGTGTGTGTGTGTGTGTGTGTGTGTGTGTGTGTGTGTGTGTGTGTGTGTGTGTGTGTGTGTGTGTGTATGTGTGTGTGTGTGTGTGTGTGTGTGTGTGTGTGTGTGTGTGTGTGTGTGTGTGTGTGTGTGTGTGTGTGTGTGTGTGTGTGTGTGTGTGTGTTTGTGTGTGTGTATGCGTGTGTGTGTGTGTGTGTGTGTGTGTGTGTGTGTGTGTGTGTGTGTGTGTGTGTGTGTGTGTGTGTGTATGTGTGTGTGTGTGTGTGTGTGTGTGTGTGTGTGTGCGTGCATGCGTGTGCGTGTGTGTGTGTGTGAGAGAGAGAGAGTCTTTCACAGCCCAGTGCACAGCTAGATTGCCTGCAGAAAAACGACAGCATGAAGAGAGAAATGAGGGAGGCCCTGCCAAAAGGAAAGGAAGTGCAGCACGCTGAGGACGGCTGTGAGAGATAGACGAGTAGAGTGTGAGATAAACGTGTATATGAGGAGGAAAGACTGGTAGCATGCTAAAGAGAGCAGTGCACAATCACATAATCATGCAGAAAAAAAAATCATTGGCTCTGTTTCAAGAGTGAGCAGCTTTATCACATACAGACAGCACGCATTTTTCCTTTTTTTAACTGTATACATCCTCATATTATACTGGATAACAATTAGCATTATTATTAATATTTATATTGAGTTATTTGAAAACTAAAAACAAATATAGTGGGTGAAAACAGACTTGATGATTTCTGTAGGTTTCACCATTCATTTGTACCTTTTTTCCATCATTTTAAAAGGGTGGCAAAAAGGCAAAGGAATTAATATTTTGATTCAATGCACTTATTGTGCACATGTTTTTGTGTCGTACTTGCATTTAGAACAATACCATGTAATTACATCTTTAATTACAAATGTAATTACACTGTCAACCTTCTCTCACACCTTACTGTTACACTTCATTTTATGGTGTCATTGTTACAGTGTAATTATATATTTAAGTACTGATTAATAATAATTAACTACAAGTACTTACTGTAGGGTTAGTGTAGGATTAGGATTTGGTTTAGTTGCATGTTATGCATAATTGATTGTTATTACTATGGTAAGTACATGTAACACATGTAACAAGGACACTGTAAAATAAAGTGTTACCCACCTTACCTAACCATACCATGCAATCTGTCCCGAACCTTACCCGTATTCTACTTCAATATGAAAGTATAGTGTATCAAACACTTAACCCATTAAAGCCCACCGGCACTTCCAGGTATTCACTTCCTTCCTGTCACATGAGGCTGTCAACTTCCTACCCATACTTCCAGGAAACATGGCGAAGGCAAACCCTCCCAAAGAAAGGTATGTTACTAATAAGTATTTTTTGTTTTTTATATATAATTTATATATCTACATAATCATGAAGGTCTCTAGAATCATCCAAACAAATCTTACAAGAAATCTATAGTTTTTTTGTATACTTAGTCAAAAGTCCAAGCGGCAACTATAGTTGCCGGTGGGCAAATTGCCTTGTAAGTATAGGTTAATAGGTTAATAAATCAAGGTTATTGGTCTTGTTAGTGCATAAACATAACTTAACCCTTAAATGACATATGTACTGTACTGTACATGTACTGTACTGTACATTTTTTTTATATAGAATTTTTTTTTCTTCGTTCTATTTATTTGTATTTATTTATTTTCAGTAAACTTTTCGATACATAATGCCCTGTTACGGCTGCACTTTGTTCTGCACTATGTTCCACCACTTTAACCCTTGTGCGCTGTTCGTTTGCGGTTTACAGTCGGGCTGTTTGGGGTCTCAGAGACCCCAGGCAACATATTTTTAAACAAATGTAATTTTACTCAGTTTATCAATGTTTTTACTCCACATTTGGACATTTTTACTAGACAAAATGTATATAAATAAATTAAAAAATATTTTTTTAAATAGGTTTTTATAAATATATATATATTTTTTTATGTAAAATTCACCTTATAAAAGACTCACATTTCTAATTTTCATTCATGGGGATAACATGGATAATTTGACATGGTTTAGTGTAAGATTTTTGCCCAAATTTTGAAAAATGCTGTTTTAATTACATGTTGAACACTTGACACACTTAAAATGTATTTACATGTTGCTGCTGATTGGGCTTACATTTTTGACACACCCACCAAACAAGAGAAAACATCTCAAACCCTGTTGCACACCGTTTCCAGGAAACATGTCGTTCAACCCGGAAACCGTAGCAAAATGTTGCAGACCGGTCAGGAGCCCAAGTGTAACGACGCCTGTGGCTTGGTTTCGGGAGTTTTGTGATTTTTTTGCTCCACCCACAAATTACTTCAGTCTGCAGTCCATTGGTTACACCTGTCACTGTTGTTCAGACGCTCCATTAAAAAGACTATTTTCATTTTTGTGTCCCTTGTTTTGTTGCTTCCCCTTGAGCCAGGGGTTGTAACACAAGGGTAAGGAGAAAAGATGGGAAACGTTAAAAAAGGACATTTTGAGAGAGAGAGAGAGAGAGAGAGAGAGAGAGAGAGAGAGAGAGAGAGAGAGAGAGAGAGAGAGAGAGAGAGAGAGAGAGAGAGAGAGACTACTGGAGTGATATTTGATTGATTTATTCCATCTGCAGCAATGTCCAGACAGCTGTGTCCATGTGGGAATAGTCGTAGGATTAAGGCACTGGTTCGTGTAATTAATGGCTCGAGTGTGCCAGCGAGAAGGAGATCAACATTAAATCAAAGCGGAGAATGTGTGTGTGTGTGTGTGTGTGTGTGTGTGTGTGTCACAAGGGAGAAAGGGTCAATACTAAATCACAAAAAACGCAATAGGCTTTAGAAACGAGCAGAGATTGTGTGTTTGTTGATAAAAGCACGTGTGTGTGTGTGTGTTTGAATCTGTGTTGCATTAGTGTGTTTTCAAGAAGAGAGATTAGATTAGATTTCCTTGTGCTTACAGTGCACCAACTACCAAGAGGCCACATCTCTTGTTATCGGGAGTATGTTTCAACTGAGGGAAAACCAATCATGCTGTTGCTTTGTATACCTGTATTGTTGTGATTAGCATTATCCTTGTGCCTACATATGCAAAACAGTCTTGTACGTGTGATATTGCATATAGCGATGTTCTTGGTAAACACTAGCTACTATTTGTTTTAATGTTCAGTGTACATTATGGATTTTATGACAATTATGCATGTAAGGTAGGCTACTACAAGCCTATCATAAAAAGGCACTTTTTTTCTAGAACATTTCATCATTACGTTAGTACAAAACAAAAAAAGGTTCCCTATCACTACACATAACAAGTGTTTCATCTGCAGTGTAAACATTTCATTCACAGTAACTGCCTTTCATGTTGCTATTATGATTGAACGATTCTTACAATTAAACTACTACTACAAAATAATTGTTTGGAACAATTCACTTATTGTTGTACACCCGGCACCATATACATCTTACACCCGACGCAATGCGGCACCAGGCGCGACGCAAGTGTGCTTTGCTAGTTTCAGCCCAATGCAGTTATCATTTTCACGTTCAGCGCCACGTTGTTTAAATAGCAAATGCATTTGTGCCCATTTGTTGGTGCGTTGCTATTTTGAGGCAACTGAAATAGACTGCGCCATTGACCAACTGAAACCTGGTCTAAAGTCAATGGAGCAATATTTTAAAGAGCGTGTTAGTAATATGCATCTCTTTATAGGTTATTGCATCTTCTTATTACACTTATTATCTGCTTATTACACACACAGGGACGCACAGCAGCACACAAACATGCCAAATATTAAAAATAAAAAGGATTACAATGTAAAATATGATTATTGTGTACATAAAGATATGATGGAATCCGGCTTGTCCCGTAGATGATCTGCTTGCGTGCTTTTGTCAGTCAAATGTCTGTTGGTTGAGCATCAAAATAAAGAGTTAGCAGCAGATATGAAGCAGACAGTCTACTAATACTCTAATGACTGCTAGTTGACATGTAGTTGCAAAGTTACTTGTATTTAGAAGAATGTCTAAAGTGGAGCATCGAAATAAAGTGTTACCAAACCAACTTTCCAATTGCATCTCTTCTAATTGAGATTAATAATTTTTTTCTATCATTTAATCCAAATGATCTTAGTGGTTAATTAATAATTAATTTGGTAAATAGATTCTGTAAGTCAGTAAACCAAATCTAAAGTCCCTACAAAGATGCCAATATTCGAAATCAGTTTATTGTGGGGGCATTTTTTGGTGATGTTTTTTGAAAATGTAAAAATACAGAAAGTTTTCTGTGATAGGTTGGTAATATAATAAACAGTTTGTACAGTGTAAAAATCATAATGTGGATAAGACATGGAAACCCAACATTGACAGATAGCAGGTAACTGTTGTATTGGATGCAGACATTTTGCTTTACAGTATGCCATGTGATACTGTAAATCGATGCCTTACCGTGGGGCTGTCAAATTACTGTAAGTCACCCTTTCAATTGCCAAAGTAAGTTAATGTAATTCCATTTTCTAACATGATGACATCTGTAGCCTGATTTATAGTAACATACTTAATTCAGCAACACGAGTGATTTGAAACATGTATCTTACATCGTTGGCTTTTGACTGATTGTCAAAAGATCATACAGTTGTGTCTTTGGTAATTAGAATTTTTTTTTTTTTTTTTCTGATGGGAACTGAAGTCAAAACTCTTTTCACAGTCAGCAAAACAGAAGTTTGTGTGGACCAGACTGAATAATTTTCCATTGCTTTCACAAAGAAAGCATTCAATTAAACTTAACTTACCTAAAACATTATTCTCAGGCTGCTTTTTATGTACTAGTTTTTCTTTTAGGAAATGGAAATCTAGTTTTATCACTGTTCCTTTTTGTCCTTTTTAACAAAATGCTGCTGACCTCATTAGAAAGTAGTGATCACATAATACACACGTATAGTCGAAAATTTGTCCTGGCTAATGCTATTTTTCCATGCTTAATTAGCTGCTTTGAAATGCACTAATCAAATGAAATAATACATTATAATTCAATCCTCTCTCTTAATAAGATTTGCAAGGTAAGTAAATGCTGTGTCCTGCTCTCTCATTCTCTCTGATGCTCCGTTTCAGTTTTTTCAACCTTGCACATGGCTGTAGGCAATTCAGCCACGCTTACTGTTACTAGGATAAAAAGGAAAATGGGATTGATTGATTTATAAGAGTCAAATGAAGGACAAAGAGTCAGAAAAGAGGGGCTGAGTGAATGGGCGGGTGGAAGATCAGGAAACAGAGGGAGCATGGCGAGACAAATGGACAAGACAAATGGAGGTCAATGGACAAGAAGACGAGGGAAAAAGTCAAATGTGTAGCCAGTGACCTCTCCCTTTTTCTGGGATAATCAATAAGAGAGAGAGAGACAGACAGTGACAGAGACAGAAGGGGAGGATATAATAACAAAACCTGTCTTTCCTTTTACATTCTTTCCAGTCCATTCAACCTCTGAGGAATTCTTAACCAAAGTCTTTTTTAAGCTTGTCAGTTCACTCGATGACCATCTTGGTAACGCCCTTGGGCTTCTAGCCATACATGCTCATCTCCTCCTGTATGCTTGAATTGAAATGCAGGGCTTCCTGCTGGCATGCGGGCCCTGTTTCACATAAGCAACAATGTAGTATAACTGCATCAGTAGACTTGCATTTTGCTTTCACACTAAGAGCCTTCGCATGCACTTTAAAAGTTCAATTTCAGACGGACAAAAAATGGGCATGCACAAAGCCGTTATATAATCACCATACTATGTGGAAAAGAGCATCCTTGTGAAAAAGAAGTGTGCTTAATTGTATTGAATGTTCCCTTGTAGTGTACTTAAAATCTTAAAAGTATATTTTTATATATTTAAGTATATTCTTTACAGATAATATAATATTACTGAAATAAACACATTTAAAGAGTGTGCCTAAAGAGTGTAAATAATGTTTCTTAACACACTTGAAAGCACTTTTAAAAAGTGCACTTTGCAATAATGTCAAATTAAAAGTTTAAAGTACATTTTATATTTTGATCATCTATTTTCATGCTTTTAAAATATACATATTTTGGATGTGTTGACTAACATACTAAAGCACATGTAACAATATTTGATATTGCATTTATAGTTAATATATTTTAAATTTACTAAATTGCAACTTCATTACAAATGTGTAATTATAGATATATTTAAATACATGGCAGATATATTTAAATACATGAGGGTGTTATACTTTAGTTCTGTTTAGTTTCAGTGTGGTTTGATTTAGGTTTCCCTGTTTCTGTTTTTCCCTGTGTTCCTGTTCATTAGTTTCCATAGTTTCTAATTAATCCCACACCTGTCTCTGTTAGTTCATTAGCTCTACCTTGTATTTAAGCCCTTAGTTTCCTCCATTCTTGTTCGGTCTTGTTTGGGTTATTGTTGCTATTCTGATTCTCCTGCGTATTCCCCCTTTTTATTATTCTTGATTCTATTTAGATTTGCGTGAGTTTAACTACACCTGACAGTGTTTTTTTTTTTTTTTTTTTTTATTAACAGAATTGAAATACATCATCATTCCTTCTTCCCAAATATGCTTTTTTCTTACCCTGATTCACTATTGTAAGCTGGTTATATTAGCTGTTCATATTTTAGACATGACAGGACAGTTTTCGTGGGAAATTGCATACAAACGTCACGCACCCATGTGTGTCTTGTCATTTCCATAAATAGAGAAAAAAAAGTTGTCAAAAGGTGAGATGAAAGTATGACATGGCCACAAAGTTTTGTACTAGAACAGTTTGCTGCCAATGCAGTTTTTACTGTACCATATGACTGAGTCTATACTATAGTTGACCCTTTCAAGGTGAGATAAAGTAATATGGCTTCTGTTTACAGTATCACGTGGCATATACTGTAATATAAAATCCTGTATTTGATGCCATCTGTCTCCTCTGATCAATCTGATAGGTACAGTCAAAAGATTGTTTCATCTGTCTTGTATTAAATCTTGTAGTGATCAGTGTTAACAAATTGCAAATGATCTCCCTCCCTCTCTCTCAAACACACACACACACACACACACACACACACACACACACACACACACACACGCACGCACGCACGCACACACACACACACACACACACACACACACACACACACACACACACACACACACTTTGAACATTGTGGTTATTATCTGAGATAAATTATACCAAGAATTCATTAAATTAAGTTATCCATTTAAGAAATTGCACACCAGTTCTAGAATCTATGTCTATAGAAATCAATATGTACTAAATAACCATTACAATCAGGATTAAATGATAGAAAATTAAATGCAAATGAAAAGTTTGATAGTAATAGCATTATGCAAGGCAGTTACTGTGAATGGAATGTTTATATAGATTTATATTGTTTTGTATAGTGAAAAGGATATTTTTTTTATTTTGTGTACTGTACCAACAATTGAAAACATGCTGAAATGTTCAAAAGAAATATTTGAAAGAAAGAGCTTTGAAAATGTACCACTTGCTTGTGAAAATTGCACTAAAGCACTTGAAAAAACTGTAAGTAATATGTAGGCTCTAGAATGGCAGGGGTAGTAAGGAGTATGAATGAGGAGAGGGAGCGAGTGAAAAGGATGGACGGTAAGGATGTGTCCTCTGGTGCAGAAGGGGTTCTCCAGAGAGGCCATCTGTCATGTTTGACTGCACAGCCTCCGGCCCTCTGTCACTTCACCCTGTTACCCAAGCCTACACCGGCCCAACATGCCTTTCACAGTCATCATTTACCTAGCAGCTGAGTGGAAGGAAGTACGTGTCTCCAGCTCTTGACATCAAGTATGCGACAAGCAACACAGTATGTCTTTGAATGCCACAATATGAGGAACAGTTGGTGATCTTCTCTGGGTCTGTGCCTCCATCCCTAAACTTAGATCTGTTGTCACTTTATTTAGCACATTTAATCTTATGCTTGGTATTTCCAATAGAAAACCAGAAAATATTAGGGAATTTTAATAAATGTAAATTTTTCTAGATATCCTCAGCTCTGAAATATTTCATCAGCTACAAATTGCTAATTCTGAATGCAATCTCTTTACAAGACTAACAAGATTTTTTGTCATTTATGACACAGCCGCCCGGCGCATCCAAAATAGTAGGTACTACATTTGAATTTGAATTGACTTAGGTTTATTTGAATGTGTATGTTTATAGTATGAATACGGGAAGTAAATCATCCGCCATGTTGATACTGTCACGTTACCCACCAGCCATTTCCAAATCCTCTCCTGTGGCCTCATAGGATGGTAAAGTGTCCATCAAATGCCAATTCTGCCAGAAAGACTCGGGAGAATTAATGCTGTAGCATAGACATTTATTAATAAGCTCAGCAAGCAATCAAATTCTTTGGCGGAGGCCCCGTTCATGACTCGAATTCCAGGGGTATTGAATCAGCGACTGCTGACTGAAGATGAAGGCAGGGGCGCCGCTCACCCCCCGAGGCGATGAAGGGGGCCCTCTGGTGGTGGTGGGGTGGATGGAAGGGAAGGCATCTTGAAGACTTCAGGTTGGAGAGAAGAGCCCATCTAGTGATATTAGGGATGGTGAAAGTGGACACCTGGGTGGTCGTGATGGGGGAGGATGGAGGAGAAGATCCGTCTTAGTGGTGGTGGGGAGGAAGGTGGTGGCTGGAACAACAGCATCTGCGGACTCAGATATGAGTAAGGGCTGCCCTTTTATACTACAGCAAGGAAATGATAGGGTAGTTGATAAGGCAATTAGTGACGTAAATGATTGAGTCTCCCTGGCAGAACTTGCGCTAGCTTTATTTCAGAATCTCGCAGGTACCTTTTACCAACTGGTTTTTTTTTTTAATACAATGTATTTGGACATACTACTGTGTGCTGTTTTTCACATTTTGAGTATATTCGATTTCGCTTCCCAGCCATTAACAAGATTTTCCATCATTAAGATACAACACTTCCCCGCCATTGCCAAATTTTTCCGGGTTTTCTCTGTTATACAGTAGGGATCTTCTGAAATAGTACAGCATCTTCGGTTTCAAAAACAAGCGAAAGAGGAAGATCTGCGTAAACCAGAAGAAACAGATAGACGATTGTTTGCTCTCAAGTAAGCCAAAGGGATTATGAAACACCCAAAACCTCCTAACGGTACCAGGAAAAATTTATAGGAAGAGGTATCGGACTGTGCATCTTTTGGGGTGTTGACGGACTCCGTCTACTCCATCTGTGTTCTGATCATCAAGATCATGAAGTCTTTGAAGAAAACGGCCATAAAAGTGTTGTGAATATGATTAAAAATGTGGGCGCTGGCTGGCAACTTTTTAAGTAAATGTTGGCGAGGAAAGAGTTCAAATGATTTGTGAAAATTCTTATCAAGAATCACAAATTAAATGTGTTATACACAACCCAGCAGTTAGCTCTGGTCCTCTAATTTGATTGGACATTGTTAGAGTGACACGCAAAACTTGAGGCTTTGGCTTTTTTTTTTTTTTGGTAGAGTGTGTACAATTTTGCCTATTTCATGTCAGTACCTGGAAAAATGAAAAGTAGAGAAATGTTGATATTGCTATGCCGTTGTAGGTAGGAGAAAGATAAATGAGAACGAGAGAAAGAGAGAGTGGAAAGTATAGAGGGAGAGAGAGACTGGTGTACTATTACCTTAGGACTGTCTGTCTGTTGGGGAAATGACAAACAAAGCTGTTTCTGGTAAGTTGAGGAAGGCCGTTCAGAGCCACATATGTCGACTAAAAAGAGTCATTTTCAGCAGATTCTTCTCACGGATGAGGGGGATGTTGATTCAGAATAATAATTTCAGCATTTCTCTCACCTCTCTCTTATTTCCTCTCCTTCTCTTCAGAGAGGGCCCAGAATGGGCAGAATAGCTCTTCTCCACTGGACTGATGCACACTTCTCAACCACAGCATCTCTTTGCCTTTTTTTCTGTTTAGGGATTTGTAATATTGACAGTCAACAAAACAGCACAAAAATACAGAAAATAATTAATTCTGCAAAGGATAGCTATGTGTGTTTATGTGTGAGAGAGTCAATTTTAGAGTTTTCACTCTACACTTAACCAGTGTATAAATATATACATGCTAGCAATTATATATTCAATTTACGTCTACCATCCAATCAATTTTCATTAATTAAACCAAAAACAATGTAAAAAACAGTTTTTCAAAACAATTGCTTTTGTTTTCTATTTTAAATTTTGAATCTCCACTGAAAATAACATAAAAATATTTACCTTAAGGTCAATGGTCTTCACATGGCATGATGCCTGGGACAAGCAGGGCGGGGCCAAAAGCCGTGGGAACGGAGCGAGGCCGGTGGTGCGAGTGTTTATGAGCGTGCCACACCGGTCTTGAGACCCACAGAGGAGCTCCGGAAGGATAAAAGGAGGAGTGACGACAGTGCAAGGCAAGAGAGGACCAGGCCTGGACTTTATGTTGGTGCTTTATTTTAGCTTATGCAGCAGTTGTCTGTGAGGGGCTGCCGCTTTACTTTTGTTTTGTTCTTTATGTTTATTTGGTGTATCAACTGACGTTTACTGTTCGCCGGTTCCCGCCTCCTTCTTCCCTGAGCCTTTAACATTGTGACATCGATGACAAAACCCGGGATGAACGAGGGGCACAATGGGGAGGGGTCCTCTATGCTGAGTGCTGAGAAGATCGGACAGCATGAAGGAGCGGTGACTGTCAGGAGATGCCCAAGGCGGTGGTGCTGCTTGCTCGACATTTAAACAGTCTGGTTCATTGTTCGTTTAGGCTAGTCCTGCAGTGTGCTATCAGAGTTTCTCTGAACCCCTCCACCTCCCCTAGCTCCACCCGTCTAGATCTGCTACGGGATTTAAGTATGTCTATTTATCCTGCAGCAGCATATCTTACATGCTCACAGCAGCGTGGATTCACAGTAGCAAATCCATACTTGCTCTGTAGCAGCAGCAATAATCAATAGCAGCAACATAGCAGATCATTTTAATGAAAATTTTGATACAATGGACGTATCGTGTAGCTACATGTTTTACATAGTGCTTAAATAAATAAAAAAAATACCAGCATGTAATTACATCCATAATTCATTTCTGTTATTACATCTATAATTGCACTTTCCCCTACCTCTTAACCCACCCTCAAACCTACCCATACCACCAAACCTGTCCCTAACCTTACCCCTGTCCCACCTCAGTAACAGCAAATGTGTTTTGCAATACAACATGAATACATGTATGTTGTACTTATTTGTTGATGTAAGTACATAGAAGTTAAAGGCAACTAATTAAAAAAAGTTTGACCAATTATTCTTTTAAAGTTTGGCAGCAACGAACACTAATTTGGTGCTGACATATTTCTAATGCACATATAACAAATAAAACATACAAGTTAATGCATTCACATTGTTTAAAGAACTCAGTCCCAGAGGCAGTTTCAGTACATTTGCCTTTAATCACATAAAAAAAACAAAAAAAAAACATACTTTATACAAAATAGTGTTGTTGTTTTTTTGTCTGAGTTTTCATCACACAGTTTGACAGAGAAAGAGAGAGTCATATTTAAAAAAGAAAAAAAAAAATTCATAAAACTGTTTTTTCTCTCGCTTGGTGAGATGGCAAATAAACAATCAATAAACAGTCAGTGACCTCATACCTTCTACTTTTAAAAACACTAAAACTAGAACTAAAACAATGTGATTCACTTGGAGTTTCAGGTTTTGTTTGTTAAGTAATGATAGCAGCATTTGTTTGCTCTGGTGACATTATCCAACAGCAGTTCAGAGAATGAAATATGCATCAAACATGAGAAACAGTAAGGGGTTCACTTTGTCTGAAAAATAAGGAAAATTGTATTAAATATAAAAAAATGATAAGGATTTAATTAAAAAGTATGATGTATTTGTGTGCACTGTGTATCCGGTTAATTGCCAACTTTAATAATCATAAAGGGTCTAGTTCTTTGTAAGTTATATTTACTATATTTGCACAAAAAAAAAAAAAAAAAAAATCTAAAAAACAAACAGTGGGACACAATAACACTATTATCTAGTAAACTGGACCGTACGTTTTCAGTACAGCACTTTATTCAGTACAGTATTTACCATGAACCCCCCCCCCCCCCCAAATGTTTTTTTTGTTGTTGTAAATATATGGGCAACAAATAAAAAAATTGAATAATTTTATTCATGCTTTTAATGTTAGTAAAAAAAATGATAACATGGTACTTTTTAAGTGTAAATGCAGTTATATAAATATATGCACTGCACAAAAAATTATTAAAACCATCTTGATCAGTATTTTGTCATGTTTTGCTGTTATAAAGATATAAACATCCTTGAAACAAGACAAATTTACTAAACTGATACTGATGAATTACTGATGAATTTTATTGTGAATTAATATTATGTTCCAATCCCCAACTGGCGAATAATTAGTCAATACTACATCAATCCTTCTTCCAAACCATGCTTTTGTTTTACCATTATTCACTATGGTAAGCCTATGATAAGTGTTTAATTTTAGACCTAGCGGGATGGTTTCAGCGGAGAAATGCGTACATACGCAATATGTCTTGTCATATCCGTAAATAGAAAAAAGTTGCTCTGGCTACTTTGACGTATATATGTGCTGTTGTGTGTCATTTCGAAGGCTGCGTCGCATTTGTCGGCCGCATACGTTATAAAGGATGTCTTATTATAATGGTTACTGTTCTGAAATAAGACATCCATTATAACTTAGGCGGCTGACAAATGCGACCTCTGGAGGACGCAACCTTCGAAATGTGTGGGAGCGTGTTAACCCTTGTGCATTGTTAGAATTTACATCCTTTCGTTATGTTTGTGGCTGAAAACAGCCACTACTTTAAACTGCTGTAAAAATGTATCAGATAAATATTTTTTTCAAATTTTTTTGCATTAATCTATTAATCAACCTCAGTCCTGCTCAAAAATATTAAATGTTTAAAAAAAATTCAGGATTTTAACTCTTTAATTGCCAAATTCGTAAATGATGTCACTGATTTGGGGGGGAAAAAAACACAAAATTACTCATTTTCAATATAAAATGTGATTGTGGACTGGATTTTTTTTTACCTTTTATCACAGTCTTGGACATGTCAAAGATTAGAAACAACATTGGTTTTGATGCATTGTTAGTTTTTGTGCAGCATCAGATTTTAACTTTTTCTCCCTCATTTACTGTTCGTGGCTGTTTTTGCCCCATTGACTTCCATTATAACCACATTTTTTGATTGCAAAGCCATGACACCATATAATCATGCATTTTTGATTGTTGGTGGTTTTCCCTGTTGGGAAGAGGTAAAATTTGTAATTTTTACTGTTGATAACCGGGTGGCACCATTAACCCTTTAGATAGGCCTGTGCCAAAAAAAGCTTAGTTTCTGGCTTTTACATGGAGTTATATGGAGTATAACAGCATAATAAAGTGTGTGTGTGTGTGTGTGTGTGTGTGTGTGTGTGTGTGTGTGTGTGTGTGTGTGTGTGTGTGTGTGTGTGTGTGTGTGTGAACTCACCTTGATGCGTCTGAGAAAATCAAAATATGCACCTCAGCTCTCAGAACTGCATGGAGTAAACAAAAACAAAGTAAGTGTATTTATGCACCTGCTGCCTTTTGATGGTGAGAAATGCAGACTAAACAAAAACAAAGCAAGTGGATTTAAACGCGTGCATGCAAGCCTGCTGGTCATTTGATGGTGAGAAGAGCAGCAAGCAACATGAGAAAGGGCTTGACTTGTAGTGAAGTTTTAGAGATGATTATGCAGCCTGACCCTTCCAGCGAGCTGCAGGATGTTTCGTCTTCTCCCTCTGACACCACAGGCTCAGGAGAGTCAGATCCTGATTTGGATGTGGCACCCTCATCATCCTCTCTAGCTTCCACTGAAGGCGAGGAGGATTCGGAGGATCCTGGATCTGGGTGGATTGGGAGAAACGGCGAAGTGTTGTTTTCCACTAACGCGGAGACAACTCTCTTTCTTCAGCCTGCCAGTGGCGTGACTCCAGGGCCGACGCGCTATGCCATCACAAGGCATAGTCATACATGTTTGTATGACTGTACAAACATGTATGTGTTGACGCAAGTCATGCTGACAATGAGGTCAATCATCTCCTCCGTAAAAAACAGATTGAACACGGAATCCATGTTCTGGACCCTTGCGAAGGCATAGCGCGTCGGCCCTGGAGTCACGCCACTGGCAGGCTGAAGAAAGGGAGTTGTCTCCGCGTTGGTGGAAAACCACACTTCGCCGTTTCTCCCAATCCACCCAGATCCAGGATCCTCCGAATCCTCCTCGCCTTCAGTGGAAGCTAGAGAGGATGATGAGGGTGCCACATCCAAATCAGGATCTGACTCTCCTGAGTCTGTGGTGTCAGAGGGAGAAGACGGTACATCCTGCAGCTCGCTGGAGGGGTCAGGCTGCATAATCATCTCTAAAACTTCACTACAAGTCAAGCCCTTTCTCATGTTGCTTGCTGCTCTTCTCACCATCAAATGACCAGCAGGCTTGCATGTACGCGTTTAAATCCACTTGCTTTGTTTTTGTTTAGTCTGCATTTCTCACCATCAAAAGGCAGCAGGTGCATAAATACACTTACTTTGTTTTTGTTTACTCCATGCAGTTCTGAGAGCTGAGGTGCATATTTTGATTTTCTCAGACGCATCAAGGTGAGTTCACACACACACACACACACACACACACACACACACACACACACACACACACACACACACACACACACACACACACACACACACACACACACACACACACACACACACACACACACACACACTTTATTATGCTGTTATACTCCATATAACTCCATGTAAAAGCCAGAAACTAAGCTTTTTTTGGCACAGGCCTATCTAAAGGGTTAATGGTGCCACCCGGTTATCAACAGTAAAAATTACAAATTTTACCTCTTCCCAACAGGGAAAACCACCAACAATCAAAAATGCATGATTATATGGTGTCATGGCTTTGCAATCAAAAAATGTGGTTATAATGGAAGTCAATGGGGCAAAAACAGCCACGAACAGTAAATGAGGGAGAAAAAGTTAAAATCTGATGCTGCACAAAAACTAACAATGCATCAAAACCAATGTTGTTTCTAATCTTTGACATGTCCAAGACTGTGATAAAAGGTAAAAAAAAATCCAGTCCACAATCACATTTTATATTGAAAATGAGTCATTTTGTGTGTGTTTTTTTCCCAAATCAGTGACATCATTTACAAATTTGGCAATTAAAGAGTTAAAATCCTGAATTTTTTTTAAACATTTAGTATATTTGAGCAGGACTGAGGTTGATTAATAGATTTATGCAAAAAAAATTGAAAAAAATATTTATCTGATAAATTTTTACAGCAGTTTAAAGTAGTGGCTGTTTTCAGCCACAAACATAACGAAAGGGTAGTAAATTTGCCCACAGTGTACTGTTGAGTTTTTGAAAAATTTCAAAGCATTTTCCCAAAATATGTGTCAAAATAAGATTTGTCACCAAAAATCATTCCATTTGCTGAAACACAGAAAAAGTTATGGCCAAATTTAGACTCAAAAATACCCCATAGTGGATGAAAACATCCCCAACAGCACATAAGGGTTAAAAAAACACAGAACAGAGGAGAGTCTGCTGGCTAAAAGAGAAAGCGACAGAGCTCATAATAAAATGAGAATCAACATTGTCTTGGCTTTTCAGAGATGATGAGAACCAAGGGATTTGAAATGTTGTAAAAGCGACGAGGAGATGGTATTTTAAATTACTCAACAGGTGAGTAAGGTAATTTATTGAACAGTTAAACTGCCATATGTAGCTCTCTGACAGAGTTCATTATAAAGCATCATCTATTGTGAAGGATCATTACATTACGGTTGTTGTAGCGCTGTGAGGGAATTTATTCTCAAGGAAGTAGCGTGTCTATTAATGGGTAAAGCTACAGTAACGTCTTCAGCGAGTCAGCTTGAGATCCTTTCCATCTAAACTGGTTATATCTCTTACGCCTAGTAGGGAATGTTTTATGAGCAGGAGGATGATCATATTCATCCGCACAGTCACGCAGAGCCGAATCACAGCACAACCAAAACAATGTTCTTCCACAAAATGCATGCAGTTTTGTCTTTTAACCACTAGAGGTTACACAGTGTTCCTTTAAAGGGGTGGTTCGGGATTTTTGACATCGGACCTCATTTTTAAGTCAGCCTGGTTGTTATTCATCAGTGGAGACATTTTTTAAAAAAAATTATCCAGTCCTTATATTTGGATAGTTAGCCGATGCTAGGCTAGCGCGAGTCAAGGGTAGATGTTAGCCAGCCATTAAAAAACGTTTTACCCACTCCACAGTGCACCAAACGCAAATCAATTATAACACTAGACTATCGATGCAAATGTATGTTGAGAGAATAATGTTAGAAATCAAACTTACCTTTCATCTCAATGATCCTAAAGGAACTAGTTTCTCAGCAGCTGCGGAATTTTACTTTGCTCCAGTTAGTAATGCGGCAAAAAGTAAACACAGAAAAGAAGCGCACTACAGTGTGTGCAGTACATGTGTGTACCGGCTCACTCGGTTGCCTAGGTAATCAATATCACTCCGCTGCTGCTGTAGACAAGGCTTATGATTACAGGGAACAAATTATAACTTATGCAATGTGATGAAAGGTAAGTTTGATTTCTAACATTATTCTCTCAACGGACATTTGCATCGATAGTCTAGTGTTATAATTGATTTGCGTTTGGTGCACTGTGGAGTGGGTAAAACGGTTTTTAATGGCTGGCTAACATCTACCCTTGACTCGCGCTAGCCTAGCATCGGCTAACTATCCAAATATAAGGACTGGATCATTTTTTTAAAAAAAATGTCTCCACTGATGAATAACAACCAGGCTGACTTAAAAATGAGGTCCGATGTCAAAAATCCCGAACCACCCCTTTAAGCTTAGATCCAACAGATATTGTTCGGGTTACGCTTAACTTTTTTCAGTTTGATAATCATTCATTACCAGTATATGTCAAAGTACCATCTCATTACTATCTAATACCTCTAGTGTACCATGCTCTGCCACAGAGCGGGGTTCAGCAATAATTTTCTCATAACATAAAATTGACTGCATGATGCAATGAAATCAATTTTGAAATCCATTGAAGCCTTGTATCAGGAATGTTTTCCTATTGTTGCACACAACTGAACTCTATAAGCCAGGGGTCATTAACTGCATGCTTCCATCACTTAGACAGCAAAAAAAGAGTCATATTACACCATCCCAGATGCCTCGGTTATGACAGTGAGGAAGGCCATAGAGATGAGATGAGATGAGAGTGCTCCAGTGACATATGACAGACAGAGAATGAGAGGAAGCCTTCAGATGATATCGTCGAGTGACAGGCTCTCACTCTCAAGGCATCAAATACTGCCAAATTCAAATTGAAAATAACACCCCAAAATATCACTTTGAGTCTGAATTCAAGAGCCAGACTGACTAAATAGGGGAATTTAGCGAGCGGCCGTTATTATTTTTCTAATAAAATCACAGATGGGAGTTGAAAGTTCTGTGGGTAATATACTGAGAATTTGTAAAAATCAATGTCAGGCGCAACAATTTTTTTCGGCGGTACATGATGGCGCTAACACCAGTACATTGACTAGCGAAAACAAAAATACTCTCCACTCATAAATGTAGCGGTCTGACAGGGAAACTCCTACAAATGTGTAATCAACAAGGTCAACCGCAAAAGATAACTGTCCACATGACCTTTCAACGCTGCGTGTCTGAGTAAATCCTTACAGTAGTTTTATAAAGCCAAAAGAGGGTTTGTGCCGGAGCAAGCAGTTAGAAATCCGGCTTTAAATGCGCAAAAATAGTTAATTCATAATACAGCTTCCTTTTGAAATCCGGAACATCATTAGGGTGCTTTCATACGAACACTTTCATTTGACTAGCCTGGTAATACCAAACTCTGCTACTTCGCCTTGCTTCGTAGACAGAGTCTGGAATGGCATAATAGAGAAGTGTTTTCTCTCTCGCGGGGGGTCGCTTGTCTGAAGTTTAAAATCATTGGTTACCCGTAAGCCAATCACATAACGTTTGGTTATGGCGTGTGTTATGCGCATGCTCAGCCGCATCTAACTTCCACTGTAAACACATGTATGATGTGAAAACAAAACCATTGCGCGAAATACCGTAGTGAACATGGCTGTGAACGACTTTTGCAGATTATGTGAAGTAAATCTACGCATCCACGGTACAATCAGCGTCTACGTCACGGCTCTCAGCCCGCCCTCTGTTCGTTGATTGGGCGGCTGTTTTCAGGCCGGAGGAAAACGGAAAGCTATGAAGCTATCTCAGACTGAGTACAGAAGCGAAATGAAATTGAGCGGAAGTACGAAGTCTGACGTAGTCAGGCTATCATTTGACGTCCGAGTTTGGTTAATTTGAATGATGTGAATGCTGTTTTCTGAACTCGGTTGCACACCCGCAAACTGTAAACAAGTCCACTTAAAAAAAGTACGGTTCATGTGAACTGCAGTACGGTTCACTGCTGATATAAACGTAATCGTACTAAATCACAGGAGTGAACCGTTATTGATGACCTTTGATTTGGTAAATCTGTGTGTTCTCACGCGCTTTGAGTGATGCACTGCTAGCTGCAAAAATGTTGCCCATGCCTTCAGCAGAAATGGGCTCCTGCATTCTTTAAAATAGGGTTTGCCATATGGGTCATTATAAACAATATAACAGAAAAAAAAAATTATAAGGGAATGTCTGTTTTCTAATTAATCTTTTGTCAAAAGTGTAGGCCTATAGGGTCGCCAGCAACATGAGATAACTAATAGTGTTAAGTATAGTTTTTCTAAACCAACAATAATAGTTAAAATATCAGGAGAGGGGACCGAACTCGTGCTCGGACCAAGCAACTGATCCAAGGATGAAAGCACCCAAAGCTAAAGGTTTTGTGCTGAAAGCAATGGGGTTAATGGCCACGTTGCTATAAATGCACTAAGGGACATCTTTATCATCTGTGTAGTGACATGAAAAACCCGAGCAGCAGTATTTGATGCCTTGGGAGTGAGAACGGGTTGTGTGTGAGGGGAAAGTATTGCTGTTATTGTACAGAATGAGTATGCAGGTTGAGCTCCTGTCTCAGGGGTGACAACAGAAGGAGTGTGTGTGTTTGTGTATGCATATAGCGTGTTCGTGTGCAAAGAGACATCTGCGTTAATGGGGTGCAGGTGGAACAACTGCTGGTCAGAGTCGGCAGGAGATGCCGAATTTGCAGATGGTTTGAATAAAACAGACAGGAAAAATTGCAACAGAAAATACTTTTAATGTACGCCTCCATCTTTTTGAACCCCTAAAGAACATCATCATCACACACGCAAGGACACACACACTGACTCTGTAATCCTTCTTCGCACATGCTGCAAATTCAAATGAAAACAATGGCGGCAGATCAAAGAGGTTTCTCAAGAAGGGAGGGGAAAGTGAAGACAGGGAATGAACGCCTGAACATTTCAGCTGCAAGCTGAGAGAAAAAATATGATCTATAGGGGGAACTTGAATGCAAGAACCCATTTACACCTTGCAAAACCTTGCAATCTCATTGCCTCTGTGAGAGCTGCATGAATCTGCATTACAGTAATCATGGGAAATAAAATAACACGTTATTTAACATGTTTCAATTGCTCTTGAGATGCAGTGAATATTCTCTTGAAAGCAGTTGCAAATTATAACTAAGATGAATGCAAACAGTTCAGCCAAAAATGAGCTATGCATTAACCCTCATTCAGTTAAATTTGTCTAGTTTTGATAGGTTACAAGACACACAAGAACTCAAGTCATTCATTTCATGTACAGTATGAGAACTATTCTGATAACTATTTCAATTTTGTCATGTTCTTCACACAAAATATTTGGAATATATTCTTCTGAGTCATATAGACTACTTTGTTGTGCTTTTATGATGCCTTTTTGTCCTTTTGACCTGATGACTAAGTTTCATTTGATCAACAATTTGCTTTACGGTTCAGCTAACATTTTTGTGTTCCAAAAGTAAGTCTTGTCATTTTTCATGTTGAATTTGGAATGAAAAAACAATGACACAATTTCCCTTTTTGAGCGAAGTAGTTGTTAAGCTAAATAAAGCAAACAAACGATAAAAATACAAAATCTGTAGGCTGGAAACCCCACCAATAAAATTCACGAAGGCTCATTAAAAGCAAAGTGATGTTTTTGGTTTAGAAAGAAAAACTTACTGTGAGACTATGAAACCAACTTGTACTGAAATGCCATGAAGTCTTGATTCATTTCCATCTCTGAAACAGAAGTTAGTAGCAGTCCTTTGTGCAGAGGGAAAGGAGAAAAAACAAACGCCGGCACAACAGCAGACAGCAAGAAGATGACAAAACATTTCATGCACAGTTCAACCCCACAGCCTTCATCTCGGTTGGGGCCCTGCTTTAATATCAAATCCATGTTTTATCTGTATAATCTCTTGGTCTTTTTTAGTTTAGAAAACTCTACTCTCTCTCTCTCTCTCTCTCTCTCTCTCTCTCTCTCTCTCTCTCTCTCTCTCTCTCTCTACATCCTTTCCTATTTTTGACAAGTACAGTACATTGCCAAATAGTACATAAAATACAAGGCAGTGTAAGCTGTCTTAAGTCCTCAAATACATACATACAAATACAGAAGAGCAGAACAGAAATGTCCAGAGACTCTGGGAAAATCTTTCGTACAATGCACACATACATTTTCTCACCGTCTACCATTGCGTAAATTGACTGATAAGAGGTCCTTGATTAGGATTCTCTCCTGCTGTTGGCTTAAATTAATGGGTTGAAGACATTGACAAACAGATCATTTCTACACAAGGAAATAAGTGAAAAAGAAGTTTCAGCAAAATGCATCCACCTTACAAAATTATACAACATTCTGATGCACTCTCTATCTCCCACAGTGATGGTCCACAGTGTTATGGTTCAAATTCCTGGTTTCCCTCTAACACCCTTTCTCTTCTTCCTAAGACTCGTAGCAGTACAACTGCTGTGGTTAGCAACGAGGCCATATCCTTTACTTCAGTGACATTTGGAGATGTAAATAAACGATTTAAATAATGCAATTTTGTGCTAAGAATGTGGCATTCACCTTAAAAGAACATTGGTTTCCTCTATGTGCAAAACATTATAGGGGACAATCTACTGAAAACAAGCAAGTTTTGTGTTACCATGAAGTTTTTACAGACATTTATTTTTAATAAGTGTGATACTGTCATGTTGGTGTAAACCGAAACAGTTTGTTTATAGTGGGGGAGCTTGGCTTGTCTGGCTGCTTTAGCTCTGATTGGTTGTTTGGGGGATTTAATAATGGATAAGTGATAACAGACTGACCTCAGTTATAGAGGAAAACCTTTGAATATTACATTGAAAATATCAGCTTTATAAGTTAAAAATTAGAGTGAAACAAATTTGAAAAGAACAAACAACACAAAAATCAAACTAGGGAACAGAGTCATGACAATGTCCAATATCTAACTTGCGTTGTTTGTATTTATCAACACACCAGGGTTCAGTTGCAATTTTAAAAATTGAAAGTCCTCAAGACACATAAACCCCTTTCATTCATCCTCTCAACTTTACACCAGTCTGAAAGTAAAACAGTCAGCATAACGCTTGTCCGATGTTATCATAGTAGCATCAGGCAGCTTTCAAGTGTTTAAGATTTCAAATTAATTTAGTTTTTGAGGCATTTCAAACCTTGCTGTAGTTTTTCAGGGCCATGTCGTTGCATGGTCCAGACACTCCTTCTTTATTAGGAATATAGTCGTGTTCTGCAGCTCATATCTCCAAAAACAAATATGCATGTGAACCCATGCATTTTCCAGAAGGACCAATAGCCACAACACATTTCCAGTTTCTCTGAGCAAAGAGGTTATCTTGCTTTATGCAGGACTCAAAATCCTGGTTCAAATCCTCAGGAACCTTCATCTCATAGGAGAAAACTATTAAAAGGAATAGCAGGTTGGTTATTTCCGATGAGAAGGCTGCCTTTAAACGCATTTAGCTTTATAAACAGTCTGTAAGCTGAATGCAGTGTGGGCTGCCCTTGAATCCACCTCAGTGCACCAGCCAGAGATAAAACAGCAATGTCAGGGACACTGATCATTACACCGGGAGGTGAAAATAGCATTTGGTATCACCACCTGAAATGGCATCATTGCCTCCTGGCACCACATTTATAATGCTTCCCTATAAGCATCTGGGCCAATTAAAAGTTTTATAGTCTCATGAACAGCAGGCTACATTGTAATGGAGACCAGAAGGCACAAAGGGATTCAGCTGAGCCCATGTTGATTAAAAACTGTGTATCTATGCAATACATGACTCCTAATTATGGTTTCTAAATCAAAGCTATCATGTGTAAGAGTAATCTATATCTGGAATGCCTCCTTCTCTATAGCCACGGTTGGTACCATAGCCAGAGTTGGTCATGTTTTGGGTTGGCTTGTATGGAACTGTGCCATTCGAGGGGAAGATGGTGTGTATAATGTAATCCTCTCGCACTGGTTTGGGTTGAAGGGTCTGCCTTGTTGCCATTGGTGTCATCTGAAATCCAGGACCTCTGATCTCCAAGATAGTATTGTCTTTCTTTGTGCCTGACTCAATGTAGTCATCATAGTGTTTGCTCTTGCGAGAGCCACTATGGCTGTAATGGTCTCGTGATTTGAGGCGCCCTGCACGGTGCCCATACCAGCAGAAAATGGCAATAATAAGAGCAAGGGAAACTATTGCCGTAGCACCTCCAATAATTCCTGCAAGTGGCAGAGAAGTCATTTGATCAGAGCTCTCTTCTTCACCTTGTTCCTCATCAGGCAGGCCGGGATCAGCCGTTTCTGTTCTGGCACAAACTGGAACCTCATTTGATTCTGTGTCCCCCCCAGGCAAACTACTTCGGCTTCCACTGTTAGACACCAGAGGCACCATGCAAATGATGTAGCTGGAAGCAGGCTGCAGGGAAGTGAGAAGGTACTCCCGCCGGTCACCCCTAACCAAAGTTTCTGTGATGGACCCCATGGCAGAGCTAGTTCCCAGGCGAAGCCAGCTTAATCGAAAGGAAGAAGATGTTTGCGCTACACTCCAAGTAACACGGATACTGTCATGGGATAGGGGTTTCACATTCAGGGCTAGGTTCTTGCCCACACCACTGCTGCTTAATGTGTAGTCCAACCCTGTTTCTGGAAGACCCAGGCCTGGTCGCTTGGACCTGAGAGTGAACAGGGACCCTTGAGGGGCAGAAAGAGTGGTAGAAATGACTCCCACCGCTCCACCACTCACCCTGTTACCACCAACGGCAACACCTGTACCTACTCCTCCACCACCTGCAGCAGCTAACTCACATTCATCCATCTGATTTGTGAGGTCTCTAAGCGCCATGTCTCGGACTCGCTCTGGTGTCTGGCAGATAAAGCCTCTCACGGTAATTGTGTTCCCTTTTGCCTCCAGCCAGTCATGCAGCCAGCGCAAGTTGCACCCACAGTGCCATGGGTTTCCTCGCACAAGCAGCTGCCCCAGGTTGTCCAAGTCCCTGAACAATCCTCTGGGAAGGGTAGTCAGATTGTTTCCGGAAAGATCTAGGCGTTGTAGTCTGCGCATTCCATCAAGTGAGCCCCGAGGCATGTGTATAAGGTTATTGTCCTGTAGGGAGAGTCTCTGCAGATGGGCACTGGGCAAGTTAAGTGGGGGTGTTTGAAGTGAATTACGGACCAGGGAGAGTTCTGTTAAGTTTGCCAGACGTGAGAAGGTATCATCAGCTATACGTTGATTAGCTAAAAGATTGCCGTCCAAGACCAGGCGGCGTAAAGAGGACAAACCTCGGAAGGCATGAGTGGGAATAGTAGAGATTCGGTTGTCATCTAAACGGAGTTCTTCAAGTGAGGCAGGGAGACCAGATGGGATGCTGGAAAGGTGGTTTCTGGAAAGGAAGAGGAGACGTAATCTAGGGTTGTCCGCAAAGGCCTGGTCCTCAATGCTCACTGTGGAAACCGAGTTGTCGTCCAAATGCAACTTTTCAAGGAGCGGAAGTCTAGCAAGTGCAGCCCTTTGCAACACTCTTATGTTGTTGTCCTGGAGGTGGAGCTCTCTTAATGAAGGTGGCAAATTCAATGGAAAGTCATCGAGCTCGTTATCATAGAGATATATAACACGCACGGTAGTGTGATGCTCCAAGGACCTAGGAAGCCCTGCATTGTCAATGTGATTGTTCTGAAGATACAGGACAGTTGCAGATGGTGGTAGAGGTGGAATTGCGCTCAATCCGCGGTCGTTGCAGTAAATAAAGTCCTCGTCACAGCGACACACAGAAGGGCACACTATGTCACCTTCACCATCCAATCCCAGTGAAGAAGCTGCAGTCATATCCAATAGCTCAGCAAATAGCGTGAAGCACAGCAGCAGAAAGAAGAGCAAGTCTCGAAGCTCCCCTATACCTTCAGGAGCCATCATGCAACCAGCAAGCTCTCCTCGCCTCCGCTTGCCTTTTATAGCACAATTCAACCAATATAATGGTTCTTTATAGAAGATGAATCAGAAGTCCATTTGGACTTTGGACTTGTGGCGTGTTTTCTTTCACCCTGGAAAAGATTAAAGAGAGAGAGAGAAACACACACTAGTTAGCAAGTTAATACCTTGCATAGATTTTTATAATGTTCCAATAAATGTCAGAGAAAGGCTAACATCATATACATGGCAGCACATGTTAATTGAATCATGTCTAATTGCTTATTCATGCTGACGATTTAAGCCATTTTAGTTGCAGTTCAACTGATGTTTGAACTGCTGGCCTCATTTACTGATGCACTAATCATCAAGTATTAAAATGTTTTGAGTGAGAAAGACTGACATGGCTTCCTCTTCAATAAAAAGTGAATTTATGACAAGAGTTGTAACTAAAATTTGCAATGCAAATAACTTAATTACATTTAGTTTAGCAAGTTTTCAAAATAATCTATCTTTTCCAGGAACAAGCTACTTCCAACCATGTAGCAGTGTACCATGGGTTTTTATGTCATATTGTGTTGTACAATATTGGATTTGTGAATGAATCCACTATGGCCTATTTGTTGTCCTGTCTTACTAATCATATTGTATTTTGCACTAAATTTGCACTCTGTATATAGATTATTTTTTAATGTGTTATTGACTGTATGTTTATTTATTTCTCATGTGTAACTCTGTGTTGTTGTTTTTGTCGCACTGCTTTGCTTTGTCTTGGCCAGGTCGCAGTTGTAAATGAGAACTTGTTCTCGGCTGATCTACCTGGTTAAATAAACGTGAAATAAAACAAAATAAAAGAAAATGTGGATTTGTTCAGTTTAAAACTCAAACTTTTCCCCTTAAAGAAGCAGTGTTGGGAAGCTACTTTAAAACAACATCTTAAACAACAAGTTACAAGCTTCAAGCTCATATTGTAAAAACATTCAGTTAAGCTACTATTTTGACAACTACACTGCAAAAATAAAAGGGAGGCTATTTAGTTGACAAGGTCTTCTTAAATATATGACCATCCAATTATAGAATTTACACTATAATCAAATTAGCCATCCTTTTCTCATCAAAGAGGGCTTTTAATGAATAAATCCCTATTAGGCTAACAGCATTAAATTTGTGAAAACTAATTAACACATGAAATGACAAAAAAAAATACAATAAATAAATAAAAAATATATAGCCATGGAAATCATCGGGTTGGTGAGATGTCTTTTTAAATATGTTGTCTGTTTTAATTGGACAGCAGTATATTCAGTCATGTCTGGCAGCTGAAAAAAATAAGTTTTCACTATCATTATGATATATAAAAGGGTAAAGATACTCTTTAATCTATAAGCATTCTGCAGATCACAGATTTCTTTGCAAACTAATTATATTAAACTCAGGACACACACTATGGAGATACTATGGTTATCTATTCAACCAATTTATGGCTATTCAACCAAACAATGAGACTGGATATAAAAGGATGTATTGCAACCTTCCTCTATCAATCCCGTTGAAATAAAATGGCTGATCATTTAGAGATAATCATCATGTGTACCCCACTTTAGTCATAATGGGCAACATCCCCAAAATGTACTATATCTCCTAAACGATTAAATATATCTAACATCTTTAGATCAGGAGTATCTCTAGATAGTGCACACCAAATTTTGTGCAAATTGGATAAACAAACCTTGGACAGGTTTGAAAAGTAGGATTTTCAAAAAGAAGAAGAAGAAGAAAAAAACCTCAAGGTGGCAGGACATTTTTTGTGTAGAAATGGATAAGCACATGTTCCATGCAAGTATAACCAATGACCTAAGAGAAGACTCACTTTTAGGGCAAAAAAATAATAACTGGCAAAACGGTACCCATACTGTACAATAGGGTGAAAATGGAGCTATGGTTTAGTGCAAAAGCAGTGCAGTGCAGTCTGTTTGCACCCAAATATGTAAAAAAATTACCAAATAAACAAATGAGACTTCTGACCAATTTTGGGTATTCAAGTCACTGGACACAGTAGAAAAATGAAGGATCAAGAGAGAGAATGATATGCAGAGAGAGTGGGAGGGCTTAGTACAGTAAGCATGTGTTTTGACTGTCTGGATTAAGCAGGAATTAATTAACTACATGTACTTACTATAGGGTTAGGGTAGGGTTAGGGTTTGGTTGAGGGTTAGTTGCATGTAATTATGCATAATTTACTGTTATTACTATGGTAATTACATGTAACATACTTTTATACACAAAAAAGTGGGCCAATTTAGTCCCAAGTAGTATTGAAACAGTAATCTTACAAGTATACTTTTAGTACATTGCTATTAGCATACGTAGTACATAAAGTATTAATAAAAATTACTTGAACTTGACTAAAGTACTTAATCAAATGAACTTTAAGTATAAGTGCTGTTAAGCCTTGCCAGCCCAGTTCTGCTGCCGGCGTTTTCCCCTACGGCAATAAAAGCCCATTGTTCCCTACATCTCGCCTCATCCTTTCACTCAAAACCCTGACAATTTTAGCTTGCTTCTACAAGTCACTGAGCTCTTTTATTGCGACTCGTGTTTCAGGACTCGTACCCGTGCGCTCCGCATCACAAGTGTACCAGGTAAGCTACAGAGAAACCTTGTTCTTTTAGAAAATCCCAAAATACGGAGCTGGTTATGTGATGTGAAAAATGTATTATTAATGGTAACGTGTTTAAAGGTCATAACATCCCTGCTAAAAAAAATCCTGCATAAACCAGCATGAATTCCATGCTGGCCCATGCTGGTTTATGCTGGTAAAGTGCTGGTGTAGTTGGCAAGCAAAACTGAGTTTGTGTGGCTGGTCCACCAGCATGCAAATCATCCCTTATGCTGGTGAGCAGCAATGCTATATTGTTCAGCAGTTATAGCATTGTCCATTGTAAAACGTATTACAATTAGTCTTAATCTACCATCCCTGAAATCATAATTTGTGTGTAAAGGAATAAAAGTTGTTGGTGTTTTACTGCCACTAGTGTTCATTTCAGCTGGAAACTGCAGTGAATAATATGTATAAGTACATTTTTGTTGTGCAATAATCTAGGCAGAGACACGTTTTTTTTCCAATGAGCCTATGTTGATTATGTGTGTGTGTCGGACATGGACACCACTGTACCCGCCACAGCTTACAAACCAGACTGACTGTAATTGGTCCATCCACACTGCTGGTGTCATTGTACGTATGTGTGCACACACTGCATGCCTGTATGTGGATGTTTGTATCTGTATATGGCATATGTGTATATGCATGCCATCCTCAGTGTGTACACGAGATGTTTAGGTGCACGTGTGGAGGCGAGGAAAGAGTGTGGCATAGTCACAAGGGGAACTGTAAAAATGGGGCTGTCCAGACAGACTGTCGCCTCGGGGTGTCTTGCTCTCTCTCCTTTCCAATATTCCTTCCAGTGGGAGGAGAGGACAAGACTATATCAATTTACATCCAGGGACTCTGGGACGGACCAGAGGAACATCTGAATGACTGCATGTGCATTGCTTCAGTGCTTCATCTACCAAACTCACAGTGAAATCAAATTATTTTGGCTCGTCCCTTGTAGTAAAACTGTATTTTATTAGATAAGAACAATACACTAGTCTGATCATATTCTTGAGGCTAGTTGTCACAAGAGCCATACTATAATTATAAGGTTTGGAGTCACATGTCCATTTGTATATAAATGCTTGTTTGTTCTAGCTGTGGTTATGTATAGCCTATTGTTTTCAAAAACCTCTCTCCAAAGACTGTCAGTGCTAACGGGAAGTTGTGATGGTCTTTTCTTAGACTGTGACATATATCTGAGTTAAACGTATTCTCCAAAAAAAGATGCAGGGACTTAATTTTGTCCATCGGGAATTGATCGCTGCAAAAAAAGAGGGGAAGTTATTTGTGCACGGATAAATCATTCATAATAAATACTGTAATGTCACATTAAAAATTAATGGTGAGTTTAAACAAAAATAGTAAATGTCACAATTTGTAGGTCACTGTTGCCCAAAACAATGGCTTTATATATTTTTTTTATTTTTGTGAATTGTTTTGGATCTCTTAGATATTCATATTTTGCTGAAAAGGGATTAAATAGCTTATAGATTTTAAATACAAATATTTAAATACATTAGATAGTATTTCATATTCAAACAAAGCTATCCTTCTCAAATTATTGTCAATAAACAGCACGTTCCTGTTGTATCAATTTAGCCCATATAGTATGACCCGGTATAGATACATGTGTCCAATGAAATATATCCTCAAGGGAAATGTTCAATGGAAATGTAAAAAATAACTTCACTCTGAGAAACATTTACTAGACTTGCTCTAAAAAAAAAAAAAAAAAAAAAAAATGCATCAAGTTCATTTCAAAGTATTTAATTTTATATTTGCATCTTTGCAAAATTGTTTTACTAATTTAGAATATTTGTTTCCCTCTGTTTAATATATATATATATATATATATATATATATATATATATATTATATGCTTTATATTACAGCATACTACAAGCCACAAGGCTATACAAAATGTGGACGCGTTCAACCTGCTGATTATAATGATTAATGAAGGTAAGAAAAATAAAGGTAAGTTTATCTTTTATTTGCTTTAAATTGAACATTTGGTCAACTTCAAACTCCTATTACATTTTTTTCTGTGTTATTATAAATAATAATAATAATAATAATAATAATAATATATATATATATATATAGAGAGAGAGAGAAAGAGAAAGAGAAAGAGAAAGAGAAAGAGAGAGAGAGAGAGAGAGAGAGAGAGAGAGAGAGAGAGAGAGAGAGAGAGAGAGAGAGAGAGAGAGAGAGAGAGAGAGAAGAGAGAGAGAGAGAGAGAGAGAGAGAGAGAGAGTCTCCAATCTTGCCATATAAAACCTGGACTACTATAAATACTGAAGACGTGAATGGTTGTGGTCTTCAGACCATGACAGATCATGTCTATTTTTTAGAAGCATCCTTATGTTTCAATAGATCTTGAAGTTTGTATTTCGGCTTTTTGACAAATGGACTGCAAACACTGTTAAAACACAAATTTATTGCATCACGTGTCGACTGCAACGTCCCCTGTGGAAAGTCGTTACACGACATTACAGATTATCTGTCAGGCAATGCATTGCTGTAAATATTTTGGGCACTGAAAATGTCAGGTGCAGGAGAGAGGGGATTTTGATCGACGTTTACAAGTAACTGAGGAAACATAGCGATTAAAGTTTTGAATGAAAGCTGTGAGGGAGATGGAGGGACGGGGTGAGAGACACTGTTAAGTCACTAAGCTCTTGGATTGATGTTTTGGGATGAGATGTCTCTTTATACAGGTCCCACTGTGGATTTCAAATAGCGCTAAAAGATAGACCTAATCCATCCATCCATCAATTTATTGAGACAGGTAGTGTGCCAGTCAGATCTATTCATACACCTACTCTCAATTTATTATCAATATATCAATATATTTTTTACAACGGCCTGTTCAAGCTGTGAAGTAAAAAACACATTTCAACCTTTTCAGATCAGACACCTAATGCTGATTTCTCTAGTGGCAAATATGTCAATATTCAATATTTTAACTTAATAAAAACTTATATAATAGCTCAAACTTAATACATTAATCAACTAAATCACAATAAAATACTCTTCAGCCAGATAATATAGTTTATCTTGGCTAGCTGTTGTACAGCTGAAATGAACTGTTTGCATTATTGAATCATTTTCCTGTTATCACTGTAAAGCTGCATTAATTCAATCTGTATTTCATAAAGCGCTATATAAATAAAGGTGACTTTACTTGACGGCTGTTTGCGGTACAGATACATATGTGTACAGTACTGGCTATTTTATACTCTGAATTATCCGATTTCAGAATCTAATCATAACTATTGTTAACAAGTGGCCGTATAGAGCGCAACAGTTGGGTGCTGGAAGTAAAAACTCCATAGAGAAATTTATTTTTAACAATAACTTAAGAACTACTGTGTGTTACGAGGTTGTTAATCAATGGTATATGGTTTTGTTGAAGCCATTCGTTAGATTTATTAAAAAAATAAAAATAATAATTAAATAATCATGTTTAACAGCTACATTTGTGGTGAAAACCTTCATTACCCATGATGCTGTACAGAAAATTCCACCAATCAGAGACTCAAATTGTGCCAGCAAAGCTTGGCGGGAACATCCACTCCCATTAAGCACTGCAAATCACATTGAATCGGTCTATTTTCAGATGCTATTTTGCTTCAAATCAAAGTTTGTACTGTTGTAATTCACATTGTAGCTGGTTGCTTTGATTCATGGCTCATAACACTTTAAAAAATAAAAAAAATAAAAAAATCCCAGTGGGATTGAACTTTTTAGTATTTTTTTCCACTATGGAAGTCAATGGCTCATCAACTGTCTGGTTTCCAACATTCTTCAAAATATCTTTTTTGTGTTGAACAAAACAAAGAAACTCATAGTTTGGTGAGTAAATGGTGACAAATTTCATTTTTGAGTGAACAATCCCTTTAAAGAATGTCTGTTTTCTAATTAATTTCTTTTTTTAAAGTGTAAAGGGTCACTAGAGACCTGACGTATGTAATAGTGTAAGTATATATTTTTTCTGCGCAACAATAATTGAATCTCTCCCTTTATTCCTCATTGGAATTGAGATCGAGAATATGAGCCAGATGCTGAATGTACTGGGAAATGAACTCTGACAATGACAGTGGTGATGATATAAAACATCTGCTCAAAATGGACCCTTCCAAAATCGAAAATGTAACAACATACGCTTTATTTTATTCTTTTGTAATTGTTATTAAAATATCAGGTGAGTTTTATACTATTGCGGCAGTTAGAGATCCATCCATGTTAGATACAGATCTATATATTATGTAATAATGCGATTGGCGAAACATTTAAAACATATAAGTTAAAAAAAGAATCACAATTGCCAATTGTATTGGGTTTCCAGTTTAAATATTAATATATTAGGTTACTATAGCATCATTTTAGTTTTTTACAAAGTCACATTTTGTTTACCATATTTGCCATATTATCCAAGATGATGTTGAACTTCCCACGCCACAAAGACCGCAATATTCGTATTGTTTGTCACCGGTTGCAGTTCAGACTGTATTAAACTGTGTGTTTAATAGTAAAGCAGACTCAGATAACTGGTGGTTGTTTCATAGTAACTTGTCTGTATTCATGGTAAACACGCCGTGTATTCTGGTGGTCTTAAACGTATTTATGGATTTCTAATTTTCGAACATGTTGGCCAAGTCAATTTTCCTTTTTGATTTATGTAACATTATACAGTGCTCTGCAATCTGTAAGTTGCTCGGTAGCTTTTAGTTGTAATAACGTCATGTATGTTAACATCCGACAAACAACTGAATGGGCCACTTATTTATTGGCCACAATTATTTGTTGTTGTATGTAAAAGAAGAAGCATGTACTTTTTTAACCATTCTCGACAGAAAACAGTAACAGCTTTCGGGTTTGGGACAACACGAGTGTGAATAATATCACATTTTTGAGTGAACTATTGCTGTAAAGTGGGAAAGGAGATAGTATTTTAACACAGACAAAAATGACAGACTTCACCTTTAAAAAAGACATTGTGGTTCCAACCTCCTTATTTTCTCTGACACAATGTACACAAGCCACACATCCTAACAAGACCAAGAGGAAGAGGGAGAAAAAATGCTTTTTATATTCTCCTTGTGTCAGCAGTCTGCTGTCAGCGCTGCCACATTTTACTGACTATCAAAGCTTCAGATCTCTATCTCTCCCCTTCCCGCCTCTCTTTGAGAGTGACGTTAAATAAGTACATATTCCAGAACCCTGTTGGATGCTAAAGGAGCCGTTCCACCATCAAAACCTGTTGCCATCGAATTCATTTGGCTCGATGTCTGTCCCAACAGAATCTCTGATTAAAAATAAATCCTGGAAGCATTAGCGCTGAAGCTGTGTTCGCCTCCACAACGAAATGGCAGGGGACTGAACAAAAAGGCCACACAACCATGTGAGGAAAACTGGAGGAGAAAAGAATATTAAAATGTGAATAACTGAATAAGAAAATAAATCTTGTGTTGTCGTGTTCTTTTTCTTTTCTTTTTTTGCACATATGCTTCACTTTAATTTGATCAAATGAAAAAAACATTTTCTTCTTTTAATTTTGTATTTGTGTAACACTGAAGATCATTTCTGGACACTCCGTGGAAGGAAAATCACAAAGAAATCTCTTTAATATCTCAGCTGTTTCTCATAGGTTCCCATGAGATTAAATAGAGATCATGCAGGCTTTTCTCAAATCTGCTTTTCTCCTGAGATAAAGACTTAAGGATCTCACAACAAAGTCCTCAAATGTGCTCAGATTTGCCTAGATTTACTCATTATGAACTCAAATATATTTCTCATCAAAATCTCCCAAAAGCAAATGATCTGATCTATGCTATTTACATTGATTTGACCAACTCTGTTCTCTTACTGTATGTACTGTAAGATATTGTTTATTTTTTAGTCCTGAGCAAAAAAAAAAACAGAGCAACATCCAAGCAATAAAACTGTCATCTGAGCAAGCTTTTTATATTTGATAATATCCTTATATTTATCGACCATGTAGTGCCTACTAAAAGTGACTAAAACAATATTACGACTGGAGCTATCAACATGTTACTAAAGACTTTGCATTCATAACATGCATATATTTAGTGTCATATGCAACAAAAGCTTCTAGCTTGTTGGCAGCAGTTCGAAATGTGTTATTTAAAAAATGTGTTGTTAAATGTCTGTATATTATACATGCGCTATTCTCGACTCTGTCTTTTCATGTCAGCCTTCTCTTTAATTCTAAGGCTTTATTATAGCTTTATTATAGCTTCATAGCATGAGAGTGGATTTGGATAGAAGGTATTTAACATTACAAAGTTGTTTATTGAATAATAAGCGACACACATGCATGTTAGGTCATATTTAAAAGAATGACTTTTGGTTGCTTTGTTGCTTCAAATCACTGTCGGTGAATACTCTTTTACAATATAGGTTATCATTTTCACTTTGTAAGTTTTAACAGATTTAAAATCATTCTAGGAGCTAAATAATACCAGCTTAAAGGTATAGTGGAGGATCTTTCTGAATTTTAGATAAGACCCGCCCTCTCCACTTTTTGAAAAGTTTGATTGATTCACCAGAATGATTGACAATTAGGAGGACCAATAGTATAGGTGATCCACCCGGAAGTAAACAATCCTCCGCTATACCTTTAACTTAAAACTGGGATCCAAGTAAAAAATTACAGCAGTTTTACTACCTAGACTATGTTCAAAATAGAATAGGCCTGTGGAAAATATGTATTTCAGAATGTGAAATAATATGCTGTACTGTGTGTGCATGACAACATTTGCTATCTTACTCTTGTCCCATTTTATCAAATGAGCTCACTACAATATGTTACATGTTTAATGCATCCAGTTTTTATCTAAGATATCAAGAAAAAGGACAATTTTGCATTTTTATTCTGATTTTGTCTGTGCAGTCTGATCAAATATTTAAGAAAAGTATCTTGGCTGATATTGCTTTGGTGGTTCATCCATCACATTAAAAATGGAAGGCCTTGTCAAAAGGGCATTGCATTGTAAGATATGTAATCCATGTAGTGTGCTTATGTTATATAAGATTATTGAAGATATAATACATCAACATTGCTGGATTATAGTCTGAGCCAATGAGGTCTCCCAAATGAAGCTGAACACCAGGACCAACAGCACCCTATAGGGAGCCGTGGTCAGCTTGTGCTGTTGGTCCTGGTTGGTCCTGGTGTCTTTGGACTATAGTGTTGTGCCCTGGATACTAGGGAACATACATTTTTTCCATAAAAAAAAAAAGGTGGTTGGTTGAGTTGACTTAGTAGTGTGTTGTAACTTACGGTTATGGTAAGGGGCGTGACATTTCCCAAACACGCTTGAAGTGGTTGACCAATCACAACACACTGGTCCAGCGACCAATCAGAGCACATTGTGCTTTTCAGAAGGAGGGGCTTCATAGAGACAGGAACTAAACAGGGGCGCGTTTCATAAAGCCAACAATGGTTGCAGTTTCTGTCGTTAACAACACAATTCAACGGAAATTGCGACCACAGTTGGCTAACAATGCTTTTGGGAAGCACACTCCAGAGCATTACTGACAGACTAGTCTCGTGTAGACAGATGTTCAGATTGAGAGCAGAAGGTCTGGACCTATTTTCACAATAATGGATGTATTTTAAAGAGTCTAGGCGGTGATCTACACATACTTCACATACTTTTGAAAATCCAAAAGCGTTTAGTTGATCGTTGTGTCAGTTTTAAACACAATGGCTTTCTTCCTTCATGTGAGGGGTTTTGGTGTCACGACAGCTTTGTTTCCAGGTGGACCGCTAAGGAACGCAACACACGTGTCTCCTGGAAATCCTGTAGAATTTATCCAATAAGATGACGACTTCAAAACTCCTGGAGTGTTTCCAATTACGTATGTCATATCCATCTGACGTTCAGCCAACGGTCTGAGGCTGAGACTACTGACAGACTGGGAACTGTACTGCAACAATGTAAAATATGTGAAGAACAATGTGTTTTTTAAACAACATTTAGGCATGAAACCCTGTTGTAATAGACCCCCAAAAGAAAATCAAGACTTTGAAAAACTGAATAATTTGGTTTCTTTAAAAAAAAATAGCAGGCAGACTGCTATTTCTTGTGTCAAGAAATGCTGTAATCTCTTGCTGTAATCTTCCTTCAAGAGTCCATTATTGGAATATTTTTCTGAGCTTTGCTCCCTTTTAATAGACTGGACAGTATAGGAGAAGAGACAGTAAACAAGGTTAGGAGAGAGAGGAACAGGGCAGGAAAAGGATTCTCAGTCGGGACTCAAACTCAGGTTGCCTGAGACTCTTTCTAAACTCAGAATACTAAGTGATGATTATCTTAAACGTTTAATTTAGGTATCAACTTTGTCTTTTGATGTTTATGAATATGTCTGTAATGTGCTTGATTGAAATGTTGTGGATGAATAAGATTGAAACTAATCTTCAAGTCTATGTTGAAGGCATAGTGCACCCAATTCTATTTCTCAATTTCTGAGAAAAAAAAAGTGAATACAAAAGTTAATAAAAGTTAATAACATAACTAAGAACTCCATTTAATCTCCTGAGCTATAACGAATAAACCTCTAAGCAAACCTAATTTTCTTTTCATTGTGTGCAAATTATCTTTACTGAAAGTATATTATATTAAAAAACTTGTTTACTGAGCAAAAGGTTCCTCAAATATGTGCTCGATTTAAAATGTATACTTATATTTTCTGCTTTGGTTGGACATAAAATGACTCAATCCCTGCTGTATGAAGAGTCAGATTTTCACAGCTAGCATCTTATTCTGGCTGGTAATATACTGTCTATTTTTTGAGGAAAAGAGTGTCTAACCAACATGTAAAGTCAGCAAACACAAATCTGAAATCAAACCTTAATCCCACACTGCCATATGACGACAGCCTAAACAGAAAAATGACAACTGACGATAACAACCACAGCTGACCCTTTGCTAATCTACACTCTCATGACTAAAAAAAAACGCAGAGAGACTGAATCAGAATTGAGACAAAGCTTCTCACAGTCAACTGAAAAGTCAGAGACCTCAATTAAAACCAATTACTATTAACCACAACACGTCTTTTGGTTACTATAGACACTACAATGACCTGAATCAATACATAAACGCACTGAAATGAAGTTGAATGAATATACCTTGAATCAAATGTTGGCACCATAAGTACTAATAACCATGAGAAGGAAATATTAGTGTTGGAATGAAAAAAGAATAAATGCACCCTGCTTTCACCGTCTAGGTTAACTATAGACCCGATATAGTCCAGCTATGAGAAACCCATTTCTAGCTAAAATAACCTTAAATTTGGTTACATGTCAAAATAACTTGCGAGATCAAAGTCAACAGTGATTACAAGGTGTTTGGTTTCATTTCTTTGACATGTTCTCTGTGCGTCTTTTCTTGGGCTATTGTTAGACATCTATTAAATCTTCACTGACAGCCCAAATTTTGCCTTGTATTAGCCTAGATGTCAGGACTGGGATTGGACGGCTATTAGACGTCTTTTAAACGCAAAATTGCTTGCTGGGCTGTGTCCTCTCTGGCAAACCTGTCAATTTTATAAGTGATCCAGCAATAATGTTTTAAATTTGCTCTTTTTCATCTTTACACTGTCATTTGTAACATATGCGAAACTTAATTTTTTTACTTCTGGCAGTGTTTTGCTAACTGAAACCATTGGTTGCTCCAACAAGTATGGTAAAGTACTTGTTTGAGGGTATTTAGCTCTATAGCCATTAATTGTAAATGAATACATGCTGTCTCCATTATAGAAGACCAAAAGCAATTATAAATTTAGACTGTTTCTTGGCCAGGTGTGTCATTGCATCATTAGCTTCTGCGCCAAACGCTTTAGAGCTGGTTTTATGCGTGACATTTGCATTTGCAGTCTGTTGTTGTTGTTGTCTCTCAACTGTAGATTTAGGGATGACACTTTCACAAGAATGTCGCCTTTCAATTTGTGCGTTTGTCTGGTTGCGTCTACTAAGGTGTGTTTTTTATCCAGCAGGAGAACTGCATTTGTATTCAATTCATCATTCTTTGTAAAATGGCAGTGTGTTTAAATCCAGGCCGAACAATCTCAATCCCCTCGCCACATCTCCCTCCCTCTCTCACCCCGTCATCTCTCTCTCCTTTTCCGAACGTGCCCTGCATGAGAAGCGAGGCAGACGATTGAGTCGTAATTTCTCTGCGCCGCTTTCATGCCCTTCTGTTTCATCATGGCACCATTTTTCACTGTTCTTTTCAAATTTCAGCTTCTCTTTTCCACCGACGCTTGCATTTGAGCCGAAACGTTTCATAATCTTCCTCTCAATTCATCTTCATTTGATTCTCTTTTCATTTGTCAGTTCCTGCAAACCACAACCTGACTTCCTCTAACTCTTTAATCCCAAATCATTCCTTTAGCTGACACAATCCTCTGATAGCCTTGCATGCAAATACAAAAATAAATAAATAAACAAATAAAAAATGCAGTGATAATCTGCTTTCTGAACGCTGATGTCTAATACCATCAGTGACCTCTGCCACGTCCCTCAGTCTGATCTAATTCTGATGGGCTGAGCAGTTGGAATGGTTGGATTCCAACGGTTGCACATTATTTTACAATACGTGCACTTACATGTACTTACAGTGCACTTACAGTGTACTTACCAAAGAAAGTACTCGGTAATCTAAGGTAATTGGCTCAGGTTAGGTTTAGGGGTGGGTTCAGGGTTTGTACCTAGTTATTACCCAGTTATTGCAAGCACTATAATAAGTACATTACATGAGGAACAGGACTGTAAAATAAAGTGTACCATTCCAAATGTAAGGTTTAGGGATGTAATGATTCATTTGTGTCTTGTCGATTTCTTGTCGATTTTAAATCAAGTCGATTTAAAATGCTGACGCAACTTCATTGATCTGTTCACACCAGTTTTGGCTTGGCTGATTTCGTCACCATTACTTTATTAAATGACTTGCTTCAAGGACGAATGTAATATAAAGGAGGAAACTACAATTATGCACTTGAGCAGAACTTTCACGTTATTCGTCACACATTTAGGGTGTGTTCACACGTGTAGTTCGGTTCTCTTGGTTCTTTTGGTCCGGACCAAAAAGACAATTATACATTTAGTCCAGGTTCGCCTAACATTTAACTCTGTCATTTTTAACTCCGAACAACAAAAAACTGCTTTATGACATTTATTTTGCAACAGAACTAACTGAACATGCAAAACATATGCCGTGTGCTGGACTAAATGCGCTCGTTTTATGTGTGTACATATGATGGTATTTTTACTTAGAACTCACAAAGATATTAGAAAATGTGTATTGAAATTTGCAATTAATTTGTGATAAATGTAATTAATTAATCAGCGTATTGTGTAATGAATTGGATCTTTTTAACTGGACCCCCCCCAACAACTTTATGAAATAGCTTGCAGCGTGGATATGTCTAAAACAGAGGAAACATCACATCTCTAGTTGTTGAGCAGGCTGTGCATTATAATAAGAGGCAATCCAGCACTATAATTTGTTATCGGTTATTAAAAGCGACAGTGGCAATGTTCTTTCTAGCGCAGGCAGCTCTAAGACATGCGCTCTTATCTATCGTCTGTTATGAGGCTCGCTATATGTTCTAGTGAAATCAAAATACACTGCAAACTAATGTGTGCCCAAAGATACAGTATCAATTTATTAAAGTAAAAAGTAGAGCTGCATGTGAATACTTTATATATATATATATATATATATATATATATATATATATATATATATATATAATTGATCGCACATGGCTTCTGTGATTGATCATGATTAATTGCACATAACATATAAATATATTTACAAATTCAATCTGTATCTTATGATAAATTCAAACTTCAATCATTCTATAAAGCTATAATAATAAATGTCTCGGTTACTGTAGCTTTGGTTTATTATTTATGAGAAGTAACTCCAGATGGTGTTCCTCTGTCTTTGTCATCACTCTTTCTGCTCTACTGTTTGAATGATAAATACTTCTTAAATTTAATTTTACTTAAATTACAAATTAAAACATTTAGTGTAAGTATTTTTGTGTGAAAATTTATGCTTTCTCCTGTATATAATTATAACTCCTGTGTATAAGTTTCAATAGTTCTATGAAAAACATTATTTCCAAACATATTGCCGCTCTAAGATGATGCATGGTATAACACTCTGGATTTTAATGCAATTCAGTACAATATAGTATTAGAGGCTTGGAATCTGCTCATAATCAAAGCCTCAGGAGGTGAAAAAAAGGATGATGCATTAAACGCATTAATTATTATTAAAAAAAAATTTAATGTACCTACATTTCACTGCAGTTTCCAGCTGAAATGAACGCTAGTGGCAGTACAACAGGGGTAGGTTACTGATTAATAAAGCTTATTATTTGTATGGTTACTTTGACCTCAGAACACCTTTACCAGTGCATGATTTGCAAATAATAAGTACATTTTGACGTTAGTATCACATAACCAGCTCTATGAAGTAGTAAACTTGCTTTGTAGCTCAAGTAGTACAACACTGACTTGAGTCATGATAAGTAAGCTCAAAGAGCAAATTTTTACATTATATATTTACATTTCTTTTGTTAAAAGTATTGGTTAGGTTTAGGGGTTTAGTGTGTGTGGTACGTTATTTTCAAATGCGGTAGAGCATTAACCTTCTACGTTTAGTTTTAATTTATCTGTTTCGGTTCAAACTGAACATGCTTTTTGCACCACTTTGAACTTTAAAAGTGTTGTGAAAATTGCAAGAAGCAAAATATGACATTTTGTATAAATGTCATCATAGACATGTTTTCCTGGCTTGAATATATTAAGACCCTAAGACCAACATCTCATATTTAACGTTCATTTTCTGTTCTTGCACAGAATTTAATGGGGAAAAATAGTAATTTATCAAAACGTTTCAGTATTAAATATTCATACATCCAGCCACCATGCCACCAGTATTCAACATAAGTACGATATAAGTATATCTTCTGCTTTTTCTGCCATTTAATTAGAGAATTGTCTTGGAGAACTCATGCAATGCTGCTTTACAATCTGGCCAAAACAAGATATCTTTGAAAGCAGCCTACAATGTGGAATAATCTTTGTGTTATGTCTATGATGCCTAAAAATGCTGTCTACGGAGGCAGCTCACTAGGTTTTGAAATCCGTTTAGTGTACACTAAATAATTCCTCAATATCTGCTTATTTAATATTGACCTTAACCACATACTGTCCAAATCAATTGACTATTTTGGTGGCACAAAAGTAGCCTGAAAACAGGACAACAAAGCTAACGTACTCTTTTAAGTTTGACTTGGACATCAGATCTGTCAATACCAGGATCAGGATAAGCTAGCCGGAGAGAGTGGGATAGAAGGAGATAACATAGAGAGAGCTCTTACTTCTGACACTGAAGCTGAATAGGTGCTGTTTCAGCTCTGAGGGAGATCTGGCAGTGAAAGCTAATGGACTCCACATCGACTCACTGGATCTCTGACCTGCTGTTTGACTGTCTGTTGTTTGCCAGACTGTGAGTGTGCTTCTTCTCATTGGGTTGTTGTCTGAGAATCAGTGAGATGCAACGGTGTACATCCTGAGCGGTTTTATTCCAGACGAGTGGCGGTCCATGCAGAACGTCCAGGAAATTTGAGATTCGTAAGGACTATCCAATCAGTAAAAAGATGGCGTGACAGGAACTGCTTGAATCATTTAAATCAGCAATAATAGTCTCACCTTTTTTCAATAAAATGCCCCTCAAAATGGAAAAACTATTAGATATCTCACCCACGTTCCTTATGAATTCAAACTAACCAGTTGGGTTGCAAGCCGGTACTTCAAATCCTCTTTCACGGCACGCAGGCTCACAAAATATCTGACTTCTCTTCCTCACTCAGAATGAAAAGCCACAAAACTGAGTTATTTGTAATTATGTGCCATTGTTCACTGTCATTGTTCAGTTCTGGCCTTAGGAAAGAAGAGTCCTCAGATGTCCTCGCTAATTGAAGTGGAGTCCCTTCAGTTGTGCCGGACCAGTCAAGTAAAAAGCACATTCATCATTTTTTGTTTAGTCCAAAGGGAGGTTGTTCTGTAGACAAAGCAAAAAGCGAAAATTCAATAATCAGATATAAGCTAGCGTTGCTAACAGTTTTCAGTGATGGCATCGTTAAAGATACATCACACTGACAGTATAGTCCTGTTGATGTTTTGTATGAAAGGAAATGGGTCATTTGTTAAAGATGGATTGGAAGTGAATGGATTCAAAGAAACCGGGGCTGCGTTTCCCAAAAGCGCAGACCATTGCCACCAATGTTCTCTATGATCAACTTAGATCACAATGCTTTTGGGAAACACAGCCCAGAACAGTAAAACCTTGTTTAGAAAATCAGATCATTAATCTGCTCTACAGCTCTAACCAGCCTGACCAATATGAAACATGTCTACCACCATAATCATAATTTAGGGTGTGTTCACACTTGTAGTTTGGTTCTCTTGGTTCTTTTGGTCAGAACCAAAAAAGAAAATGATACATTTTGTCCATTTAGTGTTCGCACTGTCATTTTAAACACCAAACCTAAAGATACAAAAAAAAAGTATTTTATGATGTATATTTTGTGTATAATGCTGTGTTCTGGACTAAATTTCACCTTTTCAGGAGTCTCGGTCCACTTGTTTGGTGTGCACCAGGGTTCAGATGGCAGTGTTCACACTTAATCAAATAAACCGAACTAACAGAGAAATCGCACCAGAGTTTGTTTTAATCAAACTGAACCCACCATAAAATTGACTATTTTCCCAAATATGTAATATTTGGTGCTATGCATTCTGTGCTTTGTTATTTTTTAGCTAAGCAACATGCTAATGTCAAAATCTCCTGCAATAAATTGTGAATCAAGTCTCCTGTGTGGTTCATGTGTGGAAGGCAATCTGTGTGGACCAGGATTGCTGCATATGAAGTTCACATAGGATGCTGCCTACAAGGGAAGTTGTAAATAAAACAAAGATTATTGGAGTATGTTTCACAAGAAATTTCAGTCTTTCAACTTCAAAATGTCACATTTCATGCAGTGTCTTATTTGCCGCTTCTTTGTAATTATTTGTGAATACCAATTTCGGAGTGAAAATTGTTTTAAAGTCAATTAAATTTTTGTATCTGTGTTTGTGTGTATTCTGAACAGACAGTGTGAATGTAAATTAAATTACTGCCTGTTTTAGAGTTACTTGTGTTCTCAAGTTTCATCTATATACACCCAAGAACAATTCATGACACAGACATACTCTACCAGAATATGCAATGCAGAAAGAATAATTAAACAACATACAGATATTAATTTAATGCCATTCTTAATTCATTTTTAAAGACTTGAATATTGGCAAGTGATCAGTTACAGTGTAAAGAGGGATTGCAAGTGGATGTGTCTCTGGGCCTTTTAGCGACAGACAATTTCAAAGTCCGTCAGTCATTCTTAATACTGACAGTCGTTCTCAATAGAGTTGAAAATCTGCCAATAAAACGTATCCATTCTGCCTGATGCCATAATGCTAAATAGCTATAAAAATGCTAAATTTAATCTACTAAAATTGAACCTTTATGTAAAATGCGAAGGGTAAGAAAAGCCATCTTAAACCGTACAAAAGAAGAAATACCAATATCCAGAGTGTTTCAGTCTTTCAAAGTCTTCCAAAATAGTTAAAAGGCCCAGAGGAAACAAGTTGCTCTTTTACCTAATGGAGTTCTCAGATATTTTTCTATTAAATACGTAATTATATTGTTCATTTAAACGTGTTCCATATGTTCTTCCTAAAATTTCTTAAAGGGGTCATATAATGGTACATGCACTTTTACAAGTTGATTGTACTGAAATGTGTGTTGGCAGTGCCTGTACACAACCATCCTATCATGATAAAAATCCATACAGTTTTTTTTTTAATCTCCTTATATGTTTGACCCTCTCTGAAATCAAGCCGTTCGATTTTGTGACGTCACAAAATCGACGCCCCTCCCACAATTGTTGAGTGACAGCAGCGTTTCAACACAGACCCGCCCTCGCTCGTGAGTGAGCTGTCTGTCATCATAGTCCGCGCGTCATTGTTGATACCCTCACTGGAGCGCTGTCTATGAGCAGAATGGCGTCTGCGATTGTTCTTCGGTGTAATAAGGAACACAGCAGTCATTTTGATGTTCCTAAATCCGAACCGAATCCGAATGATGACATCCAAACAAGTTTTGTTTTTGAAGGGATATGCCCAAAGGATTGACGCGGGGATTCCCTCACGGGGATTCCCCACGATCGTCCATGCTTTCATGTTTGCGAATCATTTCACACCAGACAGCTTTACAAACGAGAAAAAACGGATCGGTACCAACGTGTTCCTGCTGAACCTCCAGAAGTGAGTGTAATGTTTTATTAACCTTTATATTAATATTTATATTAATCTTTGCAAATTTGCAAACCTTGCTGCAGGCTTCACGATGAATGCGTCTAAGGTTTACACTCAGGGTACATTACGGCATGTTTTCTATGTACGACTTTCTCAATATAATTCATAATCCCACGTTTATAATGAACAAGGTGTTATGGATATTGTGTTATTATTTCAAACGGTGTACTCACAGAGCAGAGGGGCGGGGTGAGCAAAGCTCATTATCATTTAAAGACACATGCACTGAAACGGCGTGCTGAAAACAGAGCTGTTTTTGACCAGGTAAAATTAGTGTTTTCTTACAATACTAATGAGAATTTTTAATTAAAGTATATTACAAGTATATTAAAGTAATTATATTACTTTTAATTTAAACCCTAAAGAATCATATTAGCTTGTACAAAACTGGCATTATATGACCCCTTTAAGAGAAATAAAAACAGAAACAAAGACAAACCAAAGAAAAGTCAAATGTTGGCATATACGATGTACATCAGAAAATTCCAAAAGTGTGATACCATGCTGGGAAAAAAAAAAAACATGAAAAATGACAAATAGCCCATATATAATAAAAGATCATGATAAAGGCATGCAATAAAAAAATAAAAAAAAATTAAATAAAAAAATGTGTGGGTCTAATCTATATGTATATATTTTCCTGTTAACACAAGGATCTGGAAAAATCCAGTCAGGATCCCTGGTAAAAGTATAGAGCTTTCAAATGAGTGAGCAGAAATGTTAGTCATGATAATGTTTTGAGTTCAGGCTAAATTATTTGGTGTCTTGGCAAATCAGAGCAGTTTGTGACATTGACATTGCTGAGAACTCTTCTGAAACTCAAGAGACAAGTGTGAGATTACTAGAAGTTTTTTCTCTCTCTCTCTCTCTCTCTCTTTTTTCAGGAGACTTAAGCAAAAGCATTTAGCCAATGCATTTAATCTCACTGCTGTCTAGTAGAAACAATTAAGATAATAATCATCTTTCATCATCCCATTATTTTTTCTTTCCATTGGGAAAATGTGCCCTTCAACATAGTTGTATAGACAGAACATTGTGGTTAACTAAAATCTGTGATCTGCAGTGAATTTGTAGGTAACTTTGCCTCAGCAAATAAGTCATATTTATCTAATAAATAACAAATAACACATTTATCTGTGAGAAACTGATCCATGCATGGTGTACTCATGACAGTTAGATAGTTAATCTGGTCTACATGTCTAAACCAGTTATACCATCAGAAGACTTTCCGGCATGGAAATGAAGCTTCGGTTCTGTTGCATTGAGAGCAGAGGTGATAGAAACTTGCATTTTAATTTATACAGAACTCTGCCTGTGATCTCAACAATTTGCATCCAGGACATAGGGTGGATTTCACATCTGGATATTAGTCCACACTATTTCAAGTGAAAACAAAAATAATTATTTCCAGAAAATGAAGCCTATTTTAAGACCACTAACAACGTGATGCTCTGCGATGTTATTTTCGTGACATTTAAGCAAATGTTCCACCGGAATTTTTAATTAGGATTTTGTTTTTCTTTTAAGCTTGTTTGTTCTCATTGATGATTCTCATTAGGTTTTATTACTGTAGTACAGTAATAAAAATTCATACAGGCTGGACAAAATAATATTTTCAATTAAAATTAGCATATTGAAGGCAGTACAGTAATTACCACCATGATATATGTATTTCTTTAATATTACATTACAGCATTATAGTAATGAGAATTCAGGGAATGGTTTTAAATGTCATGAAAATAATGCCACAAGGAAAAAAAATTTAAGGGTTCTAGTCTTTATTTTTTTCTCTCTCTATCCTTTCTCGCTCTCTCTCTCTCTCTCTCTCTCTCTCTCTCTCTCTCTCTCTCTCTTTCTCTCTCTCTCTGTGTGTGTGTGTCAAAATCATACTAATTGATGTTTTTGAAAATGCACAAATTTGGAATATATTATACAGTTTGTACAGTATAAAAAAATCATTATGTCTATGGAAAGATTACTGGTTATTATTACTATCCTTGTGAGAACATTAAGATCCCCATAATTTAGGGAATACCTGAACCACACACACACACACACACACACACCAGTGCGTCAATTCTCAATTATCATTTAGAGAGGGATGAGAAAATGAACAGAAATGATGAAGACTGAGTGGGAGATGTGAACTCTGAATACATTGGAGGCTGGAATTACTGTCAGATGGAGGAACGTTTGAATTAATTGGACACAGAACTCATATACTGACAAGAAACAGTGCAGAAACCAGAGAGAACCTGTTTCACAGTGTGTGCGTGCGTGTTGAAACCATAAAACAAAAATGTGAGAGCAGTAGAGCGGTAATAAACCTCCAGCTTTATGTGTACAGTAGATACGGCTCTTGATGTGTGAATGCGGAGCTGTTCTCAAACGGGGCTTCTAATGAGCAGTAAAATGTGAAGAGAGGCATGTATGCAGCGTTTATTACACTCCCTTATTATTAAAACAATCTCTCTTTTTCTTCTCCTAATAGCCATAGCCAATCGGGCTCAAATCTCTGAATCATGTTCTCAGCTCAGCTTAAAAGCTGCCCGGGTCGAAGGACAGAAATGCTTATTAAAAGCACATTAATTGCATAAACATATACTCCAAAGAGTATTCAAGAAAGGTCACTTTTCCGCCCGATAATCAAAAAGAAAGAAATTAAAAATTAAAATTTGCTTAGGGCTGTTAAGTTAACACAGTTAATGTATTTATTAAATTTGACATTGCTTAATTCTAAAGAGAATAATCATAAATAAATATTTTAAATATTTATTTAAACATATTACAAATATTTAGCAGCTAATTTTGCACATAGAAAAATGAAGCTTATATTAGGACCATTCCGATATTTTTCATATATTTTTTCATGACAGTAAAGCACATTTACAGTCAACATAAAATCAAAATCTACCCTATTTATGTTTTTCTGGTCTTATTGTGAATAATTCATAAATGCTCCAAGTAAATAGAAATTTGCCTCTGAGATATTTCAAAATGTAATTTGTAAGTTGCTCTGTCTCTGACTTTTTAGTTAACGTCACAAATCCCTCTTCCAACAATAAGTACTATTTTGTTACATTAAATTTAAGTCATGATGATGTCTGTATGATAACTAAACAAGCTTTGTTTGTTTTATGCAATATACAACTTACTCTAATTTCCGTGTCAATAATTCCATACAAATTCCAAGAAAAAGGCATTTCTTCATGAGATTCACCCGCACAGACAGACACATGTACGTGACACACACGCACACACACACACACACACACACACACACACACACACACACACGTCTGGTTTTCTATCTCTGTGGGGACTCTCCATAGACTTAATGGTTTTTATACTGTACAAACTGTATATTCTATCTCCTTACACTAACCCGACCCCTAAACCTACCCATCACAGAAAACTTTCTGCATTTTTACATTTCCAAAAAAACTCATTCTGTATGATTTATAAGCTTATTTACCCATGGGGACCTCAATTTAGGTCCCCACTGTGACACGAGTCCCCATGAGTCTGTGTGACACACACACACACACACTGCTGTTACAGGAATGCAGTGCGATATTAATTAGCCGTGGGAGTAACAGAAAGTGCAGTAACCTGAAATGATTGGACGCCACACACATAAACACATACAGTGTGACGTGACCGGACTCTTAATGCACTGAGGCATAATAGTCATTCAGAGCGAGATCTGAGGAGAACAGCGCAGAGATGAGACACCACACTTCTGTTTAAATAGCTCTGCTCAAGCACCTCCACAGCGACACGTGCCAAATGACCATATCAGACCCAATAAAAGGAACACACAGACGGGAGGGAGGGCGCTTGGATTCATCGTCTGTGAGTTCTCTTTCTATTCCATTTCTCTTTATTCCCTTTGTTAATAATTCATTTTGAGCCTTATTTCTGAGTTCTGTCTGTCTCTCTTCTTTAGAGATGCTGGAGGAGACGAGCTTCGGTGTGACTCTTTTAGGGAACAGAGAACGGAGAAGAAAAAAAAAGGTCAAAGGCAATATGAAAAGAAAGTCAAAAAAGGAAAGTGTTAAAGAATACGAGGGGTTTTCATGATCCCATTATTTCTGAATGAAAAAGAAAAATAGGTAGAAAGAAAATTGCGGGTGGTGGTTCTGTTGGAAAGAAAAAACATAAATGAGATGCTTTTAAAGGTGGAGTGTGTCATTTTTTGGATGTGTATAATTTGTTCTTTCTCCTATCCCATTTTAATATGCAGATGCAGCTAGAATGAAGCCATTCGTAGGATGATTCCCATGAAACATGTAAACACTGAAGCCCTGAGGCTCAGACTGTGCGGATTTGCAATCAAATGTCAGAGATCTCTATATGAACTCAAATATTTCTCATCAAATTCTTTTAGCATGGCAGTGCTGTTAAGGGTTGGTCATAAAGACATGTTACGTATGATCATTGAATAACAATAATAATAATAGTTGCAACTAACAACTGACTGAATGCTTTCGTTCACCTAATAAGTAACAGGCAGTCTTCTGAATTTAAAAATTATTGTCATAGCAAACTAAAGACTGTTTAGCATTTAGCAATTCAAGGTGCAACAAACCTCATTCTTTTCCTTTACCTCACATTTTCAAAGGCCGCTACTGTTTGGATGCTGTTTTCGTCTTAGTTTCGTTTTCATGCTTTTAGTTTGTTATTTTCAGTCACATGTGTTTCCTTTGTTCCAGCCACTTTTCAGTTGTCATGGTGATTCATTTGATCTGCACAGGTGTTTTTCATTTCCCTCATTTACCATAGCCTAGAAATCTAGACGCACCCTAGCAGCAGCAAATTTTATTTCGCAGCCAGTATCGTCTAGCAACTCTCTGAGCTGGAAAAACCAAACTCTAGTCAGGCCAATCACATCGTGTATAGAGTCGGTGGGCGGGCTTAACATAATGACGGCAGAGTTGTGAGTGTGACGGTTCCGCGTGAATTCCCTGCTACTTGAAAACAAAGAAGAGCTGCTGCTGCCGGCGAACAGCGGTCTTTCCAATCGAGACTGTGGAAGACTTGGAGTTAAGCTTTTCTTTGAGAAAAGAACAAAGGGCACTTAAGTCATTCTTAAAAAGGAAGATGTGTTCGGAGTTTTGCCAACCGGATACGGCAAACGTTTAATCTATCAACTAGCTCCGCTGTTGGGAAAACGCTCGGGTTGGTTGTAGCGCTATCCTATTGCATGCAGAGGGAATTTGAAAGACAAGCGTTTATCCCGCCCCTCGGATTGAGCCCTGCTAATGGTGTGTTCCCAGACCCAACATCTTGATGTGAGTCTGGCTTGTCAGGTTACATTTACCATGTATTTAAGTTGCAGTCTTTTCAGTTCTCAGTTGTCTGGTATTGTTTGTGGTTGGTTGACACATCTGTCTCGCATTTGGTTGTCTACTTTGAGTTATTTAATAAATCTTATTATATTTATAACCATCACCATCGTCGTCTTCCTTGGACGTACGTGACAGCTACTTGATATGGGCATTATTTGCCTCTTTGTCCAACTGTTTAAATTAGTTGCACATAAACCTCGAAAACAAATCTCAAATGTGGTGATGATCAACAAACTGACCCATATGACAGCTAACTTACAGTGACCGCAGCAGCATAAATTAAGCTGGTAAAGCAATGATAATCTTTTAAAAATAGTTGCTGCAATGCATGCTGGGAACTTACACGATATTGTGCAGCCTAACATTTTTGTCCAGATTACTCAATTTGGAGAGTTGGGACAACATCTGGACATGTTTTGAACAAATACTTGAGTAAGGTCAACAAAACCACTTTTTTTTGTTTAGAGAAATCTTGCTCAGTTCACACAAAATAATCACTGCTCAAGATACCTTTTTTACATTTGTCAGAAGAAATTTTTGCAGGTTTTTATTTTATTTATTTTTTTACCGTGATTACTACTAGGATGTGATACTTTACTAGGATGTTTTGGGTGGTTGTTCAGTAGTTAATCGTTGACTCATGTCAAAAGAGCCTACCTCTAAGAGTCTCCTTGAAGTCTATGGGATTTTGTTCTTTATTATTCTCTGAGAAGGTAACAGCACACCTCTCCTGAGTAAGAAGCATGGTTTGAGATTCATGTATGTAGCATAAACAGTGTGAATTACATGCCAGAATTTAATACTCAGGGTTAGAGTTTAAAGGGGACCCATTATGCCCCTTTTTAATAGTCTCAGGTCAAAGTTTCAGCTCAAAATTACCCCACAGATCATTAATTGTACCATGTTGTAAATGCCCAATTGAGTGGAAGGAAAAACATGCTGTTTTCGTGGGGGGACCCCTACCCCTAAACCTTCCCATCACAGAAAACTTTCTGCAGTTTTCAAAAAACATCACTTAGTATGATTTATAAGCTATTTTACTCATGGGGACAAAAAAATGTCCTCAAACGGTCAAATATTTGTTCCCCACAATGTGGGGTTTACCAGGACCACACACACACATTCTTGTACATCTATCTTTATGAGGACATTCATTGACACAATGCAATCTCTAGCCACTTACCCTAACCTTACCCAACACAACTAAGTGCCTAACCCGAACCCTTACCCTAAACCTACCCTTAACATAATTATAACCTTATCCCTAAAACCAAGTCTTGACCCTCAAACAGGCCTTTAAAGGGGTCTCAGTAAAGTGAGGACCGGCCAAAATGTCCTCACTTTACTCTCTTTGTCCTCACTCCAATGGTCTAAAATTCAAACTGGTTCTCACAAAGATAGTTGTACAAGTACACACACACACACACACACTGCACTGTTGGGTGTTTGTGTTTTCGGAGGACTCCAATAGACATCATTTATAATGATTTAAAAGCTGTCATCCTCATGGGGACAAAATTTTGTCCACACATCGTCAAAAATTTCAGGTTTTATTATCCATGTGGGGACATTTGGTCTCTACATCATATGAAATATCTGGACCACACACACACACATTTTCATCATGTTTCAGTGCTTTCCAGCATTTTCATGTCGGATCTTTCCAACACACACTGTTGAAAAAACACTCAGCTTAATAAAAACCCCCTCTAACATCGACATTCAAAAAAAAAAAAAAAAAAAGACCCCCACACACTCTCACTCCACTGCACACACTGCCAGCTATCACTTCCCAGTGGAAATGATGAGGTGGCTAGAAATAAACAGGCAATTTAAGTGCTGGACACTTCAGTGATCCATCTTAACACACACACGTACACAATTTAAAGTGTGAGATTTGCCCCACTCTCTCTCTCACACACACACACACACACATTTGCTGTCAAGGTGGGAAGCGAGCAAGGTCAGTGCATCAGTGGAAAAGAGATGAAAGAGGAATAGAATGAGTGAACATGTTTAAGACGGCTGAAGTTACAGTTGAGTTGCTCTGAATTACAGAACACAATCATGTTCTGGAAGCTGACAAAAACAATCAGTTAAGGCCACAAAAATCTCATATAGTTCTATGGCTAATCTATTTTCAGATTTATTGTGAATTTATTAAATCATCCTATTTTTCTTTCACATATTGTGTGCTATGACAGATCATATTCACCTTCAAAAGTAAAAAGGACAAATTATATGCTCAAACAATACAAAATGTAATTAATTAAGTTCAATTTATGAAACCGACCAAAATAAATCTCAACAAATAAAATATAAAAAGCTTAAACGTATTTTATTTCAGCTACTTGGAAAGGCAACATTTCTAATTTTCATTTGGTTTCATTTGAAGTACTAAAAATAAATATATAATACAATAAAATAAAACTGTAAAAACTGTGTAGAGATAAAAAATGTAAAAAAAAAAAACACAAATTAAAATGAAAAGTGGAAACTCTATTTTTAAATTATTAACAAAAACAAAATAGTATATCAATGATACTATTTTTTAGCTGTAACAAAACAATGTATTATAAAAAAGTATGGTATGGATTAAATCATATGTATCTATATCTTGTCAAATAAATAGAAATAAAACACACAGGATATAAGTAATAAGAAATAATAGCCTGTTTACAGAAACTACTGTATACAAAGATTGAAATATACATTTGAGTTATTTATCACATAAACAAACAGGAAACAAACAAGCAAACTGAAATATTACAAAAATATTTTGATATATTAAATACATATACATTAAACTAAATGAGAACAACATTAATACTTCAGTGTATTATGTTCTCCATTTTGCCCTTAGGACAGATTCATTTTTTTTTCCGTTCTCTCTGTATATGAAGCCATAAAATCAATCTCATATATAATGAGATAATACAGCTTCAGTTTAAAATGTTAATGTATTAAATAAAAACATAGTATTTCTTTTACAGGGTTAGTTTAACCAAAAAGAAAACGCCCGCAGCCTTTTGTGGTTTGAAACATTTAATTTACTTCCATCAAACACTAAAAGAGATATTTATCAGAATTTCATTTTAAAACATTCACTGAATAATGAATTTTACACTTCTGTGTATTGCAAGCTTGTTCACAATACAAATAAGAACCAAAAATATATTTTTCTTTCCCTTCTTATACCCACATATAAAATTCTCACACACTGTAGGTCTATCATCTCTTCCTTGAACTGAAAAGAGCAGCCTGGACAATTTTACTACATATATCTATTTTTGTTTCAAGGGAACAAAACCAAATAGGTTTTCATTGTCAAGATAGACCTTGCTTCCATCCAAAGTTGTGAATTTAACTTACAGTATGCGCAAACTTTCGCATAGCACATTTGCGATCAAAGCACTTTTTCATCCAATTTGTTCAAGAGAATTGTTCAAGCTCTTCCAGCAAATTGACGCAAAATATCTGTAATAAAAATGGAACATCAACAATCGTACATCATAAATGACTTGCGCCTCAGAGCACACAGACACAACACAATAAAACGCTTTTTGTTGTCTTGCGTTCGGAGGCGGATGCCTGGTGTTTGGGAACGCATTAATGAGAGACACCTCTGAGAGGCCTTTATACCCAACCATTCTGATGACAGACTTTGACTCATTTCAGAATGACCAATGAACATTTGAGATGCTGTGCAATGAAACTGATCCACTGGTGAGTCCAGTTATCCAATCACAACCTCTGTTGAGGCAGTCACACAAGTTTTTTCTTGCGCATCAAGGGATTTATTCGTTGAATGCATTTCCAAAATGTGCATTTTACTGTATGTGCATCTTGGCGTTTTCATCCAGCGGTTTTACATGCGATGTCCCAAAATTTGCATTACAGTTTTTTACGATTGCTATGACAGATTTTACCAAAACAGACCAAAACAATGGATTTTTACTACCAAATTTACCAATGCTTTAACACTGTATGTCAGAACAGATAACACCATGTTCTAAACCTAACCTTACAGGCTAAAGTCAAGGTAAACAGCTGTTCATATTGTGAATTGAAACACAAATATATCCCCTGTATTTTATTCTATTGTTACTGAGAAACAGCTGATTGAATTATGCAAATATATAAATCACAGCTGATTCCCATCTAGGAAACACACTCAGGTGTCGAGGTTCTTTCAATCGCATGACCACATGGTATACTGTAACCGTACATTCTATAAAGCACTCTCAGATGGGTCTTTTTTTAATTGAATTTCTGCAGCAAAAGACCTAAACCCAACAAAACAAAAATGTAGAGAGGCTTCAAAAGAAACTGCAGTGCAAAACAATCTATGATCAATACAATATACTGTCTGTTGTATAAAGGCATACCTGACACATATAAAATAATGCAGTTTGTGTAATTCCATCTGACGTTAGTGTTTTTATGACTTTGTGCTATGATTGACTAAATCTTCCTGTTGGATGAGAACATATGTAAGTGTTTTGAAAAATTATTTGATTTTGAGACATGTTTGCAGTGTTTTGGTAGACATAGTGTATTGTTGCTAGTGTATTATTGTATTTGGAAAATTAGTGTTGGAGTTTAGTTTACAATGTGTGATTTTGAGCATGAAATTAACTGTTTTGCCAATTGTGTGTTGTAGGTGTGTTGGTGCGTTAAGAGTTTAGGAAATTTGTTAAAAGTATTGAAAAAATTGTCATAGCGATTGTAAAAAACTGTAAACAGTCGGATGGAAACATAGCTAATGAGATGTTTGAGTGAAATAACCAGGGCTTGACATTAACTTTTTTGCTCACCGGCCACCATGGCTAGTGGTTTTCCAAAGTTACAAGCCACTCGCCATTTTCACTGGCCACAATTTTGACATCGATACCATGGGGAAAAACTGTCATATAGATATTTTTAATATTATCTCATAATTGGCAGCAGGGATATTAGGCTGCTGTCACTTTAAGACCTGACGCACGGATCTATTACACTATTACACATGCGTTTTCCTCCTCAACTGTTTACGTTCACTTAAAACATAACTGACTGTGTTTACGTGAATACTCGCCAAGACCGGCATTTTGACATTATTTTGTGTGTATTTGAGTGTTTAGAAAGAACTCAATTTATGGCTTTATCTACGGACACTTTGGGTGTTTGAGCACAAAATCTGCGGGAAAGAGTAAAATTATGCGCAATCCCGCGCTGGAATTCCCTGTAGCAATATTCACCCGGAGCAAATGAAACGAGTGAGTGAAGGGAGGCGGGTTTGTCTGTCGGAGAGATAAGAGCGTGAGAAAACGCGGCTGGTATCGTGAGTCTATTCTGTGCAAAATGAGTATTGGAAGCGTTTCAGATATTTCAGTATCAATATTGAAAAATCTATATTTTTGAGAACACTACATTGTACTTAGTTCTTTTTTTCAGATGCCTTGTTAAAAGACTACAATTGTGGAAATAATCCTTTGAATGCATAATACATATGATAGTGTAACTACTTTATCTAACTGTGTGAAATGAAAACTACTCCTTCACCTCACGATAGAATGCGTTTAATGTAGGGTTTCATTCCCTTGTAGACCCACTGCCACAGGCACCATTGACAATATAAACTCCATTTACTGTGTAACATATTTAAGATGTATTACAACTTTTATCTATGTATGAGACCCTATACACTAACACACACAGCCTGATCAATAACTGAAGAAGCGTGAGAAACTCAGCAGTCTAAATGCATGACAGATCCAATCAATGAAGCGGATGGAGGTGTGTGTGTGTGTGTGTGTGTGTGTGTGTGTGTGTGTGTGTGTGTGTGTGTGTGTGTGTGTGTGTGTGTGTGTGCACTGAGAGCGCTTATAACCCTTTTCAATCAGCGACTGCTCCTTAAAATGTGTAGACACTCTCAGACTGACAGCTTCCGCTAGTGTAGAGCCCTCACTTCTCTTCCTGATGAATGTGTGTGTGTGAGTGTGTTCTGTAATGACAGATCTAGAAGAGCAGACCTAATCAAGCCTTGCTTCACTATGCACCGCGCCACTCGACGAGTAGAATCGAATGGTGCAATAGTTGCTATGTGCAAATGTCCTCAGATTGCCAGAGAAAGCCAGCTAGCATTAGTTCGGTGCTCAGACTCGCAGCGTGAATATTAAATGACTGCAGGTGTGGTTGGTTTTGGAGTGGAGTGGAAGCTGGGCTTAATAATAAACTGATTAATTTAATAGTGGTGCTTGCTAGGCAGAGTCATTATTACTATTTTTCAAATTCAGGGTTAGGGAACAAACCCCTTACCTAAATTATTCCATTTCTGATATGTCGTCTTCCTGCTTCATTTGAGTTACAATCATGTGGCTTGTTGAGGAGAGGTGTGGTATTTTTTTATTTTTATTTTTTTTTGCAGATGTCAATCACTTGGCCAAAGAAAACGAGATTAGATTAAATCAGTTATATCAACGGATCAGAATATCAGAGAGACTGCTTTTCCTTAGGCTAGTTAGCAGCCACTCAGATCACCCAAGCAAAAACTAAGCACACCCTAGCAACCGCATAGCAATGCCCTGGCAACCATTCAGGACTGCTGGATAGATGGAGAAATGGGGAAAACCTCCAGGAATTATATGATTTGTTTAAAAGTAATGCATTTATGCTGCAGTGCAGCAGCACACTGTAACACTGCGAGTACCATTTTCATAATCAGTTTCCCCCCACCCCCTATATATAATATCTATATATCATCGCTGGTGGCTGGAAACCTCGTTTCACCATATTCTGTCATTTTTTATTATTTTTTTTCAGAAATCATTACTATTGGTCATCCTTTACATCTGTCTATGGGTTCTGCAAATATTTAACCACTGAAAAGTATTAAAACAGTTTGTGACTAAACCTTGTAACTCCAATGGATCCTCAAACTGTTGGTCAAACCTCATAACTCCACCCGCCTCTATCGTGAATGAAGTGCCGCACAAAGCATTTTGTCTTTAATAACATTTTGGCCAAATGACAGGAAAGACTGAGCACCCACATAGCTACAGTAAATGTTATAACCTATAAGTTGATGAAAATGTAATGCGATGCACTTACTGCCTCAGATGTTTTCTCCAAAATGCACTGGTCAAAAAACATATAACTCATGAGCTTAACCGTGACAATGTGATTTTTTTTAAGTATAAAATATCTATAATGTTTTTTTTTTATTTTTTTATTCTTTAGTATGTAATGTTGCTGTTTAAGCATGAAAAGCTCTGCAAAGATATAAGCACAAATTCCCTCCAGCGAGGAATGTACATCATCACAATATTCCTCATTTAAATAATTCCTGCCCAAGGCATACGCAAAAAAAAGTTGAGTCGTGTTAGTAGTGTGTTAAAACTTGGTGGCTGTGTTCGAAATAAACCATTATGCCCAAAATAATTCATTGTTTTAAGTAATTGTTTTTTCTTTTTCTATTGAGTTCACAAAACTGACACATTTTAAAGTCCCCCTGTCCCCCCAAAATTACATATTTAAAAAAAAAATCTTGTGAAAAAAAAAATATTTTTGCCTTAAAAAAGCTTGAATATAACTCTACACCCTTGCTTCGTTTAGTATATATGGATCTATGAATATGCTAATGAGCCCCGCCTCCACTCACACCAGTTCAGAAATACACTAACCACTAGACGCTGCACAATGGTATCGCTCTGTACAACGTTGGACACATAACGGTAATTAGTATGATTAGCCTTTTGCTTGATTATATTATCAAACAGCTAATAAATAATGTGCTGCTAATGTTACACAAATCATGTTCCCATTTGCCATCTCAATCTGACTTCAGCATCAGTCAGCATCCTTAGAAACGCTTTGAACAACTGAGAATCTCACTGGAGAAAGGCATATTCATCATAACATCATAATATACATCATATTCACCCGCTATGTTGCTAAAAGCACCTGATTTATCATATCAACAGAAAAATATACCGGGATAACCTGTCTTCTCTTGAGACGGCCCTGCTTCAGAGCGGTCATAATAAATGACATGCTAAAGCCCGCCCGCACGCTGACGTGACTGGTAGTCAATAAATGAAAACTTTTTTTTTTTTGAACATTCAAGTATGAAAACTTATTCTAGTAGACCCCAAAAACATAATCAAGACTTTGAAAAAGGGCATAATATGGCTACACTGCAGTTTAAACAATGCTGGGTTTCTTTTTTAACCAAAAACGCTGGGTTGAGACTGTAAGGAAGCTGGGTTGATTTGACCTAATTTTGGTTTATAATCGATCATAAACAGTAGCCCAACGGTGCTGGGTTGGGAATGCAGACATGAAAGAGAACATGCATGTCACGAAAGAAGATCCAACTGTTCTCCAAGTGCTGACACCATTTCACCTATCCGTTTGTGGCACTCATGACAGGAATATGTGTGGAAATTATTAGAAAATTAATTGAAGCGGAGAGGAGAGAGAACTTTAAAACTGTCTGTGATCGAGGAGCGAGTTCTTTAAAAACTGGAGGGTTTTGTCATTGTGTGTTCTCTTACACCAAAAAAAAAAACAGCCAGAATGGCTCTTGAGAGGATTAATTAAAACACTTTAATCCTGTCAATTCTCTATAATTCACAGTTTATTCCAGACTTTCAGCGTTTATTATAGGCTTTCAGTCCGTGTGTTTCTTGGTGGCACTCAAAGCCTAAGGATTGGCTCCAGTGGGACTATTTTCAGTGGCAGAAGAATAAAAAGTGAAATTTGATCTTAAATGTAAATTATTCAACATTTATTCAAAAATGTTCATTGAACTTTAAAAAAAAAAAAGTGCTACTCATAAAAGTTCATTTGACTGAACTAATTAGTTTAATTTAAGTTTGTCCTACTCAAACCAAATAATTGTTTTGAGCGTTAGGGTTTACTGAGAGTTTACTTAATAGTTGGTGGACCACCAAAATAAAGAATAACCATTATTTTCTAAAATAAATATATTAATATCTTTAAAATTGCTTAACTTTTAAACTAATCTTGTCGTTGTATTGATACAAAAGTGTCCTAATGTATTAAGTTACTAAAGGATAAACAAATACTAAAATCTCTCATTTAATGAACAAATAAATGTGAGCCATTTCTATTTATATTCTGTCTTAAAGATAACCATTCTGTCAAAATGATCCACTAATGCAAAATTAATTGAGTATGAATGCACGTTTCGTAATTTATATGTGCAAGTAAATAACTTTATTATTTTAAATAATAATACTGTATGTATTTGCGGATTACACAGAGCTCACAAAACACTGTCTATTTTAACACGTTCATGTACATGTGGATCTTGTGTGTATATATGTGATGTGCAAATGTGGACTGATGTGTGCATTTGTATGGAGGTTGTGATGCTGATTTAATTATCTCCACACTGATGAGAGCTTTCACCATATATCCAACTGATCACATGTATCTCTATATGCATGTTATGCAAATCTCCCTGAAGGTGTTGATTCACCCACAGCTCCCCTTCTTCTCACAGCCTACAGGGAGAGGCAGACACACACCTGTTTACTAGTGTTTTAATCTCATTTAGTGTTTAATAGTGTTTTTAGTCTCTTTTGTCCACTTTCAACCACTTTTGTCCTGATTTCTTCGAGGAGAGGGACTATGGGTGGGTAAATGTATGAGTTTTTTTTTCAGATCTTTTGGTCTAATGATCTAATTTACATATGAACGCGCACGGAGACAACAGAAAAACATACGGAGAGCAGCAGATTTATTTTCTGCTCTGACAGCCGCAAGACCAGCCGAACGCTGTGAGTGTGTGTTCGAGATCAGGAATGTTGAGAGAACATTGTGCTTGATTCGTTTTTCATCTTCAAACCAAACTTGGGTCTTCAGCCAACAAACTTTAAATCCCGCCTTGCTGGTGTAGTAGATTTTCCCTAAAACCTAAATATCTGGGTCTCGTCTACAAATCGACGTCCCCGAACGTCTACTGTCGATGTTTAGTCTATCTGGGTCTCGTCTACAAATCGACATCCCCGTTCAATAATAATCACCTAACTAGTTTTCTTGCTGCGCAGCATAAATGACAGACAAACTTCAGCAAATGTCCTTTAAATGCTTTAATCACGGCCGGGAGAGTTCTCGAGCAATTCTCAGAGAATCTCAGCCACATAGAATAATACATCAGGTTTTATAGGATAAAGACATGACACATAAAAACCAATCATCGTGCCTAACTCATGACTTTAACACTGTCACCTTCTAGACAGTATATTTAGGGCCCAAGCCCTGAAAGGGCGAAGGCCCTATTGTTTCCGTAAGGATATTTTTTTTCTGCCTTTTTGCCACTTTTGGGGCCCTTAACATGCTCAAAAACTCTTGAAATTTTGCACACACATAAGAACCTGCGGCCATCAGGGCCGGACTGAAGGTGGCAGGGGGGCTCGACAGCGCCCCCTGGAATGGGGTCCGAAAACTTGGTCCATAAATCAAACACGCTTGCATGTAATAATATGAAACACAGTACACATATAGATCTCATCGGGCCAAACAACTTTCATGCTCTAAGTTTTACAAAAGCCTAACAGGAAGTCTGTTATTATACGTTGTTTGGAAAACGCATACAATGGAATGTGAAATACTCCTCCTAGGGAATTCATCCGATCGCCACCAACCTCGGTGTGAATGAAGTCAAGACATTGAGGATGAATTCTTGCGAACTGATTTTTGATATCTCGAACGGAAACGAATTCATGGCGAATAATGGGACACAGGAAGTGTGTTATAACTTCTGCAACATTAACTGATCTTGATGAAACTTCCGCAGTGTGTTCGTTGTAAGAGGCCGATCACATGGATGTGACTATTGTGAGTCAAAGTTATAGCGCCACCAACTGGCTGCAGGAAGTTTGTCAGTTTCAAAATGCTTTGAAATCACTCTCTTATTTTTACCCGATTTGCTTCAAACTTTATGTGTATAATGTAGACACACGGCAGATGTAGACCTGTGGAAGGATTATTGATATCTTAGATACTGTTACCATGGCAACGCATCAAATTTTAATATTCTTTTCGGATGCTTTTGAGACTCTTAGCATGCTTCAAATTGGATGAAACTCGACAGACACATCACACTTATTAGCCAGTAGACATGTCAAAAGTTTCAGAAACGGGCATGGCAAGGGGGCTCAACAGCGCCCCCTTGAACGGGGTCTAAAAACTTGGTCCATATATCAAACATGCTTGCATGAATTATTATGAAACTCGGTACACATATTGATCTCATCGGGCCGAACAACTTTCCTTCGGTCAAGTTTTACGCCAGCCCAACAGGAAGTCGGCTATTATGGGTTGTTTGGAAAACGCTTGCTGATGGAATTTGATGTACTCCTCCTAGAGAATTCAGCCGATCCCCACCAAACTCGTTGTGCATGAAGTCAAGACATTGAGGATGCTAAATTGCGGATGGATTTTTGATATCTCGAACGGTTTGGCCATGGCGAGGAAACAAATTTATGGCGAGAAAAGAGAAACAGGAAGTGGTATAACTTCTGCATACATTAACTGATCTTGATGAAACTTCAGCAGTGTGTTCGTGGTAAGAGGCCGATCAGATGGATGTAACTATTGTGAGTCAAAGTTATAGCACCACCAATTGGCAGCAGGAAGTGTGTCACTTTCAAAATGCTTTTGACAAAAGTGTGGGGGGGGGGGTTAGTTTTACCTACAGTTTAAAAAAATCTATACGTATATTGGTCTCATCGAGCCGGCAACTTTCTAATTTACAGCCATTATCTCCGAGCAACAGATGTGGATTGAATGTGGATTTCTTTGCAAAATCAGCCTCTTAATTTTTACCCACTCCTCTTAAATGGTTTATTTTATTCAAACCAAACTTTTTCAACACGATGAAAATACATTAAAGATGCTAAATTGTGAATGGATAATACATATCTCAAACGGTTTTGCTATGGTGAGGGATTAAAGTAATGTCAAAAAAGGAAACACTAAAAGTCTCATATCTTCTAAAAATGTAATTATACACCATTTATTTATACAAATATCAGAACTAAACCCATTTTATTCTTTTTTTTATTTTTTATAATTGTTTAAGTTTAAAAACAGCCAGCATTTTTTTTTAGTCCAAAAAATAAATACATCATGTCATTCATAGTGCTATACTGCCCTCTTGTGTTCAAAATCAGGTAGGCCTATTGTATCTATATAAAAATATACTAGGTATGTGACGGTGAGAATATTTTACCACCGGTTAATCAACAGGTTAATAAACGTTAATCAATAGTGTGGAATATTTTGAGTGTATCATAAAATCAGAATAAGGTAAGACAAGTAATATTTTCGGTCTTATATGCATATATATATATATAAATATAGCTGCGAGCAGCGATGAAGGGCCAAAGGCGGCGGCACCGCCACCCTGGTGCCAACTAAAGGCACCGGGGTTGCGTTGCCACCGGCTTGGGCCCGTAATCGCTGCTCGCAGCTATATTTTTGATATTGTTATGGTCAGCACTAGACAATTTTCCATAACGCAAATAGACAAGAACAGAACGTTTTAGTACAATGTGTTTCAAAGTGTTAGGATGTTAGCCCCAAAAAGGGGAAGTAAAGTTTATGTGTAGTTATTGTAAGAATCATGGTTAGTTTAAAAGACAGTTTACTCTTTTATTCATTAAAATTCTACCACACTGGCGCGCTTCCCGTAATGTTTACGTATTAGGTCAGTAGGCGGAGAGTACACATTATTTTGTGGCAGATCGAAAGCATTCGAACACTTAAGCGCTTACACTACGAAAGCAATCCGGTCAAATGCTTTTTCGATGACCTCTGAAAGTGTCGAAAGTGGAAGAGCTCAAAACATTTTAGATCTTGTTTACACCTGTATTTAGCGTTGTCCACTTGTGATCCGATCGACCCAAATGCATCGTAATACCAGGTAAACAGGGAATTAATACAGGGCCTTAAAGCTACTGGTTATGGTTAGTGCTGGTCCATCTAGTCGACTAGCATTGTCTGAAAGCCTATTTGTTCAGCGCTGAGTTTCCTACGTGCATTTGAACGCTCCATCACGTGAACTGCGCCTGGACAGGAAATGCAGCGCGCTGCTCAGTCGTTCGTGTTTAAGGATGATGAGAGAAGATTCAGAGACTCTTTTCTTTACTTTCATGTGCGTTTTATGAAAAGCAAGTAAGTTTTTACTACTGTTGCATGTTTGTACTGCGTTGTGATGAATATTGTGAAAATTATGTATGTTCACGCGAACTAGTTTTATTTGTTGAACTGCGTGACTAATTAGTGTAGTCATGATGCCAGATCGTGCTGTAATATGCGACATGTTTCCTGTATGCAATAATTAGCCCTCTATATGTCGATTTTAGTGATACAGTGTCATTCTGCATAGCCACTTAAAGGTGCAGCAGTACAGATATTAAAGGGCATATAGTGACATATTTTGTTGCACTGTATTAACGTAAATTATTATTTTACGTACTGTACTGTTGTGAATGATGACAATGAGCATAGTATAGTATTCCTTTATTTGTTTATTAATCAGTTATTATTACCATTGCATTATTTCTTTTTCTTTCTCTCTGTTTAGACCACATACACTTGAACTTGTATATTGGCATCCTGACCTTTAAAAAAATAAAGCTGATAAAGGATTCTCTGGCCGGAATCTTTCTGTAGTGCTCCCATCCTAAAACGAACCACTACTCAATACTTTACAAGCATAGCGAAGCTGGTTGACCAAGACAGTATTCCTGGTTAAGCTAGTCACAGTAAGAAGCACACCAGTACACTAAAACATATATATATATATATATATATATATATATATATATATATATATATATATATATATATATATATATATATATATATATATATATATATATATTTTTTTTTTTTTTTTTCCAAAGTAAATAAAACAAAGATTATTGGAGTACGTTTTACATTAAAATACTATTTGTCTTTTTCCTTAAAATGTTTACTTCACATTTAATTCTATGTATTATTTGCCGTTTCTTTGCGATTGTTTGTAATAATTAAAATAATGGCAATTTACTATAAATCTGTGAAAATTGTTTAAAAAAACTATTTTTCTCAGTGTAACCCTGTCATCTGCATTCTATTTAATTTGTTTTATCTGTTCTTCTCTATCTTTCGGATCATGTTAGCAAGTCTGTCACACTTCTTTCAATAGGTTTCCTTGTCTCCTTTTATTTTCTACTCCACTAGGGATGGAAATTGAAGATTTTCAGTTCTAGTTCTGATTCTTGAGGAAGCACCCCATCATAAAATGGCCTTAAATATATACTTAACAAAAACAACAGTCTTTTGGTGACACACACACACACACACACACACACACACACACACACACACACACACACACACACACACACACACACACACACACACAGACACACATTAATATATATTTCATTAAACAGCAGAAAGTATATATTACAACAGAAAGTATGTTCTGAATGTGTATATTTTAATTGTGGAAGAACGCTGAGGTTCAAGAATGAATATAATGAATGAAAATAATTTGTTTTGGGTGTTTACCAGAGAGCAAAACTCCATTAGCTCGATTGTATTTTTTACTACAGTACTTCCGAGTACAGACGCAGAGTAAACCACACCCTAATCAATCTTAACAATGCAATGATGCAAACCGTGAACTCCTAAAGATTCCTGTCTGACATGGACCCTAAACACAGAACAAATCCACATCAATCCCTCCAGATTCCACAGTCTAAAGTCTCCAGGAAATACAGCACAAGAACTGCAGTGAAAAAAAGTGAAATGACCATGCCATTTATTTACAGTGCATTTGTATATTGGTCTAATCGAAAATCATGGTTTCTGGTTTAAGCCTGTTTTGTTCAGTTTATCTCAAAGCAAATAACACTCCTTAAAGGAAAAAATATAAGAAACAATTGTGTTTAAATAAGTTGTAAAAGTCTTCCTGGTTAAGCTAGTGATTGTAAGAAGCACACCAGTACACTTTTGACTTGCGTTTAAAGAAAATGTATTGATTAAGTTTGGTATGGTCTTTATAATAAATAATCTTGGTAACACTTTACAATAAGGTCTCGTTTGTTAACATTAACTAATGCATTAACTTACAATGGACAATATAATGTTAGTTAATGTTCATGTTCTTTAACTAATGTCAACATATACAACTTTAGATCTTAAAATGTATTCATAAAAGTTTAAATTAATATTAATAAAGATTGATAAATGCTGTGAAAGTTTTGGTAGTTGTTAGTTCACGTAAACTAGTGTGGTTAAATGTTTACAAATGAAACCTTATTGTTAAGTGTTATGATAATATTTTTACTTTGTATACATTTTTTAGTCTTTGGGAAAACAAATATTATAAATTAACATTAAATTAAAATGTAAGGTTTGAACCAAACCATAAATAGTAATATATTTCTGAAAAACAAATACATTTGTCTGTAACAAAAAAAAAAAAAAAATTATATATGTTGGTCCAAAGTATCTTTTTCAGTGCAGTATAGAGAAATTAACTCTTGCAGTGGTTAAAGAATTTAGAAAATTTACTCCTTAACCCCCCCCCCCCCCCGACATTAAACTGTATTTTGAATTATATACTTTGAAATATATATTTTCTAAGACTATTAAACCATTTCACTTGCACGTTAGATAGATGTACAGTATCTGTGCAAAGAGCACAACCCGTCCTTTACACAAAACTCTCAATTATGTGTGTTTTCCACGGAATATCATTCTCACCTTGTGATTTCACTATCATATTGTTTTGCATTTCCTAACACTGTTATCAGCCAACATTTTATTTACTCACCAAAGCCAATTTTCACTCGCAATTCGTTTTTGGCAAGTGTTCATTTGTTCCCTGGCAGCATTATAGAAAGCATCCTGTTGTTGTGTTTTGGCAATGTGGGAAGAGAAGAAGATCGAGACTGGTGTGAAGACTTGCTGAGAGGATCATGCTTTAAAGTCTGCATGAAATCAAAATGGACGTTTTTTGGCTTTTAGTATGAATATGTTAACCTTACTGTTATCTATAAGCTAGTGTGCTCCAAAATAATAACAAAATTTGCATTTAGAAGATATAAGCGTACAAACCTTACAGTCTCTCACTTCCGCCAATATGGATCAATGATTTTGATGACATCACGCTGCACTTCAGCTTCTCATCAGATTTTCTGTCCAATCAAATGCTCTCTAGAATCTGAAGCTCCGCCCCCTACACTAGTATAAATAGACGCTGAAGCTGCGACTGATATCGGTCACTTGTTCACACATTTACTATTTTCGAATGGCACATGGTGCACTATATACTGTAGGGGATAGGGTACGATTCAGACAGTGTAAATGTGCTTTCCATGAGGGCGAATGAAGTCTGGTTTCAAGTTAGTGTCACACGAAGCTCCTCAGCTCCGGTCCAGAGACACGATAACACAGAGCGGATCATTTGAGCGAGTCGGCACAGACCACAAGACTTATTTCATCCATTTTGTTCTGTAACCAGGTCTGAACCCTACCTAGTGAAAAAGAAGTACACTTTAGCATACTTTTAAATAGAGTACTAATAGAATTAATGTATTGTAAAATAATATACTTCAGTGCGAATCAAACGTAATGCTTTTTTTAGATACAGTACTTGTGTTTTCAGGCATGTTATTTACAATAAAATGAAAATGTAAATGTTTACATTTGTTACATTTACATTAAATGCAATTAGTTGAACTTAAGTGTTTTTCTTTTTACTTAAAGCGTAACTCTCGCCAAAATGACTATTATAGCATCAAAATCGCTATTTTTAAAACACTAAGAAGGCTCGACACAACATGAAACTTTGCTCGAAGTATCATCGGGGGCTCTTCACATGAACTCGAGCATTGAGAACATTGTGTACACAGAGTTTACTAAAAAGAAAGATTTTGAACAACTCACTTTAGCTGTTGTTGTTTCCGTCTGCCGGCATTTTGTCAGTCAAAAATAGTCGATCTCCGAATGCAACGTAACAGGGAGGAGAGTAAAGATGGAAAGCTCCTAAAGCTTAGTTCCATATAAATTCACGGATAATTTGTTGTTTTGTCATTAGCGAAAATCAATATCGATCTTGTATTTGAAAAAGGATCCTCATATAAGAAACAATACTAAAATTCAGAGTCAGTTCATTCGCATTCGGAGATCGACTATTTTTGACTGTCAAAATGCCGGCGGACACATCCACAGTGAGTTGTTCAAAATCTTTCTTTGTAGTAAACTCGTACACAAACAATGGCTCGAGTTCATGTGTAGAGCCCCTGGTGATACTTCGAGCAAAGCTTCATGTTGTGTCAAGCCTTCTTAGTGTTTTAAAAATAGCAATTTTTGATCCTATCATAATAGTGCCCCAAGCACTCCCATTCAAACGGCAATTTGACCGAAAACGAAAATACGGTCAAACTTAAAAGTGGTGTTTCCATTCTAATTATGCTTTTAAACGAAAGTTTGCCTCAGGTAGATTAACAAAAAGATCCTAGGTTGCATTTTGGCGAGAGTTACGCTTTACTTAAGACTTAAGTACATCTTTATATGTAATTTCAGAACTACTTCTATTGTCTTTGGAATATGGTTAAAGTGTACTGACAAATGTACTGACAAGCATTTACTGTATGGTAAACTAAAATATACTTTAATGAACTGTTGAAAAATGTATGGCATGTATTTAAATATATTTGTATTTTGACATTTGAAATGAAGCAGATGCAATTTAATTCATTTAAAATGTATTACCTTTAAATGTAATATCAAAGTTAGTATGTTAGTCAACACATCAAAGTAAGTGTAGGCCACTGTAAAGCATGACAAAAGACTATTAAAATAACTATTTAAAATGTACTTTAAATTAACACTTTTATTTTGACACTACAGTGTAATGAAGGGTCTTAAGAAATACATTTACAGTATGAAAGTAAACTCTCTTTAAGTATACTTCAATGCCCATTTTCCATTAATATTATTACTACCTAAAGTTTTTTACAAATATTTTTAAGTACACATTCAATGCAATTAAGCACACTTATTTTTCACAAGGGGCCTTAAAGGAATGCACTAAAATCATGCGAAACGCCCTAGAAACCATCCACAACAAACACAGCTCACATTTCATGTTTTTACACATCACCAATGTACACTATATTGACCATATGTTATGCATAGCCACTCTGACCTAATGCAGACTGTCGATTTCCAGATGCTTTTGATGGTGTGGACAGGCACGTGCAGAGGGGGGGGGGGGGGGCGTTGGGTGCTTGAGCACCTGCCCCTTTGCCCCTTGGTGCCCAAAGTGCCCTTTGGTCAAGGCAAAATTTCCTCTACTTTTTTTGTAATTAAAGGCCCTTTTGTGGATGCCTGCCCAATCTAACTATTAGTAAAATTAATTAATAATAATTTAGCCGTAAATAAAATTACCCACACGATGACCTTTCACCTGACTAACTCATCCGGGACGATTCCTAACGCTGCACGCACATTTTTTTTAATTTTGCGCGGCTATGCGCACCATAGATATCATATAAAGGCTAGATGTCTCGTCCGCGCTGCTGGCCAATGGAGCTTGACATCCGCACACGGCGGCCATCTTACGACAGGGTGCTCGCTCACTCATAACATGGTGCATGTACTTTTAAATAACCATAACTTGCTCAATTTTCTACCGATTTTCAGACGGTTTGGTTTGTTATAAACGTCAGAGATGTAGCTATTATACTGTATACATATGAATAATTATGTTCAAAATGTTTAAGCATTCAGAATTATAGCCACGTTAATAACGTTTGTAAGAAACCAAACCGTTTGTAAATCCGTCCAGATTTCAGCGAGATAAGAGGATTTGTGTGCGTGCTGCTCACTCACCTTAATTCACAGAGCCCTGTCCTCATAGATATCATATAAAGGCTAGATGGCTCAAGGCGGAGTCACTTCCGGCATCACCGGCGGCCATCTTAGGACAGGGCTCTGTGAATTAAGGTGAGTGAGCAGCACGCACACAAATCCTCTTATCTCGCTGAAATCTGGACGGATTTACAAACGGTTTGGTTTCTTACAAACGTTATTAACGTGGCTATAATTCTGAATGCTTAAACATTCTGAACATAATTATTCATATGTATGCAGTATAATAGCTACATCTCTGACGTTTATAACAAACCAAACCGTTTGAAAATCGGTAGAAAATTGAGCAAGTTATGGTTATTTAAAAGTACATGCACCATGTTATGAGTGAGCGGGCACCCTGTCGTAAGATGGCCGCCGTGTGCGGATGTCGAGCTCCATTGGCCAGCAGCGCGGACGAGCCATCTAGCCTTTATATGATATCTATGCCTGTCCTAAGATGGCCGCCGGTGATGCCGGAAGTGACTCCGCCTTAAGACATCTAGCCTTTACATGATATCTATGATGCGCACTACCAGAGGATATCTTCAAATCTGCGGCTGCTGGTAAGTGGCGTTTCATTTTGATGTTCGTTTACTTATTATTATTATTTTACAAGGAAGACGTGAAGAGAGCATGCAGAGATGTTGTTTATATTGCTGTGTGTAAGGCTATAGAAGTAACTGTTTTCCTGAATGCCATCAAGATTGAAACCGAGACTGATTTCATAGCAGGTCAATAAACAAATAGTTAAAATTAAGTCACTTACATTTTAGACGCAATGACTATTTTTGTTCTGTTTCAGCAGCGAAAATAGTTCCAAACAAAGATCACCGCAGAACCATAGCGCATCTCACAGCAACACTTGTTGCATTACTGAATGATTCAGCGTTTTGAACGAATCGGTTGAGTCAAAGATTCAATGACCCATTCATAAACTGCCTCATTCTGAATACATCAGCCGTTTGAACGAATCGTTTGAATGAATGACTCAATGACTCGCTCATTAAGACGGTCGCCTGCCGCCTCCTACTGGCGGTTTAGTTTCATAAAGTATCATTCTTTTCAACATTCCTTATTTGTATATTCAAAAATATTTAAAAGAATCTAATTGAATACAGTTATAATTTTTCAATGTTAATTATTTAATTTGATTGGTAACAGCCTAGTGTCTTATTATTTTAATTGACTATATTGATCAAATTTGAGAATTTGAAATGAAAGATGGAGCAAACATTTAATAAAATTAGTGGAAAAATGCCCTTTATAAAGGTACAAAAAATTAGTGTTTTTAAACAGTGATGTAATGAAACATTGACAATTTAAGTTTGAAGGGAGAAAAGCCTCTGTTAAGGCTATTAAGGAAATGTAATTTTGCCAAAAGAAGAACTTTTATTTTAAATAAATGTTCATTTTAAATCAGCCAACTTCAGTGTGATATGTTACCATATTATCATGCTTAACACTGAGAATTTGAATAATTGTAATGTGATGATCAGAATGCAGATATCTAAATCAAAGAATATGGGCGGTTTTGCGGGTGGATTATTTATTTTTAACAGTGGATTCGGGTGACTCAAAGTGCACCAGATTAATGAATTTATCTTTAAAATGTACAAAATTTTCTTCCGGGGGGGGGCATGCCCCCGGACCCCCCTAGAGATACCAAGCTCCACCCACAAAAATAATGTGGGAAACACATTAGGCTATATGATGACCTACAAAAAAATACACATTTAATTATCTTATTATTAAGATACATTATTAGGATTTTTACCATCCCCGCCTCACTTTGAGGCTGGAAAAACCCTGTTACTGTATTGATATTTTGATCACAGCCCTATTTAAAGCCTTGTTCCATGTGCCCCCTTTTATACTTTGAGCACCTGCCCCTCCAGAGGTCTCTGCACGGCCCTGGGTGTGGAAGAAAAGATTCTTTATTCTATTTCATTTATTTGTACACTACGCAGTACTATAGAGATTTGAAAGTCTTGCAGCAACATAAAGATAATGCTCTGATTAGGTTTATTCACTTCTAATACAGTTTGGTCTTTCTCAGAAAAGTGCAGGAGAAGCTGGCCTGCATCCATCTTATAAAGACCCTTTTCTCTTTGACACTTAGCAAAATTGAATTTTAAATTAAGTAGATTCAATTTTCAAAGAAATGGTTAAAGCAAGTAAAATTTCAAAATACATTAAAAAACGTGTGTTGGTTGGGGAGTATTTCCGTACACCCTCATAATCTTTGATGAATTCGGTAACAATATACAATGTGTACATGTTTTGTACTTTTCTTAAACTGTTCTGTCAACAGTACAGTCCATCCATCAATCCACCCATTAATTTTCCAAACCACTTGTCCTATCTAGGATCGTGGGTTGGCAGAGCCTATCTGAGCTGTAGACAGGAAAACATATTATATGGATGGCCAATCCATCACAGCCCAAACACACACACAGCAACGGACAATTCAGTGTCTCCAATTCTAAAAATATTATATTATATTATTTTTAGCCAAATGGAGATTATTCATCAAAATGTGCAGTTGGATACCTACTGTGCAGTGGAAATGTCCACACATTTTCTTATTAAAGTAGGAGATGGCAACCTTGGCATCAGTGTTGCTTAAGTAATAGTCAAACTGGCTGCTCGTAAAGCCAATCATATAATGGCTCTGACATCATTGTAATCATTTTATTCAGATACTTGTTAGTCTTATCTGTTACAAACCTGTTTTTCCTTTCTCTTATAAAATGGCTATTGTGGTAGCAGACTCCATAATACCTCGAAATGAATATTTAATGGCTAACAAGTTGAAAATTGTTGATTTATAATGTGTTTCCACACAAAAGCAGATTATTCCACGTACTTCTACACTGTGGCTCGTAAAATAACTTCAAATCTACAGCATATAATCTAGTGCTATTGCCCTTGCATGTTCCATCATGTCACATAAGGGAAAATCCCTATTGGCTGAACAAGCATCAATATGTGTGTGTGAGTGTCAATGCATAGACACAAAACAAGAAAAGCTTGCGTCCCAATTCACATACGATCTGCCCTAAATAGTATGAGATTAGAATGTCTGTGCCTCAAATCCTAGTATATTGGAAAATAGTTCGGCCTATTTATTATATTATTCTGTTTGTTTCATATTGTTTTTATCATTAACTTCATTCAAGTATTAAGTTTTTAGACAAATCAATATATAGCTCACTCCAAAATGAATATATCATGGCAAACATGTTGAAGATTAGGTCTTATTTTCCAGCTTTACAACCACCTTTCACACTTTTCATTCAATGAATTTCCAGTGGATAATTACATCCCATACAATCTTCCTATTACAAAATTAAACAGGTTTCATGTTGACTTTAATTGTTTAAATCACATTTATGTTAATATCCACCGAGCCCTCGGCCAGAAGAATCAAATCATGACATGCATTATTGTCAAAGCCGGTCACAAATTGTGCATGTACAGTATGTGTGCACTAGCTTGTTTCTAATGTTATATCGAGGTTCACCCTTTCTCCCTCCTTCCTTCTGTTATTATGAATGTTAATGTAATCCAATTTTGCCCAGCACGTGCATGCTATCAAATTAAGAAATGTTACAGAGTAGTTTTTAATGCACAATATCCATAAAGCCCTGACAGATTGCAAACATGACTGACACACCGACTGATTTCACTACCTCATGAAACAGATGGTCAACCAGTGTTTGCCCAATGACAAAATAAACAAATAATATTAGAATATATCTACATACAAAAAAAGCCAAAGTATGATAAAACTACATTTTAAATTCAGCAAAAAACAAAACATTTCATTTTGGAAGACAATGCATACTTTTGGAAAAAAGCTATTATTCTTAGATGTTTGTCTCTTTACAAGCTTCTGTCGGTTAAATAAGATTTGATGGATGAAGTCGACTTGTTATTTTGATGGAGAGAACAAAAAGGGGCTCGATTTCCGTTATTTGTTCATACAGGCAGTGAATAAGCCACTCTTTTCCCAGTATTTTATTTTTAAGTTGCCAGCCAACGCCTGCATTTTTGATAATATTCAGAAAAAATGGCTCCAGAATATTTAGTTGAAACACTGAATATATTCAAAGAAAAAAAAACAGAGCCTCAGCTTTTAAACAAACAAAGAAAGAAAATTTATTCTAGCTTCATTCATTCTTTTTTTATCAACACTTGAATGTAGGTAAGTTTCATCAAAAATAACATTTCGAACAAAAAGCTGAGAAAATCACATTTTTGTCAAAGACTTGGTCTGGATCGGATTTAGAATGATGATCAAAACACAGTAGATCAAGTCCATCAACACCTCCAAAACTGCACAGTGCTATACCTCATCCTGGGTCGACATTTCATTCTGTAAACTAGGCAGATTTGATTTATATGCTGTTGAATGTTTGATGATCATGTTAGCTTATTTGTGCGTAAGCAATCTCCTCTCCTCACCTTCTGATTTACACAGATCACCTTCTTCGCTTGTTTTTTGATCCAGAGAATCTGTGTTACTTCAGAAGGTCCGTAACTGCGTCCCCTACTGAATAACAGTGAAAACACGGATTGCTAGAAAAACTCATCGATAGCGGAAAAACGTTGTGTCGTAAATGATGGAAAATCTTGTCAATGGCAGGTAAAGATTTAAAGTCGACATGAAATCAAAATTGACCCTATTTACTTTGTTAGCACATATTTTTAGTCTTGTGGTGAACAAATTCATCTGTGCAAGTTAATACACAGAAATAAATTGTTTGCCGTGGTAATCTTTAATCAAAATCTGAAAAGTTACTTTGGTCTGGAATGGCGTTCCTTCTCTGATGACGTCAGTTTGACGGCTTGGGTTGAAAACGTTAAACCACTCCCCTCAAACCGTTAGTCTGCTATGAGCAGAGATGGAGACGAGGAGCGCTAAAGTAAACCCCTGCACTCTGTTCAATATTCCATTTCACTTGGAAATACGTCACAACACTGGAGAAAAGTCGTTTGCAACTTCTGGTTCACGGGGACTTTAACTAAATACAGTTGTCAATTTCAAATACGTCCTGTATGATAACAGCCGGAGTCTGTTAAATGGCATCCAGAAAATATTCTGCCTTCTCATATAAACACAACCAAACAATGAAGAATTAACTCATTGTAATTGCCTGGATGAGGGTAGGCCTATTTGTAATTCATTTAGCGGAAAAATTGTTCCTCATTCACTATGAAGATCTACACCTGTTCTTCTGAGAGTGTCATTGCCACAAGCACAGCCTTCAAAGCTCAGCCTACGCAAACCAAATCAAGATTGCTTATCATTAATTAGTGTTTATTGCTAAAAATAGCAGCAGTTCTGATATTTATCTAATGAGACTCCTTGTCACGCACTGACTTAAGCATTCTCCTCCGTTCATTATGTTTGTCTTGCCTAACAAGACAAAATTACTTCTATGCATTTTGCTGCACATTATGGATTTATTCACATTGCACAATCAAAACTTTAAACTAACTGTTCACACTAATTAGCAAGTGATTAAATCATGTCCAGTTGTTTAGACAGTGCACTTTATTTTCAGTTTATATCTACATTGGTTGCTATAGTAATGATGCAGGTGTCAGCACAATGCCAAGTGATTTCTACAACAAGTGAAATTAGAAAGAATTCAGGATGCATAAAGCAGATGCAGCCTCTGCTCACCTCCACCAAGGCATCCCACTGTGGTTATGAACAAGGAGGCATAGCTGTATTTTACAAACCCCTGCTTAGACACTATTGAGCAGTTACTTCCCAAACTACAAAGAATACTGAATCCAAAGCAGACAAAAACAAATCTAAGAAATTCAGATTTTAATCCAATTTCAATCCTTTCAACAAACGGGACCAGTTTCGTTCAGAACCAGATTTGGGTCAGATGCAAGTGACTGAATATCTGATTTCAAAATCTGTCAGTGCAGAGCCTAAACGACCAAAGACATTGGGCCCTATTTTAACAATCTAAGCGCATGGTCTAAAGCACACAGCACAATTGCAGTTACGGCGTGTCCGAATCCACTTTTGCTAGTTTAACGGTGGGGAAAATGGTCTGCGCGCCCGGCGCATGGTTTAAAAGGGTTGTCCCTCTTAATGAGTAATGGGTGTGTTTTGGGGCGTAACGTGCAATAAACCAATCAGAGTCTCATCTCCCATTCCCTTTAAATGCCAGTTGCACTCGCGCCATGGCGGATTCATTTACGTGATGGAATTTACAAGTGGAAAGACTGAACGCTTCTCCAGAGAGGATACGGATCTGCTCGTTCACAAGGTTAAAGCACGCAAGCAGACCATCTACGGGACAAGTCGGATTCCATCATATCTTTATGTACACAATAATAATCTTTTAAATTCTAATCCTTTTATTTGGCTAGTTTCTGTGCTGCTGCGTGTCCCTGTGTGTGTGATAAGCAGAGTGTACACACGTTGTGGACCCGCCTATAGGCATACATTACTAATGCGCTCTTAAAAATAAAATAAAAAATATTGCGCCATTGACTTTAGACCAGGTTTCAGTTGGTCAATGGCGCAGTCTATTTCAGTTGCCTCAAAATAGCAACGTGCAAACAATGCGCCTGAACACACCTGGTTTTCAGACCAGCATGCCCATGGGCGCACAAATGAGTACAAATGCATTTGCTATTTAAACAACGTGGCGCAGGACGTGAAAATGATAACTGCGTCAGGCTGAAACTAGCAAAAAACACTTTGTGCTGGGTGTATGATAGGGCCCATTGTCAGTCCAAATCTTATCTGATCTAAATACTTGAATGTCCACACTGTGTATCGCAACTGTTCAGATCCAGTTTGTGTGTCCTGTGGCTCTCTTTCATTTTCTGGAATATCTTTTATGGTTTTTATGGCACTGAAAATGGCAATGCGAAATCCGAATAGAGCGGTCAGACTGAAACGGATTTCCAGAAATGAGATTTGATATATTACATATGAATATACAGTAGCTTGAAATGAATTTGTAAAAATCTGATTTCATGTGATATTTTGCAGTTCACACTTGCTAAATATGAATGGATTCCAACTGGATATGAACAAAAATCGGATTTGGACTGACAGTCTGAACGAGGTTAAAGAGCCGGTGCTCCAATCCCAAACATGTGGTGACATTACATCCCGTGTGGTGGCCTCATTTTGTAAAGCAGTGAGTCTAAATGATAGTTATGTCTGGTGTCACTATATACTGTACGTTTGTGTGTGTGCGTTACAGCAAACAGATGGGTGCATGTTCCATGTTTGTGTGTGTGAAGTTTGTGTGTATAATCTTTGCACAGCACCATTCCACACATCTTTAAAGTGTGCACTGAGAGAAAATTCTGTCATCATCAGTTTCACTCAGCTGTTTTTTGGCTTTTTAAGACTTTTTAAGAACAGGGATGGACAGTTCTGGTCTTGGAGCGAGTCAACTTCCCAGCAGAATCTCTATCCCGAAATCAAACACGCCTGCCTGTAATCTTGAAGACATTGATTTGATTTTACAGGGGTGTTTAGGGATAGAGCTAAACTCTGCAGGACAGGACTAGAATAGTCCATCCCTGGCATAGAATACTGCACACAAGTCATATTGATTCATTTTTCATTGGATGAAAAAGAAGCAGCTTGGACAATCTTCTAAATATCATCTTTTATGTTTCACAAAATAAACAAGTCTTCCTGTTCAATCAATATGAGGAAGATTACTAGGATTAGATAATAAAATTTAAAAAATGTAAACGTCAGACAAGCAGAAACGAGACACAACAGGAACTCATGTAAACTGTAACAGTAAAACCAACTACTGCTGGAACTACTTTAGCCGAGCATTTCACTGAAAATAATTGCACATATATACAAACGTGACATGACTTTGCTAGAGTGCTGGATTGCAGAGCTTGCACAAACATATCCACATTGCTATGATCAGATGCTTTTCTTATGCTTTATTAAAAACTGCTTGCTGTTTTCTTAATTTTGTCGTGTGTTTATTTTGTTAGTGAGAGGAAAGCGTGCAGCACATATTTACATGTTCATCTAACCGTTGCTCTCAGCAGTGTGGGCGGCGTTAGATGTTCAACAATAGTATATCGCTGGCCACGTATTTCGAACTTCGTTTTACCCCAAAACAAAGAACGAAAAAGATCTTTGCCGTGAGTATATCGGAGCCTTTAGAATGTTCGTCAACCAATTAGATTCAAGCATTCAAAAGCCTGGTAGTATAAGATCGTTTTAAGTGATTTTTTTTACTGAAAAAGTCACTAGTCACTTCATTTTCATCATATGGTAAAGAGCAGCCTGGACAAAATGGATTGTTTTGTGTAAAACTAAAAAAAGGAGGACATTTAATTTCATATTCCATTCTACATCCAGTTTAAAATACTACCATACGCATAAATTAATTCTGAGGTAACATGAAATTCATTAAATCTAAATATTAATTAAATCAGAAAAAGAAAGGCCAACTTTGGCTTGTTTGTTTGGGATACACAAGACAAATAGATTTCCTGTACAACTGTTTCACCTCCCGCAGACACTCACAGATAAATAGTCTGGACAGACTCCAACACACTGAAGGTGAAGAGAGTGGAAAGACTCTGAGGATATGGCTTGTGTAGTGCAGTGTGAATCTGGGGCGGAATCCATTGATCCAAACACATGAACTATGCTGGCGTGAGGTTTCACATTAATCAAACAGGAAGCCTTCGCAGGGAAAGAGAAGGAAAGTCATTCCCTCCCATATTTAAAATGTTTTAGGGAGGTTTTTGTTTCAGCAGGGTGGGCCTAATCCTGTTTCCATGGTTACCGCCGGCCGCGCTCTTGATTTGTATGTAAGAGAGTGTTCGCCTTGAGCTAGCAGCTGTACCGTTTCACAGTTTTCTACTAAATCCACTTTTATAATCTGGTCACACAATATGCTAACGTTTTACCCACTGCTGATGTGAAGCAATATGCTCCATTTGTTAAGGTACAGGGGTAAAGTATGTGTGTGAATTCACCTGTGTGTCCTACAGTGCTCAACAGTGCGACAAAATACTGTGGGTGCAGTACATATAACATGCATAGAATGTGTAATGTGTAGCCTATAATGTGCTGGGCATGATGGAAAGCACAAGCATAATGTTAGTAAAATGTTATTTTATGCATTGTGTGTGTTACATACATTCAAATTGTATAATGCGCTATGCATGATACAAAGCATATTTATAACAACAGCCGTTGTATGCATTATACATGCATTAAATGTGCAGGCTACAGAAAGCATATTTATAATGTTAGTTTTTTTATGCATTATGTATGCAGGATAAATGCATATGACATACTGTACATGGTTAAAAACATTCATTATTAATTCTGTTGTTTTATTAATTATACAAGCTACTGTTATTAAATATGTATACCTAGTTTTGCATTGAGGTAACCCATAAGCAATATTAATGTTACAATTGTAGTTTTATGTATTACATGTGCCACATGAAAGAAACGGCATTCAATGTGAAATGTTGAAGTAGAAAGACTGAAATAGTTTTAAAACATACTCCAATAATCTTTTTATTTTATTTTTAACAATTCAAAAATCCTTTTTACAGTGCACATCTGACACCCAAATGGTTTATTTGAAATAATAAGAAAAGTACACTCTAAAAATGTTTGGGTCAAATATGGACAACCCAACAGTTGGGTTTAAAATTTTAATAAAACAAAATATTAATGTTGGGTTTGTCCATATTTGACCAAAACATGCACTCTAAGAATGCTGGGTTTGTTTCAACCAATGTTTGGGTCAAATGTGGACAAACCCAACCGTTGGTTTACATTTTGAAATTAAATTTTTAAGGTTGGTTTTGTCCATGTTGACCCAAATATGGGTTTAAACAATCCAGCATTCATATTGCTGGTTGTGAAAGTATTATGATCATGCTTATGTGTTCAGTATGTATTGTACACATGCAGAATTCTGGATGTAAATCTCTGCTGTGAGACTGAGACTGTAAGACTGACTTTGGCAATGCCACTGTACCCTACTGCTAGCCAGCTGTCACCCTGTGAATAAGAAAGGGTTAGGGGACAAAGACACACACCCATGTCTCTCATCTGTAACCCAACCTCACTATCTTATGGTTTCTTGGTCTCTCCTCTGTCCTTTTCTCTTTTCAATCCTTTTCTCTGATGACACAAGCAACATGGCTATTTACAACAGCCTGGCGAAGACAGACAGAGAGGGAGGAGCATCTGCGCGAGCAAGGCGAGAACAACGGAGAGATCAAAGAAACATCACAACAAGAGGAAAAAAATAACAGATGGAGAGATGGAGATAACTATGAAAGTAGGGAAATTATATTCACCATGAGAAGTGAATCTTATAAAATAAGCATTTATATACAGCCAAATATAACAAGAGGTGCCTATTCACAAATGATTGCATCTTTGTCCTTGTTTGTCCTTTGTCCTAAATATGGACTTCCTGTTTAAAGGCGTTTCCTTCTTTAATTAACAAAACAGACCAGAATTTTAGTTGATAGCTGATTATTTGTATTGTTTACAGGTATTGTTCAAATGTAAGGAACAAAAAGTATTCAATTTTTGCAAATCACGCAGCTTGTTGCTACTACTTTTCTAAGTGTTCAGGCTTACGATTACCTGCTCACAATAAAATAGGCAGGAAAATCTCATGTACTTACATTGTAGGAGGGACCTGATCCAAAATTTAGGGATGGGCTCTTGTCGTGGGTCAGTTAGCAACTGCAGTGACAGCCACTGAGAACAACTAACAACTGCCTGACAACATGTTAAAATCCCCTTCGAACAACTTAGCATTTTCAAAGCAATGTCCTGGCAACCAACAGCAACATATGTCCAAAATACTTGTTTGATTTTAAAGAAATAATCTTCCACTGAAATGATCTACTTCAAATACATTACACAAAAAATTCTTATTTAGTATATTTGTCTTATTTTCTATTTGTTTTTGTCTTTTCTAGTACAAATATATAAACATTCTTAAATCAAGATACATTTAGCCTGCTTGAGAAGCAAAATGATATTAAAGTCAGCATGAAACGGAAGCTGCGATAGTCTTTTCTTCCTTATTGTGACGTATATTTGAGTGAAACGGCTTCTTGAACGAGAAAATTCGATGGTTTGTTATGGTTTGCTATTGGTCCACCTCATGTGAGTGACAGGTTGCCCCGCCCTCATCAGAGAAGAAATGTCGCTGCAATAAGTGTGAGGGGAAGTTATTTTGATTAAAGATTATGAGGGCACATGAATTTAAAGAAATAATGATGTGCACAGATACATATATAATATATACAATATTGCATAATATCTCAGCTTTAATGTCCATAAAGAAGGTTCAAAATTAAGTAAATTTATGCTTAATAATTGAGTTAATTTGTGCTTGTTTAAAGCATAAATTCGCTGATCTACTTTTTTTTTTTTTTTTTTTTTTTAGAAAATAAAACTTAATGTTTAAGTCATTTTGCTTCTTGTGTATTTTGATTCAATAATGTTTAAATATTTGTACTGAAAAATACTTTTTTCCCCTAGTGTATTTGCCAAACGATAATTTAAACACTTCTATTGGCCAATACGGTCACCAATATACTGTGCATCCCTGTTTTCAGTTTACACAGCTCTGTACTGTGCATTGTATATTTTTTAAATTACTTTAGTGAAATAAAGCAATAATAATAATAAAGGAAAGGACCAATGCACTGAAACCTATGCAGCCAATACAGCATTGACCTTTTAACCAGCTCATATTCTCGAACCATATATTCACAATGGGGCCTTCAAATGTCTGAAATCATTTGCAGTGAAGGGAAATTCTGAGACCTTCGGTACCCATCAGAGAGGCCATAAATGATGCACACACTCATCCACATTCACTCTGACAGTCAGGAAGACTGAGAGAGAACTTGTTTACAGCCAGGTTGGTCCCTTGGATCTGGAAGTGCTGAAAACATGATCCATTCCCTCGAGATAATCACGGAGGGAAGCAGAGAAGCTCTTCACAATGAAAAGCAAAAGCAAGGAACAATCTGAATTCTGAACAAATTGCTCCAAGTGCCAACAACTGTTATTCAGATAAGATGATCTTTAAAATGATGGATGTTGCCATGACTAAAAGGCAATACATGAAGCCGTTTCAATGCTTGGAAAAGCATGAAATGTTTATGACTAAAATATATCCAAGTTATTTCTGCAGCGTGGAGATAGGGCTTCGATATCCACCAAGACTTACTGACCCCTGATTTGAATATAAACGAAAATGATCTAAGCGCTGATCGATATCCTTGGAGCTCTGCATCTAGTCTTCAAAGAAGAATTCAACTGAAGGGCAGCTGAATCAATCAATCATGCATTCAATCTACATTTGTAAGTAGAAGCAAGCAGTAGCATTTGATTGGTATTTCAAGGTCTGAGAGCAGGCGCTTGCTGGCAGATTAAAGTTATAAAGTTTGTGCGATACCTAATTTGTTAAAAAGGCAGATGGTCTAAGTGACAAGAAATCTTATGCTATGGACCACAAAGGCTTCATTTATATGTGGAAATAAATCATGCATTTGTGCCTGCCATGTAAGCGTACATTGGATATTCCAACCCGATCTCACAAAAATTCGTACGTATTCATATTTTACGAGGTGGCTAATTCGTATAAATTCGTTCGAATGACCTACCCCTTACCCCGCCCCTAAACCTACCCGTCACTGAGGTTTAGACAAATCGGACAAACTCGTACAAATTTGTACGAATTAGCCACCTCAGAAAATACGTACGAATTGGTCGTGAGATAGCGCTGGATATTCCCATCAAATTGAAAAAGCGTCAATACCAACTGCAATCTCAAGACTCTTTTCAATGGCGCAACATATGACAAAGTCATACTGAAGTTTTATGTCTTTTGAGCCTTTGGGGCGATCTTTAAAAATGACTCGGAAAGCAAAAGCTTGCATTATCATTTCATCTGGACACCGAATTTAAATATGTAAAAGTGTGCAAGAGGTTTGATAGCTACGACAGAAAATACGATTTCTGGTGAATAACAATTTATGGAAATTCAGTCTGCTTCTCACAGAAAGCTATTGTATGGCTTTAGAAGACTTGTCATATGAACCACTTTTATGGTGCATTATTCTCCTTTTTGACAGAGAAAAGGCCCTGTTTCCATTCAATTTATTACACTGAAAATAGCAGCGTTAATATTCTTTAAAACACCTCCATTAACTTGAGGGTGAGTAAATACTGACACAATTTTCATTTATGGGTGAACTGTTCCTTTAGACGCTAACTTGCTGATTTCAAGATGTAGCCTGAGATATCAAATGCAATGACTGTTATCTATCTGTGAACTGTCTTGTTAGTGCCCTGTGGGAGAGCCAGAGTGTTACGCATGCAGGCAGAATCCTCGTTTATTCAACCACTCCAAATTTTCTAAAGCTCAAGGCCAGGGGATTATTCATTCAACAACACAACATTAAAGCCGTTTTAACCCGGCTGTGCCTTAAGAGGATATTGCTTAGATTTTCCTATTGAATCTAAGGCACGTCTTATGTGGCCATGCTTTTGCTTCTCTGATAACACAGGTACGTCAAACAGTCTAACTGAAGTGTGCTCTTTCATCTGGGAAATGTAATTATAGAGCTATTTCTGATCTGCAGTGTCTCAAAAACATTCCCTGATTGACATTAAAATGATGTTTATGATTTACAATAGGCTTTGTGTGAATATCTTTTTAAAGGGGACCTATTATGCCCCTTTTTACAAGATGTAATATAAGTCTCAGGGGTCGCCAGAATGTGTCTGATAAGTTATTTTAGCTCAAAATACCCCAAAGATAATTTATTGCACCATGTTGTAAATATAAAAATTTTGAGTGAAAGGAATAACATGCTGTTTCCGTGCATGTATCTTTAAATGCAAATGAGCTGCTGCTCCCTGCTCCACTTTCCAGAAGAGGGTGGAGCCTGTACAGCTCGTGTATCATATACTCTGCCAAACACTAAAACATCTGTTTGGTTTTGATTATCATATCTATCGCTGTCACACTCATTTGACATTGCAGTTCTTCATCATTATGAAAGTTTATTATCTGCATGCGTTTTAAAGGCATATCAGTTTAAACTTCTGATATATGGTTTTCTAAGAGCACATAATGTGAAGCACGTGCACAGAAAGCTGGGTATTAAACTATGTTCTTTTTCATGTCTTATTGCGCTTAAACTGTCAAATACACACAATGTTATGTCGAAAACACAAAGTTCACATAAACACAGCCGATTATGTCATGAACGTAAACACTAAACAGCAAGTAATGAAATCGCATTAGATCTGTGTATTAAAGTCAAAGCAGCGTAATAGGACCTATATGCTGTTAATATGAATCAAACAACAAAAGAAAAACAGTAACTTACTGCTCTTGATTGAATAACATTAGTAGCTTTAATAAGAATATTTTTTTTACTTAAAGGTATAGCGGAGGATCTTTCCGAATTTTAGATAAGACCCGCCCTCTCCACTTTTTGAAAAGTTTGATTGATTCACCAGAATGATTGACAATTAGGAGGACCAATAGTATAGGTGATCCACCCGGAAGTAAAAAATCATCCGCTATACCTTTAAATGCTGCTGTTAAATGCTCTGGGGAAGAGAAAAACATAGCGGACTGTGTACAGCTCACTCAGGGCGGGGTCTATGCTAAAAGGGCGGAGTCTGTCAGCAGTCGTGCAACATGTGCAACATGACTTCACATTGCATGGAAACAGCAAACGGCTTATTTCGGAGACACTGCTTATTATTTATAGGGATAAAACAATTATTTAAAAAGGAGTTAGTGGATTTTTACCATTATTGGGTGCTTGTGAACACACACTGTTGACACACATGTTGAAACACCATGTAAAAGTGAATTTTGCATAACAGGTTCCCATTTCAGTTATTTATCAGATGTTTGTATACAATAATTAGGTGCCTTCCAAATGATATGCTCTTTGGTTCAGCCAGTCCTACCTGCTGCTGTGATCACACTAAATCGCCAGTAAGCCCAATGTGCCACTTTAATGGGAATCAATCAATCAATCAATAATGTTGAAAGTGATTTCCACCAAAAACCTCAAAAATTTGGCTAGTGTCAAGGACACTACGAAACCCCGCCCTCTAAATAGATGTCAACCTACCCAATGTCAGTCATATGAAAATTCCAAATGATGGACAGGCAGAGGTTCCCGAAGAGCAAAAAACGTGGGCCAATTCATTCCCTCTCTTTTTGCTTCGAGCGCTGTCACAGGTATGATTTCTAACAACACGACACCTAGCCTATATTTTAATGGCATCTGCCAGGTAGAAGGCACATTTTATTTTTGGTGTTCACAAATATAGCTTCCAGCACCTTGAAGATTATATGGCTTGTGTTTTAAACAATTCAATCTAAAGGTTTTGGCATTACACACCGTTCTCTATTTAGTGACAGCACCGTGACCGAAGCTGTTCATGAGCACAATGTAGCCTACAGTGCTAATGAAAAAAAATAATATTTGAAGGCAGTCTAAACGGCTAGTAGGCTATTTGTACTTTAACCTGCCCGTCAGGCAACACTTCCACATTATGAATGGCAATGATTCGCGCCAAAGCCAGAAATCGCACCAGGGTTTATCATGAGGTAATGAACACCCGCACGCGCACATGAATTCTTATTGAACTTTATTTTTATTTTATTTATTTTTTGTTGCGTAAAACGATTAAAACACCAATTTTAATCCCCTTGTGGAATGCAACAATGTAACAGAACGCTTTGTTAAAGGTTGAACTGTTATTAACTTAGGCTACGCGACGCCTCGATCACGCATGTGTACATGGAGCAACAATTAAACGATTGCGCAGAAACACATAACACGTGTGAACGGCTGATATGTTAGTGCTTGTCCTGCTGTATTCGCGTATAGGATACATTAGCCTACCTCAAAAAGCCAGCAATGGTGAAAGTGTCAGCAGTTGCTTTGTATGCTGTGACAGTTTAATTCTGACTGCGCTAAACGCGTCTGTTGTTATATTCCAGTGGATTCACATTCATTCACACAGCAGCGATTTCGTGTGCAATGCCTGAAAACTGCTCACACTCAGCAAATGAAATGGCAAAATTGCTTATTATGTCAACTTACCTTTTCATCAGAGAGCCCTTCCTTTGCCTGTTTCCCCATCCATCTCTCCTTTGCCGAATAAAACGCTTTTTTTTTTATTTCCTCAGAATTGCGAAGTTCCAGGCTATTCAAGCTGTAGGCTAATTCAAAATTAAGTGACAGTCCGTTGTAGTCTGTAAGTCATCATTAAATCACATATGCTACCCCTGTCTCACTCACTCTCTCTTCCTTTTACCGACCGTCCGATATCGGCTATCGTTTTTCCTTTGCAATAAAATCCACCCCGTGTAGTAGGCTACTGCGTAGCAATAAAACACTATATTAAATTAATCATACGTGCGTATAACGCTGCTACGAAAGACCGCTTCACATAACTTCATCGCCCTTTAATGCATCTTCTCCGAGTCCTCTGTCCTCCTCTCTGAGCATCACTTTCCCTTGTTAGTCCGAATGCATAATTCAACGCTCGGTTCACAGGGTAGCGATGTCAGATTCCCAAACGAATCATTCGTCTGAGTCGGTTCCTTTATTCATTCGAGCTGCTTCGCAGAGTGTCTACTATTTAATGAAGTAGGCTAACAGTATAGGCTACTGTACTGTGGGTGACAAGTTGGATACATAATCAACAAATCTATTTAAACAATATTTGTTAAGCAATGAGAAACCACAGACTAGACGTGGAAGTATGGACACAGATTTATGCTAAGTACGGCATCGACAAAACAAGTTTAGAAAAAACTGTAGGCTAAATCTTAGTAGCCTAAAACAAATAACAGTATTTGACAAAAATATCTCTCACTAAAAAATAGCGAAACTTCGCACTGGGACCACTTTGAAATGGTGACTCGAAAGAATCGAATCACTTAAAAGAATCGTCTGAACGAACCGACTCGCTGAAGTGAATCGGATGTCCCATCGTTAGAGAGCTTGCTGTATTGTCTCATTCGTGTCAGCTTGATTCGCCTGCAATTTCTCAGCGATGTCAAGCGCAGAATGTTTCAGCGGCCCATCATCACCCCAGACTGAGCAGGAGTCTGGGATAATAGCGTTATGTGCTTATGAAGTGCAGATATCACAGGGGAGCGAGTCTTCCTCAGAGAGGGCTTTCTTTGTTAGAGTATCTGAGCTTCAGTCTAGAGATATTATCCCTGTAAGCACCACAATTTACCACCAGCATGCAATTATTGATCTCAGTACTGCTTTTATTGTAATACTGTTTTTTTAAGTCAATACGAAATTATACTATTTTTCTATTTTTTTTATTTTTTTTACAATGTAGCCTACTATTTAACTAATGTTATATATTATATAGTAGGCTATACATTCGTTTTATTTCTTTCTCTCTCTCTCTCTCTCTCTCCTCTCTCTCTCTCTCTCTCTCTCTCTCTCTCTCTATATATATATATATATATATATATATATATATATACATTTACCTCATATTCTATAGGCAAGATAAATGACGAAATGTGCACATGAAAAAATGGTTCCTGCCTAAAATTTCACATTTTGTTAATTTCAACAGTAATTGTCTTACAGTGTTTTACCATTAGAGTGAAATAATTATAATTATTAACTAATTGTATTATTTCTCCAGACGTGTGAGCATATATAGGCACGTGCATCCGACCCTGGTGATGCATAAAGTGGATTTTCTCAGTGGTACAGTCGTCCTTGTGAATATGTGGGCATTATGCCCTAGAGGCGAATGTTATGATGTTGGTTTAAACCAGCCACAGAGGGTTAAATGTGCACATTCAAAGCCTCAACATAAAATTATGTAACAAACATCTTTCAAAATAAATATTAGAAGAATACAGAACACACCCTACAGCTAGTATGCCTTTTATATTTGCATAATATCTATAGCCATTTGAAGTAAGAATATGCTGAAAGAGTGCATAACTGCTGTTATGATCAGACTGTAAATGCACTGGCATATGAACTGGTGACCCTGTTTGAAAATGATAAATGGCTTGTCATTTTAAGGTTAATTGCATCTAAATTATGCTTTGTTAATAATACTGTCAGTAAGAATATATGCTTCTCAGTGGAAGGAAATGAGAACTCTCTAATTATGAACACCTTATAGATTTAGGCTTTTCTGTCATAAATGATTTGTATGTTGATTTTACAGCTGCCTTTTTGTTTCGGTTGTCCAACATGTCGACTTATGGCTCAGCCAATGGTGTGAGTTTGTGAATTATTAATAGAGGATGAGTGGGTCACCTTTCGAGCATTAAAGATACCCCAACAACCACCTAGCAACCACATAGCAACACACTGAAAAAGAGTCAGAACACCTTAAATGCATAGCAATACCCTGACAACCACACAGCGATTTTGGCTGCAAGTTTTCCAAGCACTTCAATGTTTCCAAGCAAACATTTTTGCAAATTCCGGTTGGTGCTCCATAGTTGGAGGCCATGTTGTTTTCTCCACAGGAAGCACTGCTCCTTTGAGACGAGTCCATCTGTGATGTTCTCCACACAGGTAAGCATATTCCCAAAACACATTAATGATTTAATGTATGTATTTCTTGAGCTGTAATATGTCATATACAAGCCCTTAGAGAATATGCAATGAAGGTGGTTGCTGCTCTCTATCTCTCCCTGTTCCTTATTCACATAATATAATATTGATTATAAAGTGAAGGTGAGGTCACTGGCTGCTCGTCTTTTTTTCTTGTCCCTTTGTCCCCTACCATATGTTTCCCTGTCAAGATGCTGCTACACTTAAATACATTTGATTTCACTTTTATATTATTCCAAACAGGTATGCATTCTTTCTTCTGTGGAACACAAAAGAAGATTTACTGGAATGATGTTGTGTTAAATTACAGATTTTTGGTGAACAACTTTGAAGAACTGAAGAACACTTCTTATAGGTTGTAGACTTTATAGTGATTGTACTTCAATGCCTGGTTTTATTGATTCACTGGTAGTTTTTATCAGGATTATTTTATTCTGATTTTATTTATTGAAACACCACTGCATATACTGGATAAAGCTTTCATTTAAACATACTGTAAGTCATGTTAAATTAACATGGTCACGTGACATAAAATACATAAAAACATCAAAAATCTTGTTCATTTGACATACATAAATTGGGCAACAAGAACGTAGATAAATTATGTTGAGAAAATAAACATGCAACCAATATGCACATTGCATATTGTGCATATTTTTTTTTAAGTTAAAGGAGAACTCCGGTCAATTTTAACATTGAGCTCATTTTATTGTACATTTGGAGTGCTGTCAATACAGAGAACAACGACAAAAATCGGTGTTGCCTACACCGAGTTATTCTATTTTTAAAATTTGCACCCTGTTGACTTCAATAGGGCAAGTACTAAACCTGCTTTTAGGCTCTTAACATCCTTGATGTGTCATTACAAGTGCACAGCTAATGTGAGTGATTCCTTCTGAGTGAACACGAGTGAATCTGACTGCAGTAGATGTGAAAGATATGTATAAAAATGATGTTATTTAAGCCAGCGCAAATACCTGTTTACATCCTGTTTTTCGGTTGAAGTCCAAAGTAGTCGATTGCCGAGTTCACGCGCGTGATCATAGGTAACTAAACCTATGCGCGTGAACTCAGCAATCGATTACTGTGGACTTCAACCGAAAAACAGGATGTAAACAGGTATTTGCGCTGGCTTAAATAACATCATTTTTATACATATCTTTCACATCTACTGCAGTCAGATTCACTCGTGTTCACTCTGAAGGAATCACTCACATTTTCTGTGCACTTGTAATGACACATCAAGGATGTTAAGAGCCTAAAAGCAGGTTTAGTACTTGCCCTATTGAAGTCAACAGGGTGCAAATTTTAAAAATAGAATAACTCGGTGTAGGCAACACCGATTTTTGTCGTTGTTCTCTGTATTGACAGCACTCCAAATGTACAATAAAATGAGCTCAATGTTAAAAAAAAAAATGAATGAAATGAATGTACTATATTTTAGATCAATAATACTTTTTATTTAATAATTTGTATTTTTAGGGGACTTTATGGTACTAAATTATATTTATGGAATAATTATGATTCATTTATTACATGTTAAAGGGATATTTCACCGCTGGAAAGATAAATGTGTTTTTAAATTGGGTCATTTACAGTATTAGAAATGTGAAGTTGGTGCCTTCTAGACTGAGAAAAGCAAGAATATGCATTTTTGGCTCATGTGGATGAAAGACAACAACTCCCAAAATGCACTTGCTTCCCTGCCCTACGAGGACACTCCCAAGCCACGCCTACCGGTTACAGAGGGCAGTATCGGGAGAAATGATACAGCTAAGCTACTAGTCGTTTCGAAACTGAAAAGACGCCATTTTATCATGAGATCCTCCTGGACGGGTTGAACACATGCGGGACGAGCTCCTCCTACTGGCTGTAGTCTCTCGCCTCTGGACAAAAAAGCATCCGATGACGCAAAATGATGATGTTTGCATCATCTGAGTTTTTTTCCAGACACACAATACAGAAATCTCTCATCTCAGGGGGACATGAGGGAGGGAAGCACGGTCATTCGAAAATACTACCGGGTTTCTACTGATACAAAGTTTGATGCTAATCTGTGAAGTATCCCTTTAACCACTTTAATATAAGAGTAGACCTAATAATGAAATTTCCAACTTAAGCCTGTAAATCTTGAATGCTTTGGAGCACAGATTTAAATTCTCTCTTTAAAGAAGACACTTGACAGATTATTGCTGAAGTGAAAAAAAAGTGAAACTAAAAACAAGTTAGTTATAGAACTTTCTTTATTATTATGAAGAATGCACAAAAATATATATTTTGTAAATTTTATATGAAATTTATATTTCCCAAAACAAGTTTTACTCTAAAACTGTGAGAAAACAAAATACATAAATCTAAACAAGTTGTGTTCCAAGTTGATATCTCAAAAAATTAGCTCTCAGTAAGATTTTGTTTGGGCGCAGTACCAAATGTTTCCACTAGATGAAATTCATTTTTCCAATGCAGTTTTTTTTTTTACATAGCAAGTGCCAAAACCCTAACCAAGTTTCGTACCATTCCGATGAAGTAAAAAACAAAACAAAAAAAACGCTTGACAGATTTTGACCAGAAATGCCGAACAGCACCAGAGGTGCCATAAAAAGGGATTTTGTGGAGTTATGGTGGATAGCATTGTTGTCTCACAGCAACAATGTCCTAGGTTCAAGGACATTGTCCAATGTCAAGGTCCAGAAAATTTTTAAGACCAGCATTTGTGAAATATTACTTTAGTAATGAAAGTGGAACCATTTAATATTTTGGTTAAGATACATAAACATGCATTACATGTTGAGCTGTCTTTTTGCCTACTTGCAAATGCCTGGGTAACACTTTACAATAACGTTCCATCAGACTCCGATGTTGAATTACAAAATAACCTTACAAAGTTCACCGTTGAGTACTTAGGTACATAGTGTATAGGTGCATTTAGTGCATCACACTAAATTTGTGACACAACTCATTGTTAGTTCATGTTAGCTAATGCATTAACTAATGTTAACAAATGAGAACGTATTGTAAAGGGTAATCAATGCCTTTTATCCAAAGCAGATTGTGAAAAGCAAACCGCAGGGACAGTTCCCCAGGCTAACTGCGGGGTTAAGTATCCTGCTCGAGGGAATAATGGTTACTCATGGGCTATGGGTTTTTCATATAAAGACTAATGCAAGATAATGATGACATAATGACTACTTAAAACATAGACTTGTTCTTTATCCCAAAAAAATCAACTGACCGATTGTTGTCAGATGTATCATCATTATTGTAATGCAGGCAAAAGTAGGGCTGGTAATGTTAATCAATGCTTTAGGGGAAAGAGCTACCACTCACTTTAGAGGTTAATTAGATATGATGAAAGTGTTAAATCTATTTAACACATTTTTCCTTATTTTAGAGCCAATCTTGGGGAACAAATTGAAGGGTGAATTATTTTTTTTTTAAATCAAAGAAAAATGGGTTCCACTTTATTTAGTGCACTTTAGACATTCTACTAACTACAAGTAACTTTGCCACTACATGTCAACTAGAATAAGTAGAATAAGTTGACATATACTTGCAAAGTTACTTATTGGCAGAATGTCTAAAGTGGACTATCAAAATAAAGTGTTACCGAAAATTATTAAAATAATTTAATTATTTAATTATATTAAAATAGCCGCACATCATCACATAGCCTTCAGAGATTGGCATGGTTTTATTTCAGTTAGCCCAATAGCTGGTTTGATTTGCATTGAGAGATGATCTTATGGAAAGTACTCCATGCCAATCTCTAGGTATGGTGAAGGCTATGTGATGATGTGGGGCTATTTTAATTCCAAAGGCCAAGGGAACTTTATCAGGATGCATAGTATCCTAAAAAAAAAATAAAAAAAATACTTAAAAATAAAAATCTGCCTGCCTCTATGGGAATTTAACATAGGGGTGTCCAAACTTATGCACCCTGTATTTTAAGGAAGAACATTTATTTATTTACGATACATTATTCATTCACAAAGAAAATTGGTGTCCTTAAAGGTTGGATTTTTCCTCATTTTTTTAATTAAGGCATTAAGTTCAATTTCCAAAAGATGATTTTTTATTCCTCTTTTTAGTCAACTTTAGCATGGGTGTCTAAACGTATGCATAGCACTGTATATATAGATATGTATATTCATACATTAATTTCTTAATCAAACTAAATCCTGTCATCCAGCCATTTCCTCCCTTCCTCTTTCATCCTCATCCTTTTCACCAAAATATGTTTTAGGTGGACAGATTAACAGTACAAAGGATTTTGGAAAATAGCAATGTCTTTTCTGTTAACCAAAAGCTTTTGAATCTTCGCTATTGCTTCAATGCAAATAAACAAGCACGCCGTTTTTTGTTGCGTAGTGACGTGTGTAAGCCAAGCAGATTCTGCGCAATACGCTCTATTTAATATATCATGATGACTCACGAGTTTAGTATTTGCACTAAATCTGCGCAGATTTGGCTTACACAAACTTCCCCACCAAAGTGAACATAAATAACCCGCCAAATTGGCTGGTGATTTTACAGCGTTACCCGCTGTTAATTTCAAACTCTGATCGTGTGAATGAGTGAGGAGATGAAATGATTAGTATGAGCATGAGACTCCGGGCTTATGTCCTGAAGGTTTGGGTGAGAGGAATGCGGACACTGGCTCGACATGAGCTCATCACCGGAGTCCTTCAGGTCCACTGCTGATGGAGGACAGACGGACCCGTGCAGCGCTGCTTCTGAGTGGGCAACACCGCAGTCCCGAAGGCGTCTGAAAGAAAAATTTCGTACTCACCAGAACACTGCAGGGGAGCATCAATCCAGGCACCGTCTTCTGATGAGCGTACCTCAACGGCAAGCTGTAGATGGCTTCTTGTAGCTGAAGGAGAAATATTCTGAGGCATTAGAGTGGGAGATCCTGCCTCTATTTCGCACACTTGAGTGCTATTGGTAGGAGAATTCTCTCCCATGAGATTTCACAAGGCTTCAGTGGATTTGAGAGAAGAAGAAAAACCCCATAGTAGGGGATGAACGACTTAAGATTTTTTTTTTACATCATTAATCAACAAATAAGCCTAAACTTCGAGCTGAGTCTCAAATATCGGTTTGCCTTGTGCACAGCTATGGCATACAACATAGCACTGCCCACAAGGCTATTGCTCCTATACTTAACAACCTACTTTAATTAGTTATTTTGTCTTTGGGCCGTTATATTTCTCACTGCTCATTCTAAATCAGATACAGATAAAGTAGCACAGTAAAGATTACATTTATATGAATGAATTAGTGAGAGAGTGATTGTGTGTGAATTAATTCTACCTGGCAGCGTCTCCCTACTAATAGTGAAGCTGTGTGTTTTAGTTACTTAGAAATATATGCTGGAACTTTTTAGTTTCTAAGCTATTTTATTGATAAATCACAGAATAGAGTTGACAATACTTTTCTGCTCGCCTGAATCTGAATGTGATGTGCGAGCAATGGACTGTATGTGTGTGTAATACAATGCGGCAGTGCATTAGTTCAGAACACTGATTAACTTACATGCACAATAAGCTGATTAAAATGTACATTCACCCAATCAGTTTTGAGAATCCAGATGGTATAATCAAACATATATTGTCGAGCGCTCTCGGAGTATACATTTATTTGTCATTTTAACTGTTGGGAACAGAGCGTAAAAGTGGACTTCAAAGATTTATTATCCTGTTGCACCTTCTATAGGTCATGATCAGCAACTAGTTGACGTCAAGTCCCCCTGTAGTCAATTATTTTATCCTTTAAAACTCATCTTTGATCAACAAAATGACATATTTAAAGCTCCAATATGTAACAATTTTGTAATGCAATTTCCGAAAATAACTTGCTCAGTGTGATATATTTCCTCAAGTTGTGAACTTACAATATCTCAAAAGTCTCCAAAGATTTTTTATTTAAGAGAAATTCCGATTTTAAATAACTGTCCGTCCCGGAATAGAAATGCCGCCTCTCAGTGACGCAATGTCCGAACTATCCTTTTTTTCCGGTGTGGACCATGTGATATTCCACCACACCGGAACATCACATGGTCAAATGCGGAAGTGGTGGTTATAGCGTTATTGCCATAGACTGTATGGTTATAGCTGTTATGGATCACAATTACTCTTTGGCGAGTATTGAAGTGCCAACAAAACGAAAGCGTCCATATTCGGATACACGCAGACTGTGTGACAAACAGAGGAATAAAACCCGGATAAATATCGGCCAGGCGTTTTCGAGATGGAGAGAGCTGCGCGGCAATCTTGGACTTGACAGAGACTCTGCTCTCGCGAGTGTATTGATAGACAGGTAAGCAAATCAATTTTTTTTTTTATTGTACAAGTAACGTAATAGTTACAGTAAAGATGATTTTAATAGATATGAATTAATGACAAATAGCTGTAAGTTGTAACGGGATAATATAGCATAACATTTCACGTTCCTTGCCGTTCATTAATTATGATGACATAAAATAATACAGGTAATTCCAAAACGAATAAATTACCTCATCCGTGATCATGATTCATTAATTCCATTTAGATACATCGCTAGATGGTGAAAAAGCATTAAAAACGACATCTCCCATCATCTCCTTCATAGCGTCATCAAGCTTCGCCTTTGTTATTGTTGGAAACTGCGCCCTCTTGTGGTAAATTTTTTTTACATATTGGAGCTTTAAGGGTTTTTTCCTTGAAAAAAAAAATCGTCATGTCTTAAAATAGTTTGAATGTAACTCTACACCCTTGTCTCATTTAGTATATGCAGTTCTATGAATATGCAAATTAGCCCCGCCTCCACTCACTTGTTGTCAATCACATGTTGACGTGATTGGTTACAAGTTAGTTTGTGATGTCAGAAACATCAGCGATTTCAAACTGCATTTTTGAGACCGTCTTTGGTTCAATGCAGTTTTAAGGAGAAAATACTCAGCAATGGTATTGACTTATGAATTTACACATGGTTTGTCTTAAAGTATATTAAAAACACCACATAGACAAAAAAACCCATTAAAACCTTGATTTTCACCACTAGTACGGTGTACATTTTAGGACATCCTCAGATCTCAGCCATATGAAGACATGGCATCATGCCTCCGACTAAAAGGCTTCAGTCATTGGACAAATTGGACTGAAAAGCTTCAGGTCTCAGGAAAAACAATGTCCGGTGTCAGGTCTTGTACAATTAGGCATCAGACGAAACAGCCTCAGACAAAAAGGCGTCAGACTAAAAGGCATCGAGCGAAACGACATCAGTCATAAAGGCTTCGGATGAAACGGACTCAGACTAAAAGGCATCGGACGAAACGGCATCAGACATAAAGGCTTCGGATGAAACTCAGGTGGAGTTTGGAGGTTCGCATTGCCCCGCCCCATGTGACGTCACATGTACGCGGTTCATAGCTCGAAAGAACGCTTTAACTTCACGATAGTTCGCCAACATACAAGCTAGCAACTCATGATGGGTTACCTCCTCCATCAGCCATACTTCTGTTCTGATCTGAACCGCGTACATGTGACGTCACATGGGGTGGGGCAATGCGAACCTCCAAACTCCACCTGAGTCCATTTCGCTCGATGCCTTTGTGTCTGTTGCCTTTTAGTCTGAGGCTGTTTCGTCTGATGCCTAATTGTACGAGACCTGACACCTGACATTGTTTTTCCTGAGACCTGAAGCTTTTCAGTCCAATTTGTCCAATGACTGAAGCCTTTTAGTCTGAGGCATGATGCCTTGTCTTCATGTGTCTGAGGTCTGAGGATGTCCTAAAATGCACACCGTACACAGGGTGAAAATCAGGCCATGATTAAAGCATCATGGCAGTGCATTAAAGTCTGCTAGTCTGTCCGTCAGATCTGACGCAATGTCGAGTGAACCGAACTCGAATGGGAACCCAAATTCCTTTTTCTGCATATTTAAACTTGATGCGTTGTGTTATAGTTATGAGACACATGAAAACCATGACCGTTTGGCTCAAGTATGCCTTCAAACCAGACACAACACACCAAGTATGAATATGCACAAGACCGAATGAGATTTGAAAGCTACAGTGGAGAGCAAGATTTATAATGACTTAAATTATGTTCTGTTCCTCAAGCAAAGCTCATAAGGCTTCAAAAGACATTAGACTTTTCTGACAGAACATCTTTTTGTGTTTCGCAGATGAAAGAAGGAACAGCATGAGGGTGAGTAAATGATCAGAATATTCATTTTCGGTTGAACAATTACAATAAAGAGTTTGCTGTGCACACTAGGCTGCAAATGTGGCATCTCTATAGGCTCTGCATTTTTACATTAATGTCTGCTCATTCTGAAGCAGTATTAGCAGTCTGTCCACATAAACACTCTTCTTCTCTTGATGGGGGACAGATTGGATTTCTCTGCCTTAGGTCTAAACATGTTACACACACACACACACGCACGCACATATTTTTATTCATCTATATAACTGTCTGGCAGTGTGTGTGCTTTCATAGACTTTCATTGTTATTTTATCTCATGTTTTTCCATTCACCTTTTGTGTCTTTTTTTCTAGGAGGGGTGGATGGATGGATAGAAAGATGGATAGAAGGAGAGGTGCCACAGGAGAGAGATAAAGCTATCTTTCGCTCCCCACAATTAACCGGGTTTCGGTAACAAGCCTTTGGGCTTTGCCGTTGCCATGGTGACCTCCCGTCCACAAGTTTTTCATCTGAGCTTCTGACAGTGTGTGTACTTGGACTCTCTCTATCTCAGCCTATATCACTCCCATTTGATTTGTACATATTCCCTCTCCCTCCTTTCCATTTCTCCACATTCCTGCTTCTCTCCATATCTCTCTCTCTCTGTCTAGACACACAAACACACTTGAAGCCCCTTAGAGCACTTACTGCTTTGAGAGTTAGGTTTTACTAACATCACTTCATATTACCAGCAGGTCAGCATAAATAATATCACACACACACTGTTTGCCACCCGCCACACAGGCCTTTCAGCACAACACGTAGAGTACTGCAATTATCAGCGCTCCGCAGCGAAATCAACAACACTATGTCAGATGTGTTCTGTCCCAGTGGGCAAGGAACATATCCTTAAAAAATTGGATGTGAAAATAATCAATGGTACAAAATGTGAGACTGAATAATGCATACCCAGCTAACAGGGAACATTCTCAGACTCTGGCAGACGTTCTGGCAAGGTTTTCTCAAAGTTACAAAATGTTCTTTTAGTAGCGTTAATAGAATGTTCGATCAAAGTTTTTGGTCTTTAATGATGTTCTCTTACGAGAGGTTCTTTCGTATTGCGTAAGTTGCATACGCTACGGGTAAAGTCATCTTTTCTCGAGATATGAAGCCAAAAAATTATCCTTAATTTTTATAATCTTGTCAACGCAGGGCAGCAGCACGCAGACCTAGAGCAGGCTATCTAGCGTGCTCATTGGCTGCCCTGCGGCAACTGCAGCAGCCTACCACTGAGCCTGGCGTGACGTCACGCCCAATGACTGAGAAATGGATCACGCGTCACAGCCCGCCAAAGGGGCATGGTTTAGCGTATATAAGGAAGGGCTCGGAGGCTGCTCCCCTGATTTTCGTCTCTTCAGCGAAGCTCTCCGCATCGCTGGATCTTTGAGAGAAGCTGCTGCCGTCGAAACAAGCGACAGAGCAAGCAGAGGACAGCGCCTGAGGAAGCCGGACGATTCTTCGCCGCCTTCAGCCATCTGTGCCTGCTACGCTATCCGGTGTCATATCCTTTTACTGCTGTGTGTGTTCGCCGCTGCAATACGTTTATCCTTAATAAGTCCCCTCCTAAGTTCAGGCGACTGGAAATATCAATACTGCAGTAAACGAGCCTGTTATAGTACATGCACGCCTGCAAACTAACGCCGACGCAAAACATGATAACGCTCTCTGGCTACTCGCCCCTCTTCCCGCGCTCTTTCCCTTTGCTTGTGCCGCACAAACTGCGCCGTTCACAAGGGATGCCAGAGGCGCACGGTCACGTGGCTAGCTTTCTTTACGTTACAAGAAAGCCAACCTCCAATTCTCACACATTTCTCAGTCAGTAAGTTCAGGCTCCTGGAAATATTTATTTTGCAGTAAACAAGCCTTATAATGCTCACACTAACCGAAAGCCTATGTGTTTTCCCCCTGTGGCTCAGTGGCAAAATCTTAGGCTTTCTTACATACAGAAAGTAAACCCGCCTCTCGCACCCTCCCGCTCACATGATGGTGCTCGAGTAATTATGAGCGTCTAAATATATGAGCCTTTAAAGCATTTCGCTCTGTCAGTCCCCTTAAAAAGGCGACTGCAGATGTGTATTTTGCAGCCAACGAGCGCGTTGTACAACTCGCTCGCCTGCACCCAAACACCGTTTCTACGGCACCCCAGAGAAGTCTCATAAGAGTACAATTCTGGTTATACGGCTCACGCCGATGGTGTCTTGAGTGTAGAAAATGTGCCCGCTTCCCAGTGTTCACTCCTACACACAAGCACGGTTCCCCCTGTGTCATTCACTCATGCAGAGCCCACTCTAGAGCTAACATATGCCGCTCGAGTGTTAAATGTAGGAAATGTGCCCACAAAACAGTGCCCACACCTAATCACTGCCCGCTCTGTTACACGGTTATCCCAGGGGACGGAACCTTTAATGCCACATACTGGCCGTATTGTGAACGTAAGCCCTGTGCCCGCTCACGAGCGCTCACACTTACTGATAAACACTGTACCCCCGGCGACGCTCACCCACCCCGCTTTTCCCATCACAGAATGTTCTCCGTCCAAAGTGATCGAGTCGTTAAGTGTAAAGCGGCCAGCCATCGCTGTCAGTGAGCCGCCCTATTCAGGCATTGAGAGTGCGCGCGCCGCGCCGATACCTCTGATACAGGTTCTCAGAACCCAGAGGCCATTCTACCCCTAGCTATGCATGCAAAAGCATGGGAAACGTTTCCGGGCGTGTCAGAATGGGTGCTGAATACTGTAAAGAAGGGCTATGCGCTACAGTTTGCTCGCCGCCCCCCCGTGCTTTCGAGCACGGACCGAGACGAGAGTGAATTTGGAAGTAGCACACCTACTTCGTGCAGAAATAGCAAAGCTGCTGTACAAGGGGGCAATAGAGCCGGTACATCCTTCTCTGAGCGAGTCAGGCTTTTACAGCCGTTACTTCCTCGTGCCCAAGAAGGACGGAGCTCTCAGACCTATCTTAGATCTGAGATATTTGAACGAAGCTCTCATGAGGCGAACGTTCAAAATGCTCACAACCAGGCAAATCCTCGCGCAAATTCGCCCGAGGGACTGGTTTATTTCTCTTGATCTGAAAGATGCATACTTTCAGATTCAGATTATATCCCATCACAGGCCATTCTTGAGATTTGCCTTCGACGGTCAGGTATATCAATACACCGTCCTGCCGTTCGGCCTGTCTTTAGCACCCCGTACATTCATGAAGTGCATGGATGCGGCCCTCGCTCCCCTGAGAAGTCAGGGTATGCGAATTTTGAACTATTTGGACGATTGGCTGATTTTAGCACAATCAGAGAAAGAACTCATATCTCACAGAACAGTGCTTCTCAGCCATCTGGAAAGCCTGGGTCTCACGGTCAACTGGACCAAGAGCTCATTGCTGCCCCATCAGTCAACCTCTCTTCTGAGAATAGAGCTGGACTCGGTGGCTATGACGGCCCGCTTGTCGGCACAGCGCGCGCGCCGTGTTCGGCATCTGGCCGCGTCTTTCCAGAAGGTCAGCGTTGCTCCTCTGAAAACATTTCAGAGAATGTTGGGCTATATGGCTCCAGCTGCAGCAGTGCTCAGTGCCAGCTGGGTCTACTGCAATATGCGCCCTCTACAACACTGGCTGAACGCTCGAGTGCCTCACCGAGCCTGGGCTGCCGGCGGCTCGCGAATCAGAGTGACTCAGAGCTGCATTTCAGCTCTGCAGCCCTGGATAGCGGCCGAATGGTACCAGTTGGGAGTGACAATGGGAGCCGTCTCGTACCGAAAGGTGATCTCGACGGACGCTTCCAATCTAGGTTGGGATGCTCTTTTCGAGGGCAAACCGGTCTATGGCCTCTGGTCAGACCGGGAGAAAAACCTTCACATAAACTGTCTAGGGATGACAGCGGTCGAGAATGCGCTGAAACACTTCCTCCCATACCTGTGGGACCACCACGTACTGGTCCGCATGGACAATATGTCAATGGTGTCTTATGTGAACCATCAGGGTGGTGTCAGATCCAATATTCTCTGCACCCTGGCGGGACGCCGCCTCGTTTGGGCTCAGCACTCACTGCGCTCGCTGAGAGCAGCGCACGTGCCCAGTCACCTGAACGATGGTCCAGACAGACTGTCCAGAGACCTCCTCTCTCAAGGCCGCGGTTTGATCTGGCATCCTCATCCAGAGCGCTGGTCTCTGCATGCGTGGATAATCAACGGATACCCGTTGACTTGCCAAAAGGGGTCGTGAACACGATCACGCAGTCTAGAGCTCCCTCTTCGAGACGGCTCTACGCGTCTAAATGGTCTGTGTTTAACAAATGGTGCACTGTCAAAAATTTAGACCCACAAACGTGTGTGCTTTGCTTCCTTCAAGAGCTGCTGGACATGGGCAGGTCCCCCTCCACCCTCAAAGTATATGTTGCGGCCATTGCAGTGTTCGCCGAATCGGCGCACGGCCGCGCAATAGGAAGGAGTTATCATCCACTTCCTCAGAGGAGCCAGGAGGATGAATCCCCCGCGGCCACCATCGGTTCCTGTTTGGGATCTTTCTCTGGTCCTGGAGGCCCTGAAAGCTCATCCCTTCGAACCTCTAGAAACTGTGGATTTGAAATACCTCACGCTCAAAACCGTTTTTCTGATAGCCCTGTCATCAGTCAAACGTGTGGGTGACTTACGCACGTTATCAGTTAACTCCGCGCGTCTTGAGTTCGGACCCAATGACTCTAAAGTCATTCTCAAACCGAGGCATGGTTATGTCCCCAAAGTGATGAGCACTCTTTTCAGAGCGCAAGTCATTTCCCTCTCAGCCCTGCCGGCATCCGGCAGCGAGGTCGATAGTAACCTCCTCTGCCCTGTCAGAGCACTGAGAAATTACATCACGCGCTCCGCCGCTGTCAGGCGCTCGGAGCAGCTTTTCGTTTTGTTTGGTGGGCGCACCAAGGGTCTCGCCGCCTCGAAACACAGTCTGTCCAGATGGATAGTGGACGCTATCGCGGCAGCGTACGCGCCTAAAATCCTGCAGTGCCTTTTGGGCATCAGAGCTCACTCCACTAGAGGCATGGCCTCATCGTGTGCTTGGTCCAGCGGGATTTCTATTCATGACATTTGTACAGCGGCAGGCTGGGCCTCCCCCTCTACATTTGTTAGGTTTTACAACCTGGAAGTTCCCGCCCTGCAGGCTAAACTTTTTTCAGTCTAAGTCGTGTGTATGCCCTGCCCACAATTATCGTGCGCGGGCTACTTCTACTCGATTTAGCTCTCCTGGTTGAGCCGTTCTGCACCCCCTACTGTGTGCTTATGTACATGCGCTAGCCACTTTGTTGGCCGCCTGTTTCCCACTCATCGTGTTCCCCGGGCTTTCCCTGGGACTCATAGAGTGGATGCTGGGCATGCACGGCGTTGACAAGGGGGTTCCCGTAGCGGAAGCAACCTTCGCAATACTAGAGAACCTCTCATAAGAGAACGTACTCGGTTACCTAATATAACCTCGGTTCTCTCTAGAAGAGGGAACGAGTATTGCGTAACCCGCCGTGCTCGCGCCACGAGCTCATTTCGCTTCAGTCGACGAAAACCAGGGGAGCAGCCTCCGAGCCCTTCCTTATATACGCTAAACCATGCCCCTTTGGCGGGCTTTGACGCGTGAGGGCGCAACGTCACGCCAGGCTCAGTGGTAGGCTGCTGCAGTTGCCGCAGGGCAGCCAATGAGCACGCTAGATAGCCTGCTCTAGGTCTGCGTGCTGCTGCACTGCGTTGACAAGATTATTAAAATTAAGGATAATTTTTTGGCTTCATATCTCGAGAAAAGATTACTTTACCCGTAGCGTAAGCAACTTACGCAATACTCGTTCCCTCTTCTAGAGAAAACCGAGGTTACATTAGGTAACCGAGTACGTTCTCAAAATGTTAGGTCACAAAACATTCATTCAGAGAACGTTCTTAAGTAACATTTTCATAACTTAATATGATTATAATTAGTAAAACGTTCTTAGACCATATTTTTGTGCACCAATCATTTGCAAAAAACAAAAATGTCCAAATGTGAGGAAGAAATGGTGAAATATGTCTGAAAAGTCATATAAGAGGAGGCAGTGCTTCCACAATCCTATGACTGACTGATTAACCTGTCAAAGTCATAAAGACTGCCAATTATGTTTGCAATTGGTTCACAAATTTGCATGAATGGAACAAACCGGTAGAAATGAACAGAAAAATCACAGAATTAAAAACTCCTTTCTGTGGGGGCAGAGAAAATAACTTTAATGTATAGCCTAATAACTATTTAATAAGTGTGCTGTTTTAGATACATTAACAAGTCCTTAAACAATTAAGTCATTAAAGAAATGTTGGTCAGTTGTTCACCTAAAGCTTCAGAAGACTTTGAAAATAACATACTATGGACCCATTTTTGATACTTATATGGTGCTTTGTTGACATTTTGGAGTATGACAACCCCTGTCCCTGTACATTTTCATTTTATTCAAAAGAGCAGCCCTTTAATTAAAAAATTACCCTTTGTGTTCGACGGAGGAAAGAAAGTTGTATGAGTTTGGAATGAAATGACAATATACATCTTTGGGTCGTTTTAATTAATTGCCATTTTGAAGTGTTACACAAATAGGCCTATACTTTAAATACACATACTCCAAAGAATGATTTAGTAGATGGTTGGTACATCATTTTACAGGTTTACGGTAAAATCTTTATTTGTTTGTCTGCATGATCTGTTATATCCTCTCCATCTACAATAGCCTCCAGTCCCAGACTCATTCACTTACTCTAATGTCTTTAATACTTATCCCAGTCTATGTGATCTAATTACAGTCTGTGTTCCCTATATTAACGTCATTTACGGCAGACGCAATGGGGGAGGGTGGAGGAGAGGAGCAGAAGCACAGAGAGGAGCAGGAGAGGAGTGGGAATTAAGTTGACTTGCAAAAACTGAAACCAGTGTAATGGCTAATGCTGAAATATTATATGGGTGGTCTAACTCAAGAGTGGGCATACAAGATTCACCATTTAGCATTCAAATCTACTTATTGTAAAGAAAAACTCAAATGAGAACTGGGATTTAGAAAGTATTTAGACCCTTTAAATTTTTCAGATTTTGTTATTTTGCAACCCAATGCTTATGCTTTAAATATTAATTTTTTTAATGGAAAAAATGATTTAATGACATACCCAGACTTGTGATAACTTTATCACATTGACATAAGTATTCAGACCCTCACTCAGTACTTATTTGAAGCACCTTTGACAGCAATTACAGCCTCAAGTCTTTTTGGGTTTGATGTGACAAGATTTGCGCTCCTGGCTTTGGGGATTTTCTGTCATTCATCTCCACAGATCCTCTCTGTCAGGTTGGATGGGTAAGGTCGGTGGACAGACATTTTCAGGTACATCTAGAGATGTTTGATTTGGTTCAAGTCCAGACTGGGCAACTCAAGGACATTTGTCCCTATGCATTCTCTTGGCTGTGTGCTTAGGGTCATTAGGCGCGTTTCCATTACAGATTTGCGCAAAACTTTTGCGATTTTTTTTCTAAATGTCAACAAAAAACTATTGCGAAATGACGGCATTTCCATTAACCGATGTTATGCAACTAAAACTTAAATCATTCCAAAAACTATGGCAACGGACATTGGTAGGTTTATGTACTAATCCCAGGCACTGCACTAGCCATTATTATTAATCAAAGGAGATGTATGTGTGTTTCCAAGCATTAATGGTAAGGAACGACCCTTATTATACTTGAGAGCGGCACATATGAGGTGTTTCTGGGTGTTTCTCCCTCATCTGCTTCGAGGTCTTGATTGTGGCATTTATTTGAGGTTTAGAATCCATTATTCCTGTAATTCTTTTGTCTTATATGAATTAAATAAAGAACTCTGTCTCGTATTCTGTCCAAACACACCACGTCATCTACGTCAGCTGACCTGTAAATGCGCAAAAACTGTTTCCATTGGAGTTTTGCTAAATATTTCTTTTTCGAATTGCCTGAAAAACCACCTCATGTGAGCGTAAAAACGTTTTTGCGATAAATGGGAGTTTTTGCTAAATTGACATGTTTCCTTTGGGCGTATTTTCAATTGCGCAATTTGAAGGGTAATGGAAATGCGGCTACAGTCCTGTTGGAAGGTGAATCTTCTGCCCAGTCTAAGGTCCCGAGTGTAGACCAGGTTTTTATTATAAGGATATCTCTGTTTTGTATTTAGCTGCATTCAGCTTCTCTCCAACCTGCCCAGTCTTCCAGTACCTGCATCTGATGTTTACACCACCATGTTTCACTTTTGTAGTGGGATTGCACAGGTGGTGAGAAGTGCCTGGTTTCCTCCAGATAATGATGCTTGGAATTGAGATTAATCAGATCTGATAATACAGTTTCCCACAGTCTGAGAGCCCTTTTAGGTACGTCCTTTGCAAATATCAAGTGTGCTTTCGTGTGTCTTGAACTAAGGAGAGGCTTGAGTCTGGCCATAAAGCAGAGTGGAGTGTTGCAGTTATGTTTGTCCTTCTGCAAGTTTCTGCACACATGATCTCAATATTAAGTGGAGGGCCAACAAACAATCATATAAACAGTTACAGAGTAAAATCAAACAGTTAAAAAACATCTCCCTATTAATGCCCATACTTTTGCAATTAAACAATTAAAAAATCACCTATGGGTATGGTGTCCAGGAGTCCACTTACTTACTTACAATCATGTGATTGTGCAGATATTACTATGGCTGGATGTTTATGGTTGGATGATCATTTATTTATTGAGTGTTTGGTTTATTTTAGGAGTTGGGGATACTTGGAAGAAAGACTTTACCTCTCCAATATTGGTGATGGTGGCATGTTTTCCTCACTGTAATTTAGTATTTAGTGATGGAGTGACAGTTTAAGGCCTAAAATCCAGTCTTGTATAGCCATAATAGGCTATACAACTGCATCCACCATCAGATTTTTTCATTTTTGGGGGCCTCGTCACCACTGTTTTTTAAATTTGGTAATACCTTCCTCTTTAGGGGGTATCAGCCAAGCCCTCACAAAGAGACAAGCTTCTAGGTCCCAACTCCTGGACTTGGGGAAAGCAATGAACTGGCATTCAGTCAAGAAACAAGCCGTAAACTACCATGCCCACGGACCTGAATGAGCATAAAGAGGAAGCTGAGCTGACATCTGATAATGACCAGCCCCTTCCTGGACCTTTCCAAATCTGTACTGCCCAATTCCCAGCCAGCACAAGGAGGCCACACCCCCACTCTCCTTTTTAGCTACTGCACTTTATTCCCATTATTTCATTGAGTGCAATAATGACAAACTGATTATGGCTTAACGGCAGCAAGCTACTTTTAATGAGGACAAGTCTGGGGAGACACCAGTTTTTTTTTTAGCTTTATTGATGTTAGCTGTCTTTACCAACACAGAAATGTAATACATGATATATTTCCCTATATTAAGAGTGGAGATCACACTAAGACATCCTCTGGATATATTAAGACATAATTTTATAACGTATAAATATCCATAGAAAATCTGTAGATGTATAGTACATATATTACTAATATCTATATAATATTTAACAATATATATTTGATTTATATATGCATGTTTATGAAAAGAACCTACAAAAATATAGTATGGATTTACATGATTTTCATATACATTTTTTACATACATGTCTATCTTTTATATTTACATATATAATATCAATACTGCCCAACCACAAAAAAGTCGCTGTTTGGATTTAAATAGGCAAATGCTTAAGAGTCTATGATTGGATCATTATTGCAGTGATTATTATGTTTCTATCATGTTACATGTTTGCCAACAGTTCTTCTAACCCTAATTGATGGAGTGTGAAGCTTTTCATTTCTTGAACAACCATGTAGGAAGACACATCATGGCCATATTCCAGGATGACAATGTCAAAATTCATCAGGCTCAAACTGTGAACGAATGGTTGTGAGGATCATGAAGAATCATTTTCACACATGAATTGACTCCTCTGAGTCCAGACCTTTAACTCATTGAAAGTCTTTGGGGTGTGCTGGAGGAGACTTTACAGAGTGTTGGACTCTTGCATTGTCAATACAAGATCTTGACCAAAAATGTATACAACTCTTGAAGGAAATAACATCACAACATTTTTTTTTAGTTCATAGATTTCACTTGAAGTATCGGGGCCGTATCGGGGCTTCCCACAACATCCCAGTAACCACACAGCAATACGCTAAAAAACATTCAGAACAAGGGCAAACCCCCTTGCATCATGGCAGTGAGTGGCAAGAACCAGACACATTTTCTTCAGATCAAGTTTTTTAAGCTTTTTTTATCACTGTGCTCACTACTGTACACAAACCGTTGAAACACTAAAAGCACTGTGTCCTACTCTTCCTCTCTCCTGGGATCTGGTTTGCTTCCCGACAGGCACATTCTCCTTGTGTAACGAAGAGGGCTTAGACTGAGCTTAGACAGGTGACTCCCGTGGGGCTCTCAGAGCTGTTCGGATGGGACACAGACAGAGCACCATAATCAGGGTTCAACATCACACAAGGCTAATGTGGCCATACATGGCCACTCTGTAATGGATGCTGTCAGAAACCGACATCTCCCTGATAGTGTGTGCAGGGAACGCATGCCTGTTGTGTGCGTATGTGGACCCTGACGGTCCCATCGGAAATGAAATGCTTGTGTGGTCTTGTTTTTTGCTTCTGGTGGAATAGATAACATGATCACTCAAATCTGGGAATCTTTGTAAAAGCATCATTGTTAAGCAATCAAACAAAGTGGAAAGTGTTTATGACGTCCTTTTTCAGGCCATGATAACTACCTTCTGATCAACTGGGCTAAAACAATATGCTACACTTAAAAAAAAAAAGGTTTATCTCAAAAAACAAAAACAAAAAACAGTTTGCATCAATTTTGTTAAAAATTACAACTTTTCTAATGCAATTATGTTACTTACATAGCAGAAACACACATTTTGATTGATTACTCCAAAAATATTAAGTTGTTCCAACTAAATTGAGTTGAGGCCCTGGAACCAATTTATCTTATCTATTTTAGTTCAATTTAACAGTCAGCACAGCACATGCTACTGTAAATGAAACATTAAAAATGTAAATTTTGACCGGATGACCTACTACTTCCGTCGACATTCTGAAGTGCGCATTCAGTGATCGCTTTACTTTTCCCATGATGCCACAGTTGAGGATTTGTGAATGGCAGTAAAGCGACAAAACTGATGCTGGTAGGTCACGTGACAGTAACAACATGGTGGATGTAGTATGTCCGGATTTCATTCATACTATATATAGCATACTTTTTAACGGTTGTGAAGTAAATTCAAATGTAGTACCTACTCAGACAGTACGTGATTTCGGATGCAGTGTTACTCCTGCAAAGCATGCTGGGAAGTGGGAACTAGAAATCCACTGCCTATTTATCAAGTTATCAAGAATATGTCAGTTACTACAACCTATTCAAAAAATGTTAGTTTAAATTACACACAATATTAAATTGATGTAATGATCAACATTATTATGTCAACAGAACTCATCAAAATAATACTTGCAGCTTAAAAATGTTTAATTGAATCAATAAATTTGAATTTGTAACTTGCAGCCATACATTTAAGTTGAAGTACTAGGTCACAATAGAGTGCACAATCTTTGACTCAATTTCCGACAGCATGCATATTTATTCATTTGCTGAGCCAATGTAAAGATTGCATCTAATGTGCGTTTGTTGGATTTCTGTTGTCTAAATTATTGCTGGGATTTTTGCTTGCGTTTGTGGAGCAGGGCCCCGAGGCCGGCTGGGGACAGTGAACACAAGGGCTGGCAACACATCAGCAGAACAGTGCCAGCAGCCGCTGTCTCTCAGGGGGGCAGTTGGGTAGGTTTGTAAAGAACTAGAACTCGAATTGCAAGGCACACTTTTAAAGCTTTTATATTATTTCTAAAGCCTAAACATATATATTTTAGTTTATCAAAGAAGTCAAATCTAATCACAGTAAGGCACCACTGTTGGATGTCATCTAGCAATATCTTTGGAGAGGATATGCCTAAATGTTCAAATGCTATGCTTCTGACAACGTAAGCTGATCATACGCATAAATCGACTTAAAAGAGCTGAGAGTATATCTGGTGTAGATGCTTGATGCAGAGTCAAATCTATTGGAGAAACTTATGCCTTATGTATTATTAACTGCACTGACTGGTCATAAACATCACCATGCTGTCTGTGCAAAACTCAACGCCGCAGTGCTTAGGTGTTCTGAGTGGTTGAAGATTTCGTATTGGCTCTATTCACAATATAAATCTGAATACAAATCATTAAGCCGAACTCGTCATCAGTACAGTCCCCTGATTATGGTCTACGTGCAGCCCGGAGTTTGTGTCCAAAATTGAATACTGCATATGAATTAGAATTTTCTTTGCAAGTTGCAACTGTTAAAAAGGTATGTTCAATGTATGAATATATAAATGAAACTCAGATGTACTACATCCGACATGTTGTTACTGTCAAGTGACCTACCAGCTTCAGTTGTCACTGCCATTCAAAAATCCTCTCCCGTGGCTTCATGGGATAGTAAAGTGTCCATCAAACACACACTTCAGAATCTCAGTGGAATTAGTAGGTCATCCGGGTACCTTTCACCTACTCTTTTCGAATACTATGCATTTGGATATACTATTCTTTTGGCGCACTGATTGTTTTTGCATACTACAGTATATAGTAAGTATTCGATTTCAGACGCAGCGCAAGTGTTCGTGTCCGGAGAGCCTTGTGCGTGGATTATAGCACATTGTGCAAGGGATTTGAGAGCTTGAGAAGAACAGTCCACTAAATAGTGCGCTGTAAGCTGCCATACTCATGGTCAAAGGAGTTTACTTTTAAATTATTGCACACGCGCAAGACAGAGTGGAACACGGAAAAATATGTATACTTGAGCGGCCTTTATAGGTTCATCAAAGTGTAAAGTTAAATGGGTAAAGTAAAAACATGGTTGGGATTTTTTTCTCTCATTAATAGAATTTAGTAATTTTGATAAAAATAAGTTACGTCTAAATAACCGTCTAAAGTTACATTTAGACTTTATTTCAATTGGTCCACTTTAGACATTCTACTAACTATAAGTAACTGCAACTACATGTCAGCTAGCAGTCATTAGAGTATTAGTAGACTGTCTGCTTCATAACTCTTTATTTTGATGCTCCACCAACAGACATTTGAATGACTGTAAGTAACTTCGCAAGTGAATGTCAACTTATTCTACTAACTTATTCTTTTCTGCAAGCTTAATTTCCCTCATCTTTACCCTTATCAGTTGAGGGCTATTCCAACATTTTCTGGCTGAGTGATGAGTATAGTAAAACCTGAGATCTCTTACATTGTGAGAGCCATGTCAACAGTCATCACTAGGACAACGGCTTAGTAAAAGTACTAAATATTGACTTCATGAAAATGTAAAATCAGTTTTGAGGTTTGGGAATAGAAAATATCATTAGCTCAGCATAAAACAACAAAAGTCATTGTAAAGACTCTACCATACTAGAAAAGCAACTGTGTGTTTCTTTAACTATAAAATTCTACAGCTTGTAAAATGTTACATTTTCTTGCTATGGCACACAATTGCTTTTTAGTTTAGCCAAGGTTAAATCTTTTCATACTTTTGTAAAGTTTGACTTATAGAAACCCATGACCTTACTTAGTATTATAAGCAAAACCACATTCAACAGTTACTGTTAGACTGACTTAGCCTTAACTTTAATATTAAATAAAAACAGGAAAGATAAAAAAGCTTGTGCGAAATTCTTTCAATTACTCTAGATTTAGTTACATTCATCTATTGAAGTATGACTCTATTAGCACAAAGGCATAATGAGATTTTTATAACAATGTGGAAAGTATTATCTGTCCATTTGCAAGCAGCCACGAGTGCTCAAACCTCAATTATACACCTCCTCAATGCCTCCTCCTGTTTTCTATCTATTGCTCCCACCTTCTTTTTTATGTGCATATTTTTGAAGGGTTCTCCTGAGGATTGCTGAGAGTAGATGTGCAAAGAAGCTGGTGTTAATTATTGAGGGACTAATCAAGCACATACACACACAGACGAAGAGTCAGCAGGAAATGAGGCATGGTGTGTTTCAGGGTCAAACTTCTACTTGGAGAATAAAACACTTCCATTGTATCGCTGTTACTGAATAAAACAACTAGACTGGAGCGTGCAAAGGCACTATCAAAAACAATCAGTTTATTATACAAATCCTAAAGCATTTACATCTAAAACAGTAAACCGCAACATGATACATATATTTTTACATGAGTTTTTGACATTATTCTATTTTCGTTCGGTAGTGATGTCAAAATGTAAATATTCATCTGTGTATTCTAAAAGGTCAACGAGAAATATGCAAGGAGTAGAATTGTATTTCCTCCTTTTAAGTCTGCAGTACTTGAGGGGTTCTTTAATTTCTTATTTAAATTTTTTCATAAGGTTTAACTATAAAACAGCCTCTTCCTCACACCAGAAGTGCTGCATGCTTGGTAGACATGATTGTACATTCATACTTCTGTTTTGTTTGTTTATGTGACATTTTACGGTTACATGGTCAGACAAGTGCAAATTGAATAAGCCAGCAGAACAGAAGTAACTGTGTTTATATGCAGAGCCATACAGTACGTGACCTTTACCCGATTGATTCGCATGGTTCGCCAGTGAAGGGCTTGAGAGTGTGTTCTTGTGGGACCATCAGCCAATCACCTTTTGCACATTGCACCAATCCCCTATACCTCTCCTTATAGATAGTGGACCCACAAGGAGAAGACCCCATGTTGTTTATTTGGGTTGAGCCCAACTGGGCCCCATGGGTCAGAGCCCTGCCATCAGGAATGGCTCCAGGAGAGGCCCCTGGTTTCCTTACACTCACTCTGATTCCTGGGTCTATTCATTGGCCATGTTAAACCTGGTATTAAGATGCGTTTTGGTCGATCAGATCACAAGTAGACGAGGGAGACACACACCTGTTTACATCTGGTATTTTAATCTGTCTCTTTTGTCCACTTTCAACCAATTCTGTCCTGATATCTTCAAGGGAAGGGTCTATGGCTGGGGAAATGTATGGGTTTTTTCAGATCTTCCGATCTAATGGACAAAATGAGCCTGTATCACAGGCTACACACTATAATCACTGGCTTCGGGTAATGGCCGTACGCGAGTCTAGTTCTGGTGGAAGAGTGACCTTTGACAATATAACTCTGATTGTGTTTGGCTGAAAGAAGAAAGTCATATACACCTAGTTTGGCTTGAGGGTGAGTCAATTATGGGATAATTTTCATTTTTGGGTGAACTAACCCTTTAACTCTGGGCCTGTTTACACTTGCTAATTAGTAGCGCGTGTGGAGGGGGAGAGAGAGTAAAGGCCATGACAGTCGCAAACTGATGCCTCTCAAGTTGCGCCTCAATCTCTCAGTCTTCTTTGTCACTAACACCCTTTTTGCATAAATGCTCAATCAACAAATCTATCTAAGAACCTACCCACTAATCAATGAAGCACCATTTTACTTTTGTAACCTGGTGTTTAATCAACAGATTTATCTAAGAACCATCCCACCAATCAATGGATTGCCATTTTACTTTTGTAACCTGCTCTTTGGCAATACTATTATTATTAATGCCAACATAACCTTTTCAACACCTAATGTATGATATTGTCCTTCCCTCTCTATTGCTCATTATGTCAGTTAGTTGCTATTTATACAACTGATGTATGCATACGTTTATAAATCCATCCATTTATCCATCCATCTAGCTATTCTTCTTTATTGCTTATCCAGCTCATTGCTGGAGCCTTTAGGCCTTAGTCAGGGTGGACGCCATATTGAAATTTAAAGGGATAGTTCGGCCAAAAATGATATTAAACCCATGATTTAATCACCCTCAAGCCGTTCGAGATGCCTATGTCAATCATTTTTCAGACGAACACATTTTCAGTTATTTTAGAAAATGTCTTAGATCTTTCAGTGGTTATAATGTGAAGTTATGGGGTCCACTCCTTCAAGTCCCAAAAATGTGCATGCATCCTTCACAAAAGCAATCCATCCGGCTCCAAGGGGATAAACAAAATTACGCCTTCTGAGGGTAATCCGTGCGGTTTTGTCGTAAAAATATACATATTTAAAACTTTATAAATGAAAGTAACTGGCTTCCAGTAGCGGTCAACGTGCGTTCACGGAGATGGATGCTGGCGTATGACGTAGGACGTAGCATAGGAAGCGTCTCGAACGGCTTGAGGGTGAGTAAATCATGGGTTTAATATCATTTTTGGCTGAACTATCCCTTTAAGTCGATTAAAACAAGGCTGTGATGTTCCTTAATCACATCATTTTCAAAAACCTATGACGTTTTTGTTTACTGGAAGTGTTTTGGAAAGGTGTTTTGTTTATTCTTGTCAAAAATGTAATATGGTGCCACACTGACTTAGGCCTATTCCAGCATCTAGGGCCGAAAGCAAGGAAACACCATGGACAGTCCATCACATGTATGCATTTGGCAGCCACTTTAACCCAAAGCAATTTACATTGCATTCAATGTATACATTCTATCAGTACATTAATTCCCTGGGAATCAAACCCATGACCTTGGCGTTGCTAACGCCATGCTCAACTAGTTGAGCAACAGGAATGCCATTGCAATATCTCAAATTCAGGGATTTATTTAGGATTTAAGATAGCCTGGAAATCCAGACCTAAATCTGAAAGATTAATGGTCTGGCATCGACTAATAAAAATCGGCCAACTCGAGGGGCGGCTACAAGCATGCATTTGAAAATCTCACTGCACGCAATTGGATAACACTAGGACCAATCACAACAAGCCCCATACGCTTAGCTACCAGCGGAGCTAACTGGTAGATTAGACTCTTGCCGTATCCAGTCGGCAAAACAGCAAAAACGATTCGAGCGCCGTCTTCTGTTCCTCTTTTAGATAAAAAGCCAAGTCTAACTCGTTCATTGTAGCGGCCAAAGCCGTTTCAAACAACTGGTGTTCATCCATAGCCATCTTGCAATGTTTTCTAATGAATTTGACGTCACATCACTGTCGTCTTCTGTTTAGCTCGCCTCTGGCCCGCCTATATCAGATAACCCGATGTGATTGGTGCAGCTCGGATACAAGGGCATATTTAATGAGCATCACTACTCGACGCCAGAGTAAACTCGCTGAGCAAATTCACCTTGTGCTCTCACGAGAACTCTGGATTTCCAGGGTAGATTTAAGAGGCATTCTCAAATCAATTCTGAATGTTGCACAAGCACATGCTAAATTTGTGTCTCTGAAGATCTGTTCACATTTGACAGGTTTGGTTCGATTAAAACAAACTCTAGTGCAATTGCTCTTTTAGTGCGATTCATTTTAATAAGTGTGATCCAAACCTTGGTGTGAACCAAACAAGCGGACTGAGACCCCTGAAAAGGTGGTCTTCCAAACAATCCCTGGTGCTGTGTAACTGAAATGTGAACGCAACACGGACTAAAGTAATCTAAACAAACCAAAAACAAGATGTGACGTCACAAGATATTACCCTAAAAAGCACAGAATACCCTCATATGTACAATTGTGATCAGAAGTATATTTTGCTGCACATCAGAATTATATTCTTTGGTTTTACTCATTGTGATGGATTAAATGAATGGCCTTTGTTGTTTCCTCATATTTATACTCCTGTGAAACAAGAAGTTGTAGTTAGACAATTTCATGTTACTAGTCACCCTGGTGTGCTAAAAAATGTAAATATTAATGAGAAAATACTTCAGAAATATTTTATTCGTAAAAAATTCTAGGGATGCCAATTATTGTGGCCAACGTGTTTCGGAGAAAAACTTTTATTTCATAATGCAATCCCCCCCCCCCCCCACTTTCAATTATTTTACTTCAATGAAAGGTTATATTGTTGCAAATCATTTGAATAAAAAATAAAAAGGATAAACAATGCTGATTTATTTTTACAAACATCTTTGATAATATTGGCCTACCCCCCCCCCCTCTCTCTCTCTCTCTCTCTCTCTCTCTCTCTCTCGCTCTCTCTCTCGCGCTCTCTCTCTCTCTCTCTCTCTCTCTCTCTCTGGGATTGTGGAGTAATTAGGTAGTCAGACTGTGTTTACAGACGCAAAAGCACTCTAATTTATTCCAACAGTTAGTGGTAATTCCCCACTTAAATTTATAGCTCCCCTCCACCACGCGGAGAGAGTCAGGAGAGGAATGAAAAATGGAGGGGCAGAAGGAAAGAGAGATGGAGGCGAGGGAAGCAGATAGACCTATGTTATTGACCAAGAGTTGTAAAAACACCCACAGCTTGCACACTCCCAAGGTTCTGTCTTTTTTGTCTTCACTTGGATGTCAGCTATCGATCTCCTGCGCTCTACCTCACGCTGCAAATTGGTGGAAATATAGTCTTCTCAATCAAAATAAGGCTGCTGAAAAATGACCTTTTGTATGAGACCAGGCTAAAGTTCTGCCATAAGTGTAAAGGATTACACACAAGGACCCATTTTTTTTATTTTATTTTTTTATTGATTGGGTTTTTATTAGTGCTGGCTGGCTAAGGAAAGCATCACTATTACTGGACCCAAACATAATCGGCAGAATTTATTTGGATTTTTTGCACTGATTTTGAGGGTAATCCAAAGAAAGGATAATGTTAAACAGACCAGCACATACAGTATATATGAGTTACTGCCATGTTTATAATGTATAATCAGCCAATCACATGGCAGTAACTCCACATGGCATGTAGACATTGTCAAGACGATCTGCTGAAGTTCAAACTGAGCATCAGAATGGGGGAAAAGGTGATTCAAAAATCTGCTCTTGTTTGCTCTGATTATTTTTCTCTTTATTTGTCCTTCTCTCTTTAAATTCATCAGAAATGTGTTCAGTAATATGCTGCTTCTGTCTTCTCTATACTACCATTTAGGCCACTGATAAAGCCGTGCTTAACTGTGCATCAATATTAAAGTCATTCCAAGAAACTGGTACGATTTGGACTTACACATTCTTGGATTTTTTACCAAAATGTATTACTTTTCTGAACACCCCACAACATTAATGACATATTTAACTTCCAGAAAACGTACTCGGTTACTAACGTAACCTCGGTTCTCTCTAGAAGAGGGAACGAGTACTGCGTTTTATCAAAACGCTACGGGAAAAGTCTCTTTTCACGAAACACTGAAGCAAAAAATTATCCTTTAATTTTCATATATGTAAAACGCGTTGCGGCAGCAGCAGACAGCTATGGCGAGACGGCTTGCTCGCTCATTGGCTGCTCTGCGGCAACTGCTTAAGCCTATCGAGCGAGGCCTGAGATGACATCAGGCCAATGAGGGCGCTTCGCGCCCTCCTCGCCACTTCCCGCCGAAACGGGCGTGGCTTACCTCTATAAAAGGAGCTCGAGAAGGCTGACTCACTTGATTTTGATCGCCGAAGCGAACCAGAGTGAACCGTACGCACGGCAGAGAACGCAGTACTCGTTCCCTCTTCTAGAGAGAACCGAGGTTACGTTAGTAACCGAGTACGTTCTCTTACGAGAGTCCTCTCGTACTGCGTTTTATCAAAACGCTACGGGAACCCCTTGCAAAACGCCGTGCGTGCTGGGATAAAAAACACTGATCACCGGAAGCTATTTCAGGCATACAGTGCATAATCACCAGATTGACTCACACAGAGTCAGGGAATAAGGGTGGGAGCCTTAATTCCCTAAACTGTAGCGTCGTAGAATAGACATGTCCACAGACGCAAGTATAACATCACATAGACAGGGTAGGGAACCTGAACTAATGCGGAAAATGTGGGTCTTACACAGTTCTGCCCAAGATAGTCGGTAGCGCATAGCGCATGAGTTTCAGCGGTCTGACTAGACGGCTGAACGGATTACACCGACAAAAGCTTAGCCTGCAAGGCGGGAACCTCTAGGTTATAAAACCTGATAAATGTAGACGGCGAGGCCCAGCCTGCCGCCGTACATATATCCTGTAGGGAAATCCCGCTGGACCAAGCCCACGAAGAAGCAACGCTTCTCGTAGAGTGCGCTCTGACTCCCAACGGGCATGGAATGCCCTTGGCAGTATACGCCAGCGCTATGGCGTCAACTATCCATCTGGATAGACTTTGTTTCGAAACAGCCATTCCTTTGGAACGTCCACTGAACGAGACAAAGAGCTGCTCTGTCTGTCTGAAGACAGCAAAGCGGGACATATAAGCTCTTAAAGCCCTAACAGGGCAAAGAAAACTCGAGTCCCCTTCCTCACTCGATGCCGGCAGGGCAGCCAGGGAAATGACCTGAGCCCGAAAAGGCGTGTTGAGGGATTTCGGCACATAGCCGTGCTTAGGTTTGAGTATGACTTTAGAGTCATTAGGACCAAGCACGCCGGGCTCACAGAGAGCGCGTGCAGGTCGCCTATGCGCTTCACTGAAGCGAGAGCCATCAAAAACACTGTTTTGAAAGACAAGTGTTTGAGGCTAATAGACTGGATAGGCTCGAAAGGGGCACCTTTCATGGCCGCCAGGACCGTAGAAAGGTCCCACAAAGGAACTGAAGGAGGTCTGGGCGGATTCAGTCTCCTAGCTCCCCTGAGGAAGCGGATGACTAAATCATTCCTTCCCAGCGACTGACCCAGCGTTGAACCAAAGAACGCTGAAATAGCCGCCACATACACTTTGAGCGTGGAAGGGGATCTGCCCTTATCCAACAGCTCTTGTAGGAAGGAGAAAACCTCCGTTACCTCACATTCGAGGGGTGAAATGCTCCGAGCTGTACACCAGCCGGAGAAAACCGACCACTTCGAAGCATAAAGCCGCCGTGTCGACGGCGCTCTAGCCTGAGTGATGGTATTCACGACTCCCTCTGTGAGACCAACGGGTATCCGTTGAGCACCCACACATGAAGGGACCACAGTTCCGGGTGTGGGTGCCAAATCGAGCCCCCGGCCTGCGAGAGGAGATCTCTCCTCAACGGCAGTGGCCATGGATCGATATCTGTCAACTGCATCAGAACTGGGAACCATATCTGGTTCTCCCAGAACGGAGCTACAAGCAGGACTGGGCATTTCGTTTCCCTGACCCGTTCCAGCACCTGTGGCAGGAGGGAGACGGGGGGAAAAACGTATAACGGGCAGCGCGGCCACCTTCGGGACAGCGCGCTGTCGGTCTTTGAAAAGAACGCGGGGCAGTGCGCGTTTTCGCGGGACGCGAAAAGGTCCACCTCCGCTCTGCCTAATCTCTCCCACAACAGCCGGACTGTTTGTGGGTGTAGAGACCATTCGCCCGGGGGAACATTGTTCCTGGACAGTCTGTCTGGGCCCACATTCTGAAGCCCAGGTACATGCACTGCTCTCAGCGAGCGTAAGTTGTGCTGAGCCCATAATAGGAGGCGTTTCGCCAGCCTGTACAGGGATATGGACTTCAGACCGCCCTGGCGATTTATGTAGGACACCACAGCCATGTTGTCCGAACGGACTATGACGTGTTCGTCCTTGATGTGGGGACAAAAACGCGTCATCGCGTTGTGCACTGCCAGCATTTCTAGGCAGTTTAAGTGTTGGAGCTTTTCTCGTTCCGACCACAGGCCGAAGAACGGTCTGCCCTCGAGCAGAGCTCCCCATCCCGAGGTGGATGCGTCTGTCGACACCATCCTCACTCTCGAGGAAGTCCCCAGGCTTACACCTGATTGGTACCAGTCGTCCGCCGTCCAAGGCGCCAGGGCTGAAACACAGCTCTGATCGACCTTGAGGCGTAATCGACCGGTCGCCCACGCTCTGCGCGGTACCCGCGTTTTCAACCAGAACTGCAGCGGGCGCATGCGGAGCAGGCCCAGCCGGAGAACTGACGATGCTGAAGCCATGAGACCCAGCATCTTTTGAAACTTCCTGAGCGGGGTGACAGCGCCGCGGCGGAAAGACCTTGCCGCGCGCTGAATGATCAACACGCGCTGTGGTGACAGCCGCGCTGTCATAGACTGTGAGTCCAGAACGACGCCCAGAAACAAAATCGTTTGACTGGGGTTCAATGAACTCTTTGTCCAGTTGACTGTGATACCAGGATTCTCGAGGTGATCGAGTAAAATGGTTCTGTGCTCCACGAGCTGTGATCGTGATTGAGCTAGGATCAACCAGTCGTCCAAATAGTTCAGCACTCGCATGCCTCTGAGTCTGAGAGGAGCGAGCGCTGCGTCCCTGCATTTCGTAAATGTACGAGGTGCTAGGGACAAGCCGAATGGCAGGACTGTATACTGGTATGTCTGACCCCCGAAGGCGAATCTCAAGTATCGCCTGTGGTGTGACGCTATCTGTATTTGAAAATACGCGTCCTTCAGATCTATCGACATGAACCAGTCTTCTCGGCGAACATGCGCGAGAATTTTGCTGGTTGTGAGCATTTTGAAACTGCGTTTCAATAATACTCTGTTCAGCCGTCTTAGATCCAGTATGGGTCTGATACCGCCGTCCTTTTTGGGGACTAGAAAGTATCTGCTGTATAGTCCCCCTTCGCTTAGAGCTGGGGGAACGCGCTCTATCGCCCCTTTGCTTATCAGTTTTGATATTTCGGCTCGAAGTAGGTGAACTACTTCCAACGAAACCGTAGTTCCGACGCGCGCTGTGAAGCGGGGAGGGCGTCGACAAAACTGTAGCGAGAAGCCTCTCTTTATAATGCCTAGCACCCAGTCCGAAACCCCTGGAAGCGCTGCCCATGCTTCTGCATGGCTGGCTAGGGGCTGGATACGGAGCGCGCTCTGTTCGCCGTGCGACAGAGGCGCTTCGGGGGATAAAAACATAGGCGTTATGCCTGTGGCATTTGAGGCGGGGCGCGCGCTTAATACAGCGGGCGGAACGCTCGTCCTCGACCTTACTACAGTGCTTAGCTGAGTGAGGGAGGACTGAGAAAGTCTCATAGGACTCATGTGAGCGAGTAGATGTGGGCTGGGAGCGGGCACATTTACTGCTTTGGGCGCGGTGTCTGCCTGAGCAGAGCGCGCGCGCTCACAGGTCTCGTTTTTACAGAGAGCCTGTGATCTGTTAGACATAGTGTTCGTGGGCACTGGGAAGCGGGCACTCTCACTATGTTGGAAGCACAATCGACCTGAGTCGATTTTATGTGCGTGAGCCCTAAGTGTAGGGCTGTGCTTATGTGTAGTGATGGGCACTGAGGAGTGGGCATCGAGACTACATTTATAGCACCATCGGCCGTGGCCGGGCAGAATGCCTGCGCTCGACCCCGCTGCGGTGTTTAACCGAGCAAGGGAGGGCTGGGCGAGTCCCGTAGGACATATAATGACCGTTAGTATGTGTGGGCGCGGGAGAGCGGGCACAATTACTGCAATGAGTGCACTGTCTGCCTGAGCAGTGTGAATGCACAGGTTTCGTCTTTACAGAAACCACAAGGCATGCAGAACATAGTGTTTGTGGGCACTAGGCAGTGGGCACGTTCACTATGTTGTGTGCGTGATCGACCCGAGTCGAATATATGAGCGCGGGCCCTGTGTGAAGGGCTGTGCTAATGTGTAGGGATGGGCACAAGCAGTGGGCATCTTCTGTACACATATAGCATCATCGGCCGTGGCCGGGACTTCGCTCGTGGGCTGCAAAACAAACACGTCTGCAGTTGCCTCTCGGGGAACAAACAGAGTGATTTGCATTCGGCGGCATAAATATTTTCTGTCGGCAGACCCGGGATTCGAACTCGGATCCTCTGCGCGAGAGCCTAATAATCTACCACTGGACCACAGTGAAGATACATAGACAAAGTCAGCGCGAGTATTATCCACACTGGCGTTTGCTTGCAGGCATGTACCACGTGCTCGTGGGCTGCGAAAACAAACACTTCTGCAGTTGCCTCTCGGGGAACAAACAGAGTGATTTGCATTCGGCGGCAAAATATTTTCTGCCGGCAGACCCGGGATTCGAACTCGGATCCCCCGCGCGAGAGTCTAATAATCTACCACTGGACCACAGTGAAGATACATAGACAAAGTCAGCGCGAGTATTATCCACACTGGCGTTTGCTTGCAGGCATGCGAGTAAGCACGACATGCAATACTAACATTTTCAGACGCCTGAAATATGCCAGAATGTGAGAAGAGTGGATATCGCCCGGTTTCAGCGGGTCTGAAAACACTCCATTCCCCTTTCGCCAGTGACGCACGGGAACCGTAGAAACGGCGTTCGGTTGCAGGCAAGCGGGTACTACGCGCTCGCTGGCTGCAAAATGCATCTCCGAAGTCGCCTTCAGGGGACTGACAGAGCGAAGCATTGGCGGCATAAAAATATATGCCACTAGACCGGGATTAGAACTCCGGTCTCCCATGCGGAAAACCTATAACTCCGCCACTGAGCCACAGGGGGATGTAGGCTACTACGCGCTCGCTGGCTGCAAAATGCATCTCTGCAGTCGCCTTCAGGGGACTGACAGAGTGAAGCATTGGCGGCAAAGGCGGCGTCAACATGTATTCTTCGGCGTTTGCTGGCAGACAAGCGTGCTATAACAGACTCACTTGCTGCAATAATATTTCCAGTCGCCGAACAGGGAACTGAGAAATATGAGAGAAAAGAGGTGAGACCGACCAATGGTGGGACTGAGAACACTCTTTTCTCCTTCGCCGGTGAATGACGCGCGCGGAGGCAGGGTAGCTTTTCTTGTAACGTAAAGAAAAACTAATCCCGCCATCTGCTTCCAGGAAGGGCAGCCTCGGAAGGATGCCTGGCGAGTCCTCAGAGTCACCGTAGGCAATTGGCTCGGAGTAAGGGCATTTCGCCGTCAGCGAGCGCGAGCGCTGCATGAGAAGGCGTCTTGAAAAAGACGCAGCTCTTTTAGGGGTGAGTGTTGCAGCGAACACACACACACACACACACAGAAAACAGAGCAATATAGCAATAAGGATATAGGCGTCGGAAAGCGCAGCAGGTACGGCTGTAGAAGGCGGCGTTGGCCAGCGGCTTCGAGGGCTCGTCCCGCTGAAGTGCTTGCTTCGAACGACGCTTGCTTCCGTGATCCAGCGATGCGTGCGCTTCGCTGAAGAGATTAAAAAATCAAGTGAGTCAGCCTTCTCGAGCTCCTTTTATAGAGGTAAGCCACGCCCGTTTCGGCGGGAAGTGGCGAGGAGGGCGCGAAGCGCCCTCATTGGCCTGATGTCATCTCAGGCCTCGCTCGATAGGCTTAAGCAGTTGCCGCAGAGCAGCCAATGAGCGAGCAAGCCGTCTCGCCATAGCTGTCTGCTGCTGCCGCAACGCGTTTTACATATATGAAAATTAAAGGATAATTTTTTGCTTCAGTGTTTCGTGAAAAGAGACTTTTCCCGTAGCGTTTTGATAAAACGCAGTACGAGAGGACTCTCGTAAGAGAACGATATTTTCCCACCTCAGGCATCAAATCTCCATTATTATTGGTCATTATTTTAAGATATGGGCACTATTAGTCTTCAACCCTGTTATGGACAGCTCTCTGAATATGATTGTAAAATATATTTGTAATGAAATCAACATTTTAAATCAGATGTCCCTCACACTAATTCAGTGATTGCAATTGAAAATATAAAAGTTACATACAATTTCACACTTATGCTGTACTAAAGCCTGAAATGGGCACTTTTTGTGACAGCAACCTCATCATTTTTTATCAAAGATGTGGCTTAACTTCAGAATTTGAACTAAAATCAGTATTGCTCTGAACATTTCAGATTGAGTTCAACAAACATTAACTTTTTCATAAACTTAATAAACTTAATTAAAATGTAGATGTGACGGGGTTGAGGCTAGGGTAACAGGGTTGAAGATGATAACGCGGTTGAAGAGACAAATACAGCTTAACATATTAATGGTTCTTTTTTACTCCAATTCACTGTAAGATTTTCTATAAGCACTGCATTTCATTATGTAACCAAGAAAGACAACAGATATAAATTGCAATTGCAACTGAGTTTTATTGACCCGACTGCAGGAAAATCAACAATAACCTATAGTATACATTAGAACATTATAAAATGACAGAATAGGACCTCAAAATAAAACTGTGTGTGTGTTTGTGTGCGAGCGTGTGTTTGTGTTTTTTTTTTTTTTTTGCTTCGTGGTAAAAAAATAAGAGGGTTGAGTGTGACAGGGTTGTGATTTTTTGCTCAAAATGGCCACTGCTCTACATGTAGTGAATAACAGGAAAGCACATGGCATTAAGAAATCATCTATATTGTTTAAATAACAAAGATCATTTTCACAAGTAATAGATTTATATCTTTATTTAATGCAACGGGGTTGAGTCGTTGAGCTTGACAACCACAATATCACAATTCTAAATAAGTTATAGTTATAAAAGAAGGTGGTAACTTGCCTGTGTCTGCACACAATGTTGTTCAGAAGACTTTTATGATGTTAATCCTGTTATTGTCACATAAGGATCCGTTCATTATTTTTATGGGGGAGAATGATTTGTGTAACGGGATTGAGGGGTTACTGAGGTACGGAACTAAATAATGTGATTTTAATTAATAATCATGAATTTAATTAGAAGACAAAAAAACATTACCAGCAAAAAAAATCACAGATAGATATTCATGGGAATGGCAAAATGTATGGAATTTTTTCTAATTTCATTATTCATATCCCAGGTACACTTTCATAGAAGGCCATGAGGGACATGACAAAGTAGGTGGTGTCAACTGAAAAAAACAAGATAATTTCTAATATAAAAGATAAAATGTATGTCATTATTTTTAAACTTTATTAATTAATACAAAAAGCGTTTAAAAATACATTTTGGTGACCCAATAAATAAAATACACTTAAAAAGGTCAGAGGGACTCAAATCATATCGGTTTCGTGGAATGACTCATTAATGGACACCCTTCCAACACATCAGGATCGATTGGCCTTAGGCTGACATTCTCAAAACATTTAATGTCTGACCTCAAAATCATACCTAGACAGGACAGGATCAATAATAGCATGCAATTAAACAGAATAAGCCATTGTACTTTACTGTATATTGGGGGGGAAATCAGTCACACATTTGCACAAAAAAAAACAAAAACAAAGCAAAACAAAGAACTCACTTCTAGATGTTTGATGTAGACATTAGAACAATAGATCTAGCCCTATGGCAACACACAGGCCTGATGAAGACTCAATGGTCTATCGACATGATGTTGTTAATCAATTCGACCCCTAGATAATCCATTATGCTCTTAGCACACATGAGTGTAAGTGAACGACTGGTCGAACTGTGGTTCACAAAGCTGTGAACACTGAAAGCATGACAAAAGATTATCAAACATAATGATTTAAAATGTACTTAAAACAATTAATTTGACTTTAATACAGACTTCACTTTTTAAAGGTTTGCTGAACTGTGTTAAGAAAAATAGTCATGAAAGTGTAGTTTTTGTACACTTAAGTGGCCTTTTATATCATTAATATTATACTATTTGCTAGTATAGTTTTTTTTAAAGATTTCAAATACAAGTGCACAGTCAATACAAGTAGGGTCAATAATGTAATATTTTACATATATTTTGTATACGCACACATATATATGAGTGTGTGTATTCTATTCACATATATCTTTATTTATTTTTACATTTTTTTAGCTTCTTCTGTCACCAAAACAAATTCCTTGAGTGTGCCAACATCCATCCATCTTCCTAGCATTATTCCCGCTCATTTGCAGTGTCCTCTTCACACACACATTTGATTTGGCAGAGGTTTTAAGCCAGATGCCCTTCCTGACACAACCCAGCACTGAGAGTACTGGGACACATTTACACTCACACTGCGACAGTTTGGTAATCCAGTCCACCTAATCTGAATGTCTTTGGACTGTGGGAGAAACTGGAAACCCATGCTGACAAGAGGAGAACATGCAAACTTTTCAAATTATAGTTGGGTGTCATGTCAACCTGTTGTTTGCCTATTCAGTTTTTACCTCAGCTCAAACATGAAATTATATCTGTATATGTTTACATACATCCAAATAAGTACTTTTTTGCATGTTTGAACATTTCCATAAAACAAATAAATGAACCCAGATGCAACCTTAGTGCTCTCTCCAAATGAATTCAGTCTTATTCTGTACTTCATCTGACTGCCTTTCATAGACTTATTAATATAATTTATTAACATCTTACATAAAACCAGCACTGAGCCCATCCTCACTTACATCTCACCAATAAAACTTTAATATTCTACCTTCAAGCAGACTAATTTTGAACTGGCAGTTTACATTTTTTAGTTCTGCCAGTAAAAATCTGTTTCTGAGAGCCAGGTTTTTGTCTACCTCTAGAAATCCTCAAATAGTTTGCATGGGTTTTAGAAGTAGCATTTCTCACCAAATACTGTAAGAACATGCACAACATCTGCCAGTGTCAGTCAGACACCAAACGCACATTGTAAGTGCCTAGGACTAGTACTGACTACAAATTAAAGAGATTCTGAAAAATGTATTACTGGAAAAAAGAGGAAGAACATGCAATACATCTTCCAGTGTCAGTCAGATGCCAAACAGAACACACGGTAAGTGCCAAGGACTAGGACTGACTACATATTTTTATGTAAAGTGCTTTGAGATGCTACTTTTAAAGGCGCTATATAAAATAAAGTTTATTATTATTATACAAAGAACAGAAATTCTCAAGGAGATTCTGAAGAATTTATTACTGAAAACAAACAGTGTATGATAATTCTGAATATGTCTTTCAGAATGGAGAACCTTGTTATTAAATACACCTAAATGTTTCCTTTTTGTGCACCAATCTTTCTGATGAAATTGTCACTGTCAGGGAATGTTCCCCCAGGGTCATGTCCTGAACACCCTCCGTAACCCTTGTGTGGTGTTCATATTTTTGTTATTCAGCCAGTGTTCGTGGGTTCTGGTGGACCCGCTGCATTTTTGGGTTTTTAATTCAACACAATCAAACAATTTCATGTTAAAAAACTCAATAGATGTTTACTTCATCCCAATTACAAGCAATATAAACAGCATATATGGTTAATAATTTCTCTTTACCTTTGTTAGATCACATTTAACACTGATACATGTACTGGTGGCCATCACAGCTCCATCATAAAGTTTTCTAATGACACTGTTATGTCAGGTTTGTTTACAGTCTCAGATCAAGAAAACACAACTATGAACTGCCTGATCTAAAAGGCTCAGAGAAAGGTATGCCCACAGACCTGCCTTACGCAAAGAAAATATATTTCATTATATATATATATGACCAGGTGTGGTCAGAATTATTGGCACCCCTGGTAAATATAATCAAAAATGGCTGTAAAAATAAAGTTTGTCCTTTTGAACTTCATTAATAAAACATGTCAAAACCTGAACCTTTCATTGAAGTAAAAGAATTGAAAGTGAGGGATAAATCACATTGTGAAATAAAATATTTTTTCCAAAACACGTTGGCCAAACAGTGCTGGTCAGAATTATTTGCCCCCTTGGTAAATATGATCAAAGATGGCTATAAAAAAAAAGTATTTAATAAAAGGGGGCAAATAATTGTTCCCAACGTGTTTTGTAGAAAAATTTCATAATGTGATTTTCCCCCCACTTTCAATTCTTTTACTTCACTGAAAGGTTAGATTTTTGCTACTTTTTAAAATAAAATATCAAAAGGATAAACAATGCAGATTATTTTATTTTTTATTTTTTTTAACAGCCATCTTTGATCATATTTACCAAGGGGGCAAATAATTCTGTCCACCACTGTAATTATTGGCACCCTTTTATTAAATACTTTAAGCAACCTCCTTTTTCCAAGATAACAGCTCTGAGTCTTCTCCTATAATGCCTGATGAGTTTGGAGAACATCTGACAAGAGATCAGAGACCATTCCTCCATACAGAATCTCTCCAGATCCTTCAGATTCCAAGATCCATGCTGGCGCTACTTCTCTTCAGTTCAGCCACTCATTTTAGTGTTCAGGTCTGGGGACGGGATGGTCATGATAGAAGCTTGGTTTTGTGCTTAGTGACACATTTTTGTGTTGATTTTGATGTTTGTTTAAGATCGACCACGGCCCATTATAAGATTTCCAGCATAGGCCATCAGGTTTAGATTTTTTATCTCTTGGTATTTGCTAGAATCCATGATTACATGTTTCTGAAGAAGATGTCCAGGACCTCAAGCAAAAAAATAGGCCCACAACATTAAAGATCCAGCAGTATTTAACCGCGAGCAATCCCTGTTTGCATCTGGTGTGTTTGCTGCCAAAAAGCTCTTTTTTTAGTTTCATCTGAACATAAAATGCGGCCCCTTTTGAAGTTCTAGTCGTGTCTGACAACTGAATATGCTGGAGTTTTGTTTTTGGAGGAGCGAGGAGGATTTTGCTTTAAACCTACAAAACAACATGTGGCGATGTAGGAGGTTGTTTGATTTTTTTTTAGGCTTTCTGATCCCAAGACTCAACTAATCTCTGCAATTCTCCAGCTGTGATCCTTGGAGAGTCTTTGGCCACTCAAACTCTCTCCTCGCCGTGCATTAAGACAATAAACACACACGTCCTCTTCCTGGCAGATTCATAACATATTTAGTTGATTGGACCTTTCACTTTTCAATGCTTTAGCTATTTTCTTACAGCCACTTTCTATTTTGTGAAGCTCAATCTTTTGCTGCACATCAGAACTATATTCTTTGGTTTCACTCATTGTGATGGATGATTAGGGGAATTTGGCCTTTGTGTTTCCTCATATTTAAACTTCTGTGAAACAAGAAGTCATAGCTGGACAATTTCATGTTCCTAGTCACCCTGGTGTGCTTAAAAATGTAAATATTAATGGGAATATACTTCAGAGATATTTTACTCATACAGTAGGTGTCAATAATTATGGCCAACATGTTTTGGAGAAAAGCATTTATTTCATAATGCAATTTCCCCCCCACTTTCAATTATTTTACTTCAATGAAAGGTCAGATTTTCCGAATTTTTTGAATGAAAGATAAAAAGAATAAACAATGGAGATTTATTTATACAGACATATTTGATCATATTTACCAGGGGTGCCAATAATTCTGACCACAACCATGTTAAATGATTTAATGTGTATTAAAAATATAAAGAATAACATATTGTGTTAATATATTACAAATATTGAATAATACATAAGGAATTGCTGCAAAAATACATAAGGAATATGTGACAATATTAACTTAAATTTTGAAATGTATGTAATTTTATATTCAATAATACACTTCATTATAGATTTACATGTGATAAAATATGGTATTTTGTTTGTATACATTTATTTGGGAACATGTATGTGCAATTTGTGTACACAATTATGAGGAAAATATATATTATTATATATATCCATATATTTGAATTGATATATATTTGTAAAATCTCATGCACCCACCATGTTGCCTTGAGTTTAACAAGACATCAAATTGTCCAAAGATTATACAATTTTAATGTTTGGTTTCAGAGAACACTTTTTTTCGTAGATATCATTGCACATATTTTTTTATCTATGAAATGTGTAACTGCGCAAACAATAAAGCCAGATAAACATTAATTAATAATTTTTTAAAGTGCAGGCTCAATGTTATGTTTTTGGCCACTTACTGTAACTGCATGTTATTTACAATTAAATGAAAATGTATTATAGTTTATATTTATATTAAATGCAATTAGTGCTTTTGACCCTTTAGCCTTGCGTACATAAAATTTTATAAAATTTCATATAGTTACTTCTATTACGTCTTTGTAATGCTGAATGTACTGATAAGATATTGAAACTTGTATGTCATATATTTAAGTATATTTGTAATCACACGTTTGTAATGAATTAGCAATTTAGTTCATGTAAAATATAATGACATTAAATGTAATATTGAATAACAGAATATAGTCAAATACTTTACATGTGCTTTAGTGTGTTAGTCAGCACATCAAAATAAGCGTACTTTAAAGCACAACAAAAGATAATTAGAACACAATGATTTACAATTGTAAAACTTTTAATTTGACATTATTGCAAAGTGCACTATTAAGTGTGTTAAGAAAGTTGTGAAAGTGACCTTTTATTTCATAATACTGATCTGCAGGTCGTTTTTTTATATACTTTTAAAATTTGAAGTACACTAGTACACATTCAATACAATTAAGTGCACTTCTTTTTCACGAGGCTACTCTTGTGCAATAAACAATAAAATACAAAAATCAGAGTGCAATTTAGATAAAAAGTGAAATTGAAAATGCAAACCAATAATAACCTTGGTTGTCTCATAGACCTATGAGCGCTGCTGCAAGTGGTATGAATGTGTCTGGGTGAAGGCTGCATGACGTATGTGAATTTATGAGGACACGGGACGAGTCAGAGAACAACCTTCTGAAAAGACTAAAAAAACACCAGAAGGCTGTATATGAGTCACTTTGATTACATACACTTTGCAAGTAGACCAAGATAAATAGCCTATGTGTGTCGTTTTTCAATGAGGGTTCTTTAAAAAGTCAAAATTATTATGCTTATAGGGATTATAAAAAAATAAAATTAATGGAATGGAAATGAATGGAAGCAAAGGAGAGCCATGCAGATTATGAAATTGCCACAAAATCCCATAGACTTTGAACCAATAAACCAATCATATCTAGGGAGAATAAGAATATCAGAGAGATTTAGGGGTGGGCTATTAAACCAGAAGATGCTATAAACTGAATAGAAATGTGCTCAAAATCACTCTGGCCTGACAGACATTGATAACATTATTTGGGAATAAATAGTACGTTTTCAGACAGATCTGTTAACCAAAAATAGCTACACCACAAAACTGCTCATAACGCAGTTGTGACAAGGCCAGGAAACGCTGGAGGAGATGTGGTACAATCCCTTGGCCAAACTACATACCAGCACAATTCCCAACGACGTTTCTTCTAATTCACTGCAGAGGAAATGCAGAGCAGCTTAACCTCTATAGACAGAGAGGCTTGCCAGGCAAACAGAGAAACAGTCAGTAAACAGGAACAGTAGGAGAGATTAGTTGAGCCCCCCTCCGCCGGGCGCTATCGCACATACACACTGCCCTGAGAGCCTAATTAAGATGAGTGTAGTTTGCGCAACCAACCCAACACAACAGCAGACCCCTACAGTGATTTCTCCTACAGTGTGTGTCTCTATCAGTTTTAGTATTCTCTTTGTCTGCCTCACACTTATGCTTTTTTCCCATATTTATCCCTCTCTCTTTTATCGAGCACACTATTGGTATAGCCTACTGTATAAAATTGCAAACCAATAACACTGAAAATGCTGCAGGACACCAAACAGACTGTAGTTAGCAAAGCTATATACACTGCTGTCTCATAGCCTATAGGTATCTCTTTGCCAAGTTTCCACAGTATTTTAAGGCAAACTTTTCAGGCAAGAGAGACAAGGGGAACTATTATGCCCCTTTTTACAAGCCTAATATAAGTCTCAGGCAGAGGTTACGTTAGACTTCCGCATTGTCCTTCATTTTGACAGACAGGGTCATAAAAATTCCGTCATAATCTAAACTTTCGTTTTAATTTTCATATTTTAATGATAATAAGCTATTTAATAGGCTCTGTTTTTTGTTCACATTTTAATTTTTATGCAGGAAATTACAGGACGAAATAGGCTAGATATTCGTTTATTTATTTGAAGAGAAAGTTGAACATACGTGCGTCACTTTTCAGGTTTCGTCATGAATGTTTGTCCAATAAATCGCAATAAGCTTTGTGCTTTGTTACTTTTGATATGAAACAATTAAAGTAGGCCTATCAGCTTTCAAATTCTGTCCATTTTATCACAAAATTCAAACAACACTGTTGTAGCGCCTCAGTTCAAGTGATGTGAAACGCGAGTGAACGTGATCATCCCTTCCTCTTTACTGCGTTACAGAACGAAATAAACATGAATGAACATCAGAAAATATGTTGAAAGATACAGTCCGACTTACCGAAATCCGTATCATGTGTCTCATTTCAACCACAGAAAGACATCAATAAAACAGATTGTTGTAAAAAATATTGTCACATAACTCAAGAGTAAGAGCGCACTCGCTACCAAGCGGACAGGGGTGAGCATTACAGTTGCAAATTACAATACATCAGCCTCATTGTAATCTGTCAAAATGACAGATGGCTTTCAGATTTTTCTGTCATGGCCAAAACACGACCTCTGGTCTCAGGTGTCCCCAAAATGTGAAGTTTCAGCTCAAAATACCCCACAGATCATTTTTTGTACCATGTTGTAAATGCCCATTTTTGAGTGGAAGCAAAAATCATGCTGTTTTCGTTTATGTATCTTTTAATGCAAATGAGCTGCTGCTGCTCCTCCCTATCCAGAAGAGGGCGGAGCCTGTATAGCTTGTGCCTTCTTTACTCTGCCAAAAACTAAAACATCTGTTTGGTTTTGATTATCATATTCCTGTCACGTTCACATGAAATTGCAGTTCTCTGCCATTATGAAATGATTCTTTGCCATATCAGTTTAAACTTCTGATGGTTTTCTGCGCACACACATCCGATGCATGCGCATAGAAAGCTGGCTGTCAGATGGCGCTTCACGTGAGTATTAAAGGTATAGCGGAGGATTTTTTACTTCCGGGTGGATCACCTATACTATTGGTCCTCCTAATTGTCAATCATTCTGGTGAATCAATCAAACTTTTCAAAAAGTGGAGAGGGCGGGTCTTATCTAAAATTCGGAAAGATCCTACGCTATACCTTTAAACTAAGTACTATTTCGTGTCTTATTTCGCTTAAACTGTCAGATACACAAGGTTATGTCAAAAACACACAAAGTTTACATAAACACAGTCGGTTATGTCTGTGAATGTAAACAGCAGGGAAAGAAATTGCATGAAAAAAAAATATATATAAATGTGGATTTGGCATAATAGGTCCCCAGTGTTTGACTTCTACTTTTAGTGTGCTTTTGTCATTTTTGGAGGTTGGCAATTCAAATAAGTGTCTGGTTTCACTGTATGAAAAAAAGCAGTTCAGAACATTATAAAAAGCGCTTTTGTGTTTGATGGAAGGCAGAAAATCAAACCGGTTTTAAATTACATGTGGCTGAATAAATTATGACAGAATTTTCATTTCAGCCCTAAAAGTTTAGCCTGGGTAAAGTAAAGAAACATAATCATCTAAAACGAGTTCATTGTGACTCCAGAGTGATTTTGTCATGTTGCAGGATAAAAGTGGCTTGTGACGGTTCCTTTTGAGAGTGTGTTGGTCTGTAGGGAAACAATGGCGTGTTTACAAGGTGTCAAGCAGTGTTGGACAATGAAGTCAACAAATGTAGCAAGCTACGCTACTCTAGAGAAAAAAAAAAAAATGCTAAGTAAAGTTGAAAGCTAGAAAATAGCTAGTTATACTGCAAGCTACATGACAAAAATAGCTTTATGATTCATAGAAGTTATACTATAACTATATAGTAGCCTATAGTTAGACAGAGCTTATGCCTTCCAATTTCTTGTTAGGACTAAAGTAGGGTCATTGCAAAAAACAAACAACTAACAAAAACTGCCTTATTAAATATTCATATTCTTTATAAAGTCACAGAACCTTTAAGCACTGTATGTCTTTTCAGTTTTGGCGACAAATCTAAATCTCCAACAGTGGCGGAAAATGTGTTAATTGGAGTGAAGAATGTAAAAATTTTAACTTTCAATCTTACTCAAAAAGTCTGTTCAGGACAAACTGGGCAGCAAGAGCAACACGCTGTTTAAAGAGGTAGCGTGAATGAAACCTAGAATACCCCGTATCATGGTCTGGTTTTTAGTTGAAAATGGTCTCATGTAAACAGCCCCTAAAACAGAATCCCCTGCCTGTCACTCATTAATACCTATCGCCATTGCGCCCGTTTAGGACAAAACCTATTGTGTGTTGCAGCGTTGCGTTGTATCTGTTGTTATGTTGTCGAGATGGTGACATTGATTCTTGGCCATAATGAGCAGCGACGTGGACCAGACATTATGCCGATGGTCAGAAGTCTGGCTCTGCGTGACCAGACAACAATACAACCATACTGACAGTGAGACATATAAGCTTTGGGGGGTGTTCTGAACATTATAACGTACAGACATCCTTGTTTTGCTGAAGAAATGGACAACTGAGTCTATTAGCGCCAACCCCCTGGCGGTGGGGGGTTTCAGTCATGGTTATTTGTCTTTTGCAGTCTTTAGACCAATGTCATCTTTGAGGTTTGATCTTTGACCTTCTGCCTGCCAAGTCTTTGCTTATTGAATAAATGACAATAAAGGCAGGCAACAATAAATACTTTTTATCTTGCTCTTAGCATGTACTGAAGCAGAAATATTAACTCTTTTACTCAAGATGCACTGGGGTATTGAGTTTTGTACATTGTAATGCAGCCTTTGTCGGCCCTGATGCCTCTGAGCTCAGACCCAAATGCAAGTGCACTCTCACACAAAAGAGTCTGGCTATCTATTCATTCAGTCAGAGAAAGAAAATAAAAGACGGTCAAGCATTTGGATTTTTAGACAACCAAGGAAAAGGCCCAAAGATACTTTATTTTATTAATGGCGCTTGCAAAGGCAAGAATCACTATTGTTATTGGTCTTACTTTATACTTAGAATTAAGGATTTGAACAAACTCACCAACCTTGAAAACGAAACTTCGCCGTGTAACTCGTCCTGCTCCGTTTGTGCTACGAACATAAATGGTACCTCAAATAGAGTGGCTTGTTAAGGAGTTCCTTTATCAAGTGATCAAGACCATTTCCGTCTGTTGGGTGATAAAACAAGTGGTGGGGGGGGGGGGGGGATCCCATAGATTTACAATGAGCAGTGACACAAGCCATATATAGAGAGACCATATGCCTCATTTATAAAACACACATACAATCAGATTGGATACTAAATACCATGGATTTGATCCTACATCACAAGTGAGGAACAAATTGGGATTTAGAAAGACAGAAGCTGCTATGAAAATGTTCTTATGCATATGCCAACTGAAGAACATGCATACTAACTTTCTGGCACTCATATACCAGTAATTCAATTATTTCAACATTGTTTATGAAAATGTAAAAATAAATAGGCAATCACAATATGCATTAATTTAATTATGTTTGCAAATGAGCAACGTTTTAACCGCTTTTTAATAATTATATCTATAAAATGAATTCATTACAGATTCCCCGAAAAGAATACCAAGAATACAGAAACTGGGTCATGCCTACATTGTAAAAAAAAAAAAAAAAAAAAGGTTAATGGAATAGATTTTACAAGAAAATACTATCCAAATCTTTCCAAAATTTCTGAGTGAAAATAGTTTCAATAGTTTTTATATTTTTGAGAATGCACTTGGATTTCCTTGCCCATTGATGATGAGTACCATACTTCTGAATCATAAAGAGATATTTTGGGGCATTCTGTAGGTGGAGTTGATGCACTTGATCACATTGTGCTTAAATTTAAGATGATTTGCAATTTATAAAAAGCGATGCATTTAGGAACAATTTTGTGAATATAAACATTTTATAAATTGTTCATTGGAAAATGTATACATTTAGCATTATTAACTATTTTCCCACCATTGACAGAATTTTCCGGCAATCCATCGGTGTGTCCAAAACCGCATACTGTATGAGTAGGTATGACTTGTAAATCTGATTTTGCTACCGCTTAAAAGTACTTCCAATAATATAGAATGATTATGGGTAGTATGAATGAAATTCGGAAGTACTACATACTTACATACAATAAAAATGTTTTTGTTTTTTTGCTTGTTTGTTCGTTAGTTTCTTTAAAAGTAGGCTCTGTTCTTTCTTTTGATATATTATATGTTCAGATATTCATCCAACAAATATTCTGGTGGTCATGAAACTTTTTGTGAAAATGATCAAAAATGCTGGTTGTTGCTGGCAACCTTTTAATAATAAAAACATAAACACTGGTAGGGAAAGAGTTAAATGCATGTGTCTATAAATGAGACCCCAGAATATTAGAGAGGGTGGGCTCTTTTGACTCTGGCTACTAAGCAACCACCTAGAACATACTAGAAACCATCTAGCAATGCCCTAGCATCTACTGTACCCTGAGCATTTAAAGCAACGTGCAAGAAACCAGTCACACCATAGCAAGAGCATAGCAACACCCTATGGCAACCCTGGGCAAGCACCACTTATACTGTCTTCGGAGATAGATAGGGAATACTTGGAGTGGAAAAGGATGAGCAGAGAGGAAAACAGAGATGAGCTGGAGGCTCTTTTCCCCAGGGCTGGGGGGATGTGGAGAGCATGTTTGCCTCAGTAAGCAGGAATGGGAGTGAGGCTGCTAAAGCGGGGGTAGAATTCAGCTTATGCTGACAAAAGTAAATTCACGCTGTTCTGGTATAGTAAGAGGGTCATGATTCGTAAATATCTCTAGCAGACAGAGATGTATCATTGTCTGGTGTATGGTTGTGTGGTACACACAAATGCGACTAGACATATTCAAACACATTACTCAAAACACAATACATTCAACCTGGTCTCACAGGATTCCGTGAAATGTCCACGTGCCCTTAACTCAAAATCCGTGGAGCCATCACGGAATCGCCCCAAATTCCGTGATGCGGCCACGGATATTACTCCAATGCAAGTCAATGACACTGATCTTCCGTGGTCCACACACGGATACCCGTTTCAATGACGGAGTACAGATCTCACTCAATCGACGTGCTTTCTCATTTGGAAACGCAACATTTGAAGTATTTGTGAACTTTTCCAACAACAAATGCCATAATGACGTTAACCTGACTGTTATTGAAGCTATTGCATTGTCCTGTCATCATAAAATTTCGGTTTGTTTCAGTTAGCCTAACCAAAGTCCCGTGATGGCACCACGGACCTCAACAACCTGACCTCACTTATGGACGTTGTAATGTTGCTGGCTTGTTTAGGAACTTATAAGCTTTAGGTCGACTGTGTTACAATGGCATGTAATTAACTTGACATTTTGTCTCGTCCTGTCATCATAAAATCCAGTTTGATGGCGTTTTACACCTATTGCTCGCTTGGCTATATAGTCGGATCTAAAATCTGTGATAGGAGCACGGATTGAGTCTGTGGTGAGACCACGGATTACTCCAACGTTCGTGATATGGTCACGTAATTTAATCTATTGATTCGTGCAACGGACACGTTTATTTCGTAATTTTTCGTCTTTCGTGATTACAGCTCGATTATTTCTGCCTGTCGGCTGCAGCAGAGAAGCTGTTTAATCAACATTTATTCACGAGATCTTATCGTGGTTTATGTATTTTTTTTAATGTTATTATTTCGGTCTTATTGCCAGGGAAGCTGGATTGTTTTGCTGTTTATTGATATTTTTAAAATGATATTTTATTAGTAGGAAATCGCGCTGAAGAAGTCTCGTTCCGAACACTTCGCGATATTTGGCATCAGTTCACGTGTGTCAGCTGTTGGTAAGTAGCCTAGTCAAAGAGAAAATTCTGAAATTTGACCAATGTGACTGGTTTTGTGGTTCACTCACCATCCAATGCATATTACATGCAAAACTGTGAAAATGGCAAGTAACAATCAGGGCCCGTATGTATAAAACTTCTCTCAAATGCTCTTATGAATAGCCTTTCACTTAAGTGTCAAGTTCAAAATGACTTGTCCAAGAGTAGGAGTCTTTCATAAAGAAGCTAAAAGCAACTTTTAGAGGACTGAGACTGTTTCTTAAGTGCTGACTGAAGTGGCACTTCAGTGTTGTAAATCAAGGACTACAATGATGTAACCCCAAAATGGCTGCCTGTAAGGGTGAAGTCACAGCAGCATGACACCAATCATTTAATGTAATTATAAAAAAATCACTTAATTAAGACTGAAATATTTATTTTAATACTTAAATGTATTATAAAAAGTAAAATAAATTAAGAAATTAAAAAGTGTTGATGCTACGGAATCCTTTTCTATTGATATATGTCTCCTCATTTACGGTTGGTGTGATGATGTGAACATGAGATCCATCAGCGGCTCCAACAACTCCAGAGAAGATTGAACTCCTAATAAAAGAAATCCTGATTGCTTTTGCTGCATGGTTTGAAGATCAGTTGGAAAGTCAATGAACCGCCATACAGTAGTGGCCAAAAGTGTTGGCCAGCCTAGGAAAATTTACATCTTCACCCTTTATCCAATCATTATTAAAAATGTGTTAAAGATTTTGTAAGCATATTGCATAGTTGTGCTTTGAGTCAATTGTTTTATTTGTAATAACGCAATGAAACATACCAAATCATGCAAAGAACACATGCAAAAACAAGAAGAGAACCAGTGAAATATTAATAATTGATTATGTTGTTGTCAATGTATTCTTTTTCCTGGAGCTTTTTTTTCTTTCTACTAAAACCTGTAGTTGTAGGTTGCCTTTTTTTTTTTTTTTTTTTTTTACTTGTAAGGACATTAAAAACAAAAACCACGAATGTTTGTTGTGGTTAGTGCCACAACAGTGCTATTTCAGACCCTGCTTACTCTGGACTGATGGGCTCAAGTCCTCACCGGTGCACTGCTGCATTTTTCCAGTTGCCAAGAAATGTCATTATTACTTTCATTACTGCAGTCAAAGCATTGATTTGTAGAGTGGGAGAAGTTATTACATTTCTTACAAGGTCAGTTACAAAAAGAATACCTTTACAATCAAGCCTGTATCGTTTATTTAACTCCTTGTCATCATAACATAACATACTTATACATAAATCCAATACATTATATATTTGATGGAAAGTGTGTTCTCCTCCTCTCTGCTGCCATCTTGTTACTCCTAGGATACCTCTCCAGCACTATTAAATAATTTAGGAGCTTAGTGTCTTAACACTTAGGAAACTTTATGAATCACACCATTCTTATTATTCTTAAGTCTAGCAATAAGAGTCGAATTATATCATTCTTAGAATTTTGACACACTTAAGACAAAAGTGTTACTGTAAATGGGTTTATAAATACGGCCCCTGATTTCCTGACCGAAACTTTTGCACATTTGTTTTTTATCAGTCTGCCCTGAACAAATTCAAGTTTAAAAGGTCCCATGTTTATATTATGAGCACTCGTATGGAAAAACTAATCACTGGATTTGCCTAAATTAGTTTGTGACTTGTCCAGAATGTAATATTGACAGCTAGCAGTTGAAATGGGACTGCAGTATTTGGACTCCAAAATATTGGAGAGAGTTGTCCCCCCGACCACCCCTCCTCCTCTGACTACACGCTCACACGGGTTGCCAGATTGAGGACACACAACAGGAACCATGCAGTGCAATTGACAATGGAAAGCGTTAAGCCTTACACTGTAAGTTGATCAGCTAATGCATTTACTCTGGTCATAGGGCTTTTAGATGGATGCCGATGCTTTTTAGGTTGGGTAGAATCTCTGACCCAGTTCGTTTGCTGGCTTCCATGGTAGCAATACGCTGTATTTTCCACCACCTGGCAACCTAGGGTGTCGAAACACTTTTGGGTAAATTAGCAGTGGGTGGGATCACACAGACCCAAACAAAAAACAGACATTCTGACCTGGAATGCATATTTCAAAGTAGAATAACTGGCTGTATATATAGGGAACAATAGGGAACAATAGGGAAGAAAAGACTATCACAACTTCTGTTTCATGCTTTAATTGCATACATTTCCATAAAGGCTCCCCCAAACACTCTTACTTACCTCCCCTTCCTGTCCTGGTTCTCGTCCGCCATTGTTTAGTCATATGTAATCCAGTTGGAAGTTGACATGTTGAGCTGCTCTGTTGTTGAAGTTGTCTTTGTGCATTAGGCTGGGATTGAAGGATAAAGTGTTTTGACATTGAAACAATTACACACGATTAAGCTGTGAAGTAAAACACCACACATACATGCATAATTGAAAATGTAATTTTTCACAAATGTATTATGTGCATTATGAATTGCCTAATTGCTGTGATACTTTGATTAAAATGAGTGCAGGTAAAGGCTCTGAGGACCTTTTCTGTGCAAAGAATTTCATAATTTAATTAATCAACCAGCTGATTACATAGCATCTCATTTTACTCATATCCTCAAAGAGCCTTATAGTTTCTCCAGCTTTTTTTGTTTCTCATTTAATCATGTCCTTGTGTTAATTTTTTTTTTATTCATAGTACAATAGAGAAAGGACACGAAGGATGGGGAGAATGTGGTAGAGAAATGTCACTACTCACTAACCACAAGGCCACAGCTCATCTCTTCCTCAGCTTGATTCTTCCTTTCTGCATTTATACCGTGTCTTCCTCTCACTATCTCGCTTCCCTCCCAAAGTGTTGATGTATGGGTCGGGCGACAGGTAAAACAAACACAGGCCCAATCAATGCTGTAAAAAGGCAGTAAATAAGCACGGATGTCGGCAGCATTGGAAAGAGAGATGAAGGACAGAGGAAGGGAGGGAGAGGAGGAGTTCATTGCTCCATTTCCCAGCATAATATCCCATTTACCTGTCAGTGTAGACCATAAAATGGCCTGACTTGGTGTGGTGTGGCTCCATTGCAATGAACCAAAGCACATTACAAAGGCTTATATGGTCAAAAAGACTTGAAATAGCCTGTCCATATGTGAAATGATAATAGATTAGTGAATAGATTAGTGTTCAACGTTGCAAAGACCTGTGTGGCTGCGCCACCAGCATATGTTAAGTTTTAAATGCTGGTCCTCATTATGGAAATGTGCTGGTTTCCTCACCAGCTTCCTTAACTATCTTAACCAGCAATTCATACTTGGTCAGTCAGTATCTAACATCTAAATATTGCTGGTGTACAGTAGGTCTTAGAGTTCTATTGTTTGAAATACTTGGTAGGAAGTACACAAAAATAAACATGCAAAATAATGCAAAAAACATGTGAAATGAATCAAATAGAGGCAACTATGGGTTCTTGATTTCTTGTAATAAATCTTGAAGAGTCAAGATATATCCCTTAAACATGTCTTGATTTTTAATGCAAGTTATCTTATTACATGGGTTTTTCGATATTTTTACTGGAAAACAAAACAATAATAATTTACAGTGTAAACTACAGTATAAATTCATATGCAGAACTTAGTCATAATATCACTTACAAAAAAAACGAACTGGGGTTCATTTCACATGACGATGTAAACTCAAACGATCTCTTCTCGTCTTAAGTGGGCTCTTTCTTGTCCAGACTAAGCTGCAAAATGGACCAGTCTTTGTGAAACTAGATATTGAGTCTAGTAATATTGACTTTATGATACTACTGTAGCCTAGATTTACCAGTATCAATTCTGTACTAATTAAACCCCTTTCACACAGCGCATTGATCCCGGGAAATTGCCGTAAAATTGCTAGAGTACCTTCTGTGCGAACGCAAACACGTCCCAAGATTGATGCCGGGATCGATGCCCGGGATGGGGACCTAGTAACAATGTCGGGGTCAGTCCCGGAACGCGCCCTGTGTGAACAAAAGCCAGGACCAATGCCGTAACGGGTGTGTCGTAGTGATGATGCACGTGCCATCGCATGGGCCTTTCTACAACCTATGCTACAGCATATGGGGAACGAGCTTTAGTGTAATCAATCCAGGCTCACTGGAAAAACATGCCTCCTTGCACATTTCTCGACACTTCAAACATGAAGCCAGTGTGTAGCGCTGAAATACGTGTTCAGTTTTATCCCAAAATAAATGAATGGCAACATTTTATTACATTTGTTGCACATATCGTGGCAATTCAGAAAATATAATTTCCCGGCTGAGTGGCGCTAAAAGGTTAATGCTCTGTTGTGTTTGAAAATAACGTGCCACCTACACCAGGGGGCTGTTCCATAAACCAAGATTAGAGTATAAGCCAGGCTTATTTCGGTTAGTCAGGCTTATTTTTGGTAGATTCGGTTTCATAAATCAAACTTAAAAAAGTTCAAACTCAGTTACCCCGGCAACTTATGCTGGGAAACTAGCCTGGTCCAGGGCAGGCTAACTGTCAGGCTAAGCCTCAGTTGTTACACAGATCCTCTAACACTGACCAATAGGAACACAATGATATTACCACTGACACTCTCTCATACCATTATTGGACTTTATTAACCACTATTAGTCCAAAAATAAATACACAGTATACAGAAAATCAACTTAAATAAGGCTACAATGATAAATTAGTCAATATAGACCTATATATATATATATAGATAGATAGATAGATAGATAGATAGATAGATAGATAGATAGATAGGCCTAAATACAATATATAATATATAATATATATATATATATATATATATATATATATATATATATACAGTGCTATGCATAAGTTTAGGCACCCATGCTAAAGTTGACTAAAAAGAGGAATAAAAAATCATCTTTTGGAAATTGAACTTAATGCCTTAATTTAAAAAATGAGGAAAAATCCAACCTTTAAGAACACCAATTTTCTTTGTGAATGAATAATGTATCGTAAATAAATAAATGTTCTTCCTTAAAATACAGGGTGCATAAGTTTGGACACCCCTATGTTAAATTCCCATAGAGGCAGGCAGATTTTTATTTTTAAGTATTTAAAAAAAATTTTTTTTAGGATATTATGCATCCTGATAAAGCAATGCAAATCAAACTAGCTATTAGGCTAACTGAAATAAAACCATGCCAATCTCAAGGTATGGTGAAGGCTATGTGATGATGTGGGGCTATTTTAATTCCAAAGGCCAAGGGAACTTTATCTGGATGCATAATATCCTAAAAAAAATTTTTTTTTAAATACTTAAAAATAAAAATCTGCCTGCCTCTATGGGAATTTAACATAGGGGTGTCCAAACTTATGCACCCTGTATTTTAAGGAAGAACATTTATTTATTTACGATACATTATTCATTCACAAAGAAAATTGGTGTTCTTAAAGGTTGGATTTTTCCTATTTTTTTAAATTAAGGCATTAAGTTCAATTTCCAAAAGATGATTTTTTATTCCTCTTTTTAGTCAACTTTAGCATGGGTGCCTAAACTTATGCATAGCACTGTATATATATATACTACAGGTTTTCTTTTTTTACTGGCTGAATGTTTTGTGCCCAATATTTAATTAGATTGTTTTAAAGATTTATGAATACATTTCTCTCTGGTTTTGTTTGGCAGCTGTAGTACATGTTTATGATTAGAAGAACATTAGAACACAATCTAAAAAAAGCTTTGTAAAGCATAAGTTAAAATCACAAAATTAAAAATAAATAATTACAAAAGCAAATTTTAAATTTTAAATTTTAACTGGTAAGATGAATCTGAGCTTAGTAATTGACAGTATATTAGCCTACATTTGATTTACCCCATTACAATAGTCCCTTTACAGTTATTGCTATCATAAAAATATACACACAGGTTTAAAATTCTAAATAAGGCACATCTAATGTCCAAATAACAAATATTTTAGTGTATATATATATATATATATATATATATATATATATATATATATATATATATATATATGTATATATATATGTATATATATATGTACTTTATTATGTCTTTCAATTCAAACACATTTAACACAATTATACAAATTTACAGTTCCTTTAAAGACATCATATTTTCCCCCAATAAATATTCCTTATTTTTCCTTCTACTTTTTTTCTTTTGTGATAATACCCACCAACACATAGCCTAAAAACACACATGAATAGAAAAATAACCAAAAAGTTCATAGACACTTTTACATGATTTAAGGGGGATAAGACAAAAAACAATAAATAAATAGTAATAAAAATTTAACATTAACATATTTATATCAAACTCTTATAATGACACATAATTCCTAATAGTTATTCAAGTAATATTATTTGAATATAAAATATGCAATATTAAATAAGTAAAATAAATAAAAGAACAAATTACTAGAAATAAAAGGGAGGGAGTGTTATATAAAAATGTAGTTAATAATATATATTCCTTTATTTTATGGAATATTCTTTGATTTTAGAGTTGCACATATCTTTTCAAAATGTATACATTTGCTCTTAATTTAATGTTATCCTCTCCATAATGTACTTTAGAAACTAAATCTACTCATTTAAAACTGGGGATTCTTGCTTTCCAAAAAAATATTGCATTAAAAGCTGTAATTCTCAGCATTCTAAATAAGTATACATCATCTTTATTAAGTAGCATAGGTCCTATACCCAAAACTATATTTTGTATATTTATATAGGCATTTAGTTTCTTAAAATAAACTTCCCTGAATTATAGGCTACTTCACTGAAGTACTTCTGTTTGCTTGAAGTTCAGTGCAACTTATCCAACATCCTAAAGATAAATTATTATAATTAGAAGATATTTCTAGTGTTATAAAATATCGCATATTAATTTTCCGAATTTTCCGATTTTAAGAATTATTGCGCTCCTATTTGGCGCGCATGCGCGCAGCAGCGCTCGTTCAATATGAAAATTAGCAGCAAAATGGATACATTTGCATGGCTTCCGAACATTTACAGATGGAGAATATAACTGTAAAATGTAAGTTTTGAACTGAGGGGGGAAAAAACATGTCACAAATGCATAAAACAGCACAAAATATGTACGCTGTTTGATGGTGGATCGATTTGATCCACGATCGACCTCTAGGGCTGCTTAAGAAACGCGTGCACACGCAATTATCTAGACTAGATAAACCTGGATCAAATTAGTGAGATTGCGTGAGCTTCAATTACCTTTTATGGAACCACTTTAGCCCCAACTCATTTGTTAGGCTCATTCAAGTCCGGTTTTGGAGTTTAATCCCCGCTTTTCTAAGCGTCTTTTATGGAACAACCCTCAGGGGTGTCCAATCTTGTTTCTGGAGATCTACCTACCTGCAGAGTTCAGGTCCAACCCTGATCCAACACACCTGTCTGTAATTATCAAGTGCTCCTGAAAATCTTAATAAGCTGGTTCAGTTGTGTTTGATCAGGGTTAGAGCTGAACTTTGCAGGAAGGTAGAGGATTGGGCACCCCTGACCTACTCTAAACCCTAACCGATAGCGTTAACAAAAGCAAACGTGAGCTAAAAACTGAAGCAAGCACGACACTTTAGCTTGCTTCTACAAGTCTTTGATTTTTGAGAGAATGGCTCATGTTTCACAGTACTCATACCTGAGCTCTCCGTATCTCAAATGCAGTGCAATACCAGGTGAGCTACCAAGCAAGTTTACTATGTTAGAAAAGCCAAACATATGGTTATGTGACATAAATGTCAAAATGTTTAAGCAGACAAGCTGAGAGTCACGGGAATGGAGCGAGGCCAGTGGTGCGAGTGCTAATGAGCGCCACCTATGCATCACACTGGTCTTGAGTCTCACAGAGGAGCTCCAGAAGGATAAAAGGAGCAGTGATGACGGTGAAGAACAAGAGAGGCCTGGTGTATGGAGTTGAGCTGTATGGAAACCTCACTCCCCTGATCTCAAGAGGCGCTCTAGCAACTGACGCTAGAAGCTACAGAGTTTAGCCTCCTTGTTAGAGCGCCCGCCTCCCACGCCTGAGACCCCAGGTTTGAATCCGGCCTGGAGTGGGTCAGTAGGACTGGTTACACAGGGACGTTTGTGTTCTGCTTTGTTTATCTGCAGCAGTTTTCCATGAGGGGCTGCCAATACTTTCATTTTGTTGTTTGTTTATTTTGCCATTAAAGTTACGTTTAACGATCGCCAGTTTCCGCCTCTTTCAATACTGAGTATTTAACATTGCATGATGGCAAAACACTTTTACCATAGTGCATGAACTGCAAACTGGAACAAAGTATTGTGCAAGCAACTGCATGATTGTGTGAAAAGGAATAAAAGTTGTTGCTGTTTTACTGCCACTAGCATTCATTTAAGCTGAAAACTGCTGTGAATTGTACTAATAGGTATATTTTAGTACAGGTCTCTCGTGTCCCTTATGACAACTGTCTTTGTTGCTGGGGTGGAGAAACAGGCGTCACACAGGGACAGTGTTGGTGAGTCACACGTCCCATAAGGCTCAGGTTTAGAAGCACACACACAAAAAGATAGAACTCACAGGAAAGAAAAATCCTTAATATCTCAACTGTTTCCACACAGGTCTGGTCAGAGAACATCGCTTTTGATGTTAGTTGACCAGCATGGACTTTTCATTGATGCTTGTTAACCTGCTGGTTAATCTTGTTAAGAAGCCTAGCGGGGACAGCAGCATCCCAGCAGGCAAATGCAGGTCTTTTCAAAAGGGTCCTCACATTTTCCATTGGGGATGGACATCAGCCAAGAGAAACAAGGATCGAGGAATGATTTTGATTCCTTGTATATAGGCTGACTAAAGCTGAGCCTTAATCAGAAACCAAAGCTCCAGAAGCTGGTGTGAATTTCATCTTCTCCTTCAGGCTTCCAGAGGCCTGTGAAATTACCAATCACACAAACCTTCTTAAAGAATCCCAATCAGAGGGCTCATTTTCCACTCCGCTGGCTCGTGCTGCTGTCCTCCTCTCTTACTGCTGATCACAGAGCAGAGGTGGAGCGCAAGGAAGGAGTTGCCATAGATACATATGGTTGCAGGTGCAGAGGATCTGTTAGCTAGAATACATTTGCTTCTCTCCGTGTGTGTGTGTGAGAGAGACAATGTGAGAAAGCAGAGTGACTCATGTTTCCCCACCAATGCCTGGTTCAGATTACACGATTTTTTTGTCTGTTACAATAGTCACTGTGTCAGATTACGCGATTTTGACTCCTAAAATCTTGTTGTGTCGTGGACAAGAAATATGTCAGACTACACGTTGCTTTCCGACCAGTTATCCACTCGCACTCACTCTCGCTCACTCACTCACTCACACAAACTCGCACGCTCACTCACTCACTCACTCACACACACACACACACACACACACACACACTCATTCACTTACTCTTGATGGAACCCGTCACGGAGGACAGAAAAAAAAAAATCATGCTAGTCTTGATGTCGTGAAGCATCGCAGACGCGGCGTCGGTTGTCGTCCAATATGAGATGAGATGACAGACGAGATGAAACGATCGAATCTTGCGTCCCGACGCCCGTTGTCGTTTACGAATCCCCACGACACCCTATGACGTCAAACGGATCGTGCCAAAATCTGGCTAAAATCGTGTAATCTGAACCAGGCGTAAGTCTGTGTTGACCACACATTGTAAACACTAGAACCCTGCATATTACTTCAGTGATTCCTTGAAAGCAGCTTGATATATTGAAAAACAAATGATTCATCACATATCACTGACATATTTTAGACAATATACTGTAGGTATATCCATCCAGTGGCTATTCAGCAGCAATTAAAGTTGTGTGCTGTATCTGAAGTCTTCTGAATCCACATGAGACTGTAACTTTGTGTAATGGTGGTCACGTCAAAGGTAGGCTATAGTTCACCCAAAAGTAAAAATGGTTCTAATATTGTATGCCTTTCTTTCTTTTTCGGACCAGAAAAGGGGAAATGTTCTGCTCGTACTAGTCCATATAATGGCAATGAATAGCAACCAGCATCAAGCTGCAAAAGTATCACAGAATGGTCCCATGCAACTCATGTCACATGTTAGAAGTGTTCTGAGGTAATACAATAGGGTTTGGTGACAAACAAACTAAAGTGTAATGTAGTATTTAAAGAAAATCCTGACCTTAGCCAATAGCCATTGAACTTCTTTGGATGACTGGGCGTTCTATTAGCGCCGCAGTTCATTCCGACTCGACCCAGAAAAAGCACAGAAGTTGTGAGAAATCAAGATTAATAGAAACACAACATGAAATAAAATGCCTAGAAATCCCCCAAAAAAGTATCTGTGTACTTTCTTCACTGAGTTGAATATCTCTGGACCGGAGCGCCAGTTGTCAGACAGTCAGAATGACAGTTAACGGATGTGAAAGCAATATTTTCTTTTTTTCAACGATATATTCACTTCAGAGAAGAAAGTAGATGGATTGTATTTAATGTGGTGTGTTTTGTTAGTCTTGATTTCTCAAAACGTTTGTGCTTTTCCTAGGTTAGTTGGAGTGAACCGTGGCACTAATAGAGTCATGAACGCGCAGCCATGCACAGAGGAACAATGTACAAGATAAAGAAAAGTTCAGTTTTTTTGTCACCAAACCCTATCGCAAACCAGCAGAACACTTGGAATATATGACACTTGTTACATGGGACCATTTTGTGAAACTTTTACGTCTTTTTTTTAAGCTTGATGCTGCATGGTTGCTATTCAGTGCCATTATATAAGCAGACACACTCTGTCAGTTCAAAGCCAGATTAAAGACACATCTCTTTGACCTAGCATTCACATAATACACTATAGACTTCTATAATTTAATGTTAGGCTGCATAGATTAGGTCAGCCGGAACCGGGAACACTTCCCATAAATCCTGATGTACTCGTTACATCATGAGAAGAATGGCATCTACGCTAATTTTAGTGTCTTTGTTTATCCTGAGGTTTTCCCGCAACCTGCCAGATCCAGGCCGTATCCAGATCTGATGAAGGAACTTCGCCTGGACCGATGACAACGCAGTGCTGAAGTGCCAACTAGTCTCTCCCTATGGAGGATCCCTCTACCACTATACAGATAAGGCGTTGTCGGGAAAATTTGTTTCGCATTCCTACCCCAAAGCAACAAAATAAAATAAAATTCTTTATCAAAATTTATAAGGAAAGACAAGTACTTTGTTTAGGCTTTGCTTGTAGGGAATTCCAAACCTGCGTATTTTCAAACGCACATAACTATAGAACCCATTCTAAATGCGCATGTGAACGCCATCAGCGTTTCTCACAGGTTCGCGTTTAAAGTCTGTGTAGAGAGAATGGTGTCGTCTTAGCGGCCCCTAATTTAATAACAAATGATCGTTGCGACGGAAGCAAATCAATCAAAACTAACTTTAGATGGAAAATAACTTAACTCTGCTATAAAGCCAAAACAATCTCTGTTACCTTAAATTATACGCTTATCTCTGTAAAGCTGCTTTGAAACAATCTACATCGTAAAAGCGCTATATAAATGAAGATGACTTGACTTGACTTGACTTGATTATATGGATGAGTGAGAGCGGGACATTTAAAAAAAAAAAAATCTCCTTTGTAATCCAAAAAAGAAAGAAGGGCATACAGCATTAGAACAACACCATGTAGGTGAGTAAATAATGACTTAATTTTCATTTTAGGGTTAACTAAACCTTTAAAGGTGCTGTCACATAATCAATACTTCCATTGTTGTTTGTCAATATCATAGTGACGTATGAAGCACAGCTCACTTTCAAACCAAGCAGTTTTCTGTTAGTCATTAAGGTGAATTCAAGCGAAATCTGCATCTTTTTAGCCCTCACACAAAACTCATATTCGTGTGGATTCATTTTGGAATGGCTTCATTTATATATATAGGCCTCAAAATTTCGTAGAGCAATGGCTGCACTTTAAGGCTGAAATTATGATGTTAAACAAATTGTTTTGTCCAATTTATCATTTTTTTAAAGAGACATTAAATTGTATTTCGTACATACAATAAATATAAATAATATAATATGTTGATGTCAAATAAATAAATAAATAACTTTTTACCTTGAAAAATTATGTAAAAACTTGAAAATATTAAAATGTGTACAAACATGTATTTGAATCATGACAATAGGCTGTACATAGTACATAATGTACATAAGCTTTGTCTTGGCGGACTAGATCTGCTACGCTGCTGCTGGCATGAGTGAAGACTAGAGCAGAAACATGCACATAAATTGTAACGTGTGATGTTTCAGGGAAGACGGTGAGTGGGATCCAATTGCAGTTTTCAAAGTTTATTAACAAAATAAAAAAAGTAAGTCCAGGCGAAAAACAGAGTACATACAAACACGGGGGAAAAGCCAGTGTGAAAACAAAGCACACGATACATCCACAAAGGTCCAAATAGCAAAAACAAGAAACACAAAACCAGGGAACTGTAACAGATACAGTGAATAGGATACGAGCTGCTGCAAGGAAAGTAGGGAGAACCCCTAACAGATCTAGGCAGGTGGTGCTGGGGAGAATGAGGGACCAGCACTGAGTTGAGCCAGGTCACGATGAAAATAAATAGGTTACGTTGATAGAACAAAAAGATTGGCCAAAGCAGCCGGCTTCACAAGAACCAATCAGCTTCTCTGAAGAGTTTCATGACTGAATGTATTTAAGGTGATAAAGATAAAGCAAAGATCAACCATTTTCCCTCAGTTTGGCCTTCAACCACTGTTTTAAGTTATTAAAGAGAATATTTTTCTAAGCAATCAGACCTATTGCTTGCCTGGTGAATAGACAAATTATTTCACAGATTTCAAAGACTACAGCATATTGAATAGCCATTCAGGTTACCTGGGTCATGCGTTGGCACCAGAACATCATTAATTTGAGGGTGTGCTCTTATAATTAGGGCCCATAAGCAACTACCCATACTGGACTAGAAACTGCGTACCACACCAGTCTCAATGTCTAACGAATGAATTTCTGTTCAGTGATACGAAAAAAAGCAGCAGATATTAATAGACGTGATTGGTTGGATTAATTAATCAGCGTATCATCTGATACATTAAAAAAAAAGCCCTAAATGAACAGTCAATTGACAGGCCTGAACCGTACACAATGAATACATCTAAATGTTTCTCTCTCACTCTGTGCTATTAAAAGTGTATTTAATGAGAGTTTCAGTTTGGCTAATCTGTATTCTGCTCTGTTTATGCGTGTGGAAAGGCATTCAGCTCAATTTGCTGCAATGCCAGATACTTAGAGAGCTGCTGCAAGCTTTCACTAGATTGACCCATGCTAAATGATAGGCCTCCATTTACACACTCTCTCACACCCTATTACACACTCTTACCCTCTGTCTATTGCTTTCCAACTCCATGATGGGCGAGCACACAGGTGCAGTACTGCTCTTTGATAGACAGTTGTTATTTGAACACTGTATAGTTGAATTCCTTTTTATTGATAGCAAAGGCTCTCTTTCTCTGACTATATATTCTTAGTCTAGCTCTGCTGTCCGCTGAAAATGGCTGTTGCAGTCTGGGAATCACATTTTCTGTTTATTTATTGATCAATGAATGACACTAATAGTCAGAATGATAAAGATATTAATTGTGAAAGAGGAGATAAGATGCAAAGATGTATCTACCTATAGATGTCAACATGACCGGCTGACCAAAACACACTGAAACAAACTGCTACTGTAGAACAGTCGATCGAACAGCATTGTTATGCCTTATGTTATGCTCCTATACAAGCACGTAGGGTCAGGGTCACACACAAGTTAGATATCACTCCTCATAAGATAAACAATATTGGGAGTTGTGCTTGTTTCCCAGCAACAAAATAGTGGTATAGAATGACAAATCATTGCTGTATTTCAACTGAATAGAAACTACAACAAATATAATTTTGCAATCATTTGCTCCAATAGCAAAAGAAAAAAATCCATGATAGCATTTCTATGATTTTCCAAAATACCACTGATTATGGTGAACAGAAGATAATCTTTTATATGTAAATTGCAACTTCATCATTACAAAGACCAATATATTTTAAAACATGACATTCAAGTTTTAATAGAAATAACATTCAAGTATATTTTAATGATAATGCATGTCAGTACATTCAGCAGTAAAATCTGACCATTTTTTAACAATAGAATTATGTAATTATGTATAACGTTAAGTGTCAAAACAACACTCTAAAGTTCAACTAATTGCATTTAGTATAAACTTAAACTACAATACATTTTGATTTAGGTTTGAATAACATGCAAAGTCATGATACTCCGAAAGGGCAACTTGAAATAGAAGCCATTGTCTTTGCTGTTGTGGCAGGAGCAAATTAAATTCTAATAAGCGCTCTCGCAAGCGAGCAATGCGACATGATCCGGAACAGCTGCCGATTTAACAGGACATCACTGCACAGCATGTTGGGTGTTTTACAGATTCTGTTGCTGATAGCCTCTAAATATGAGGCAATGCTTGAGATGATGCACAAAAGAAACGTTAATGACGGGCGTTTGTTCGGTAAAACAGCAAGCAAGACTCTAAAATAAATGAATACGTACAGTATTGCCCAAAAATGTATGTCCGGCCTATGAAAAATTACATCTTCACCCTTTATTCAAATATTATTACAATTTTGTTAAAGATTTTGTAAGCATATTTCGTAGTTGTGCTTGAAGTCAGTTGTTTAATAACATAGAGAAAGTCATCCAAAGAAATTATGAACACATGCAAAAACAAGAGAAAATCAACGAAATAGGAATAACTGATTATGTTGTAGTCAATGTATGCTTTTTCCTGTGAGCTTTTTGTTTTTCTATGCAGTTTTTTGTTTAGTTTAGTGTTTTGTTCTTCCCTCATATTGTAAATATTCAAAAAATATAAAATATTTTCCTCATATATTGATGGTTTCATTGAACTTGTAGGGTCACTAAATACAAATATCCCTCTGGACATTACTTTTGGTGACTACATACATACACAGTGTTGGGGAAAGTGGTAAAATATTGTGTTACTCCCCCCCAAAAAAGTAGCTCATTGTATGACTTATTTACTACATATGGAAAATAATGTTTTACGTTACTTTTGCGTTACTTTTTCTCACCTGGGCTGATTTGATTGTTATTTTTTAATAACAAAATAAAAAGTTATATTTTTGGCAAATGTAACGGCCCTTTCACATCAAAATTGAAATGAATAAACCTCAGGCTGAAGGAAATGCAAATTCACGTCTGTATGCTAATAGTGAGATTATATACATAAGCTATATGTGTTATTTATCATATTTTATTTGCATAATATTCTGAGTTTGCATTTCACCGTTTGTATTCTTTTTGAGGAATATTGAATCTGTTTTTGTGCAAGTGAGATAAAATGGAAAGAAGTGAACAAAGTAACTTGCGTTATTATTTTAAAAACTAACTTTACAGTTTTTTACAATCACTTTGTTACTATTTTCAGAACCTTGATGTCATTTTTCACAACTCTAGACACAAAACTCACAACCAATGATCAAAATGCACATTTTTCAAAACTCTAACCATTTTCTCAATTGCTTGGATACAATACACATAAAACTTAGATCATTTGTTCATTCAACAAAAATCACCTGTTCAATATGACACAACTTAACATCAAAGTACTGCTATTTCAAAAGGCAATTCACACATTACATTTCAAATGAGTGTCTATTCATTTCCTTACATTGATCTAACTATCAATTGATACAACTGCTCAAAATGATAAGAAACTATTGCATTACTCTGAATGCATAGTTGTATGGAAACAGACAAACAATCTTCCATGTTTACTAAATCATGAAAGTTTCAAGATAACGATATTCATTGTCACCAATTAGCATGGAGCATGAACCAATTAGACTACAATATCCATGGATGTAGCCTAATATTTGATCATACTGCTTCATCAGACACTGTGTCTATGGTCCCAAACACTGTACTACCTTTTCAGACTATGTACAGTATTGACAGCACTGCACTGTATAGATCATCACTCCTGTTCTGTTTCTTACAGTACAAGCAAGCAAGTTGAGGAACACTGCATTTGATGTTTTACAGTACTGTCTTTTCTTTTCTATTTCATAGCTAATTATTTTTTGCTTTGATTCAAATAAACCTATGTTGTGATTGTACTGTAGTGTTTTGCATCAATATATTACAAACTTTGTTCAATGATTCCACTGTAGTATTCTCTCTACTACTGCAGTGCCTTTACAGAGATGTATTTACTGTACATGTAGTGCCATAATGAAACCTGTATCACCTATTTTGTTCTACAATATTTAATGATTGTACGAACAATGACACAATGAAACTATCAGTTGCTTGTGTGTGTGTGATCTATAGTTATGTCTCAACGGTATTTCACAGTAAATTAGTTTTTTGAACCAATGATTGTGCAAGTGCAAGATTTCTTTAAAGATGTGAATACACAATGCAACGTTTTGAGTTTTGTGTCTAGAGTTTTGAAAAATGACATCAAGGTTCTGAAAATAGTAGCAAAGTGATTGTAAAAAACTGTAAAAAAAAATTTGTTCAAAATGTAAAATGCGTTACTTAGTTGAATAAGTAATCTGATTACTTGTAATGCGTTACCCCCAACTGTGTGTGTGTGTGTATGTGTGTGTGTGTGTGTATGTGTGTGTGTGTGTGTGTGTGTGTGTGTGTGTGTGTGTGTGTGTGTGTGTGTGTGTGTGTGTGTGTGTGTGTGTGTGTGTGTGTGTGTGTGTGTGTGTGTGTGTGTGTGTGTGTGTGTGTGTGTGTGTGTGTCTCTGTGTGTGTGTGTGTGTGTGTGTGTGTGTGTGTGTGTGTGTGTGTGTGTGTGTGTGTGTGTGTGTGTGTGTCTTGTGTGTGTCTTGCGTGCGTCGGTGTAAAAGTATGAAGATTGTCTGGAATATGACTTTATATTGTATTGAAAACAAAACTCTAACTCTGAGAGGAGACTGTTGTTTCCGTTCAGAGGTCCGGGGGGTTTCAATAAATCCCCAAGTATGAAAAATAGTGATGCATTTTAATATTGTCATATTAAGACCAACCCCCATTTGCTAAACAGAGCTGAATTAATGCTGTCTAGCATAAAGAAGTTCAAGGTGACCATGTTAACGTTTCTCTAACAGAGAGCTATAAGGCAGCGCCATGCTAAATGCTATAAGACATTTCACCCCCTTCAATAAGTCTTTCATTCTGCCCTTCATCTGCTTTCCCCCATTCCTCCCCTGTCCATTGTCCTCTCTTTAACCTTGTCAGAAATGTGCCCTCCTCCATCTATTTCCCTTTCACTGGTGTGGGCGGCTGCTGCTGTATTATCAGCTCATTTAAAATTACCTTCATTTTTAATAAACTGCACACTGGCCTGTGGATCAGATAAAGAGGGGGAGCTCTTAATGATGGAGTGAAAAGGAGAGAAAGTGAAAAAACAGGAGCTGTGAATGAGAGATAACTCGTTATTTCTTGAATCTGACATGGAGTATTTCATCATCGTCTCCTTCTCTTTCTCTCCTCTCACAGAACTGTCACCCTTTCCCCTCTACCTCTCACACACAGTGTGGTCTTCTTCATTCTGAGGCTCTGCTGGGATCAGCACTCTTTTTCTTCAGACGCCTCTCCTTAAAAAGCATGAGTCGACTCAGAAATCTCCACTTCATTCTACAACATGATGTGCTGGCGTTTATAACAAAGCCATTGTTTTGATGAAAGAGTGAGAGTTGGGTAATAGTCATGCCAAGTGACCTTAATAAACTGTAGTTCGTTGTTTTATTTGACAGATTTGATTCTGTTTTATACAAAACATGTTTTGATACAAATTATACATTATATTTGTAACCTTTTTGAAAAAGTTAGCATACTTTTAAAAAGAATACTTGTTGTGGGATAATATAGGCTACTTTAAATGAATATACGTGCGAACAGAATGTAATATTTTTTGACATTTCTTTTCATGCCAATTGCAATTAAATAACAAATTTATTATAGTTTACATTTATATTAAATGTAATAGCTGAACTTTAGATTTCTTTTTTGACCCTCTTAAGTAGGACTTCTTCTAGGACTTTCATACACCGTAATTATGTTAAACTAAAATATATTTAATTTCTATTGAAACTTGAATGTCATGCATATTTGTAATTTCACATCTGTAATGATGAAGTTGTAATATAGTACATATATATTTATTTTAATAACATTCAAATAACATACTACAGTTCAAATTACGATCATGTACTTTACATGTGTAGCCTACTGTATGTTAGTCAATACATAAAATAAGTGTAAAACAAAAGAGCACAACAAAAGATTATTAAAACATGATTTAAAATGTACATTAAAGTAAAACTTTTTAAAGTAAAAGCATATTAATTGTTAAGAAAAATATTAAAGGCCCACTGAAGAGCCTTGAAATGTTCAGTTATTGTCATCATGAGAATGCAGACAAAGGAAAATTCTGAATAGAGTTTTATGAATAACACAGTTAGCAGGTTAGTCTCTGGATTGCAGATGTTTATGGTGATACTGGCATGTGAATGAGAAGTCTTATCTGTTGCAGGTTGAAATGAGAGGTGACTGGAAAACTGGATAACTGGATGACAGTGATTCATGGAAGACTGAAGGAAGACTGACAGACGACTGAAGGACGACTGACGGAAGACAGACGGAAGACTGCAGGAAGACTGAAGGAAGACTGAAGGACGACTGAAGGAAGACTGACGGAAGACTGACGGAAAACTGAAGGAAGACTGAAGGAAGACTGAAGGAAGATTGACGGAAGACTGAAGAAAGACAGACGGAAGACTGAAGGAAGACTGAAGGACGACTTAATGTCGACTGAAGGAAAACTTAAGGACGACTGATGGAAGACTGAAGACTGACTGAAGACTGACGGAAGACTGACGGAAGACTGACGGAAGACTGAAGGAAGACTGAAGGAAGACTGACGGAAGACTAACGGAAGACTGAAGGAAGACTGACGGAAGACTGAAGGAAGACTGAAGGAAGACTGACGGAAGACTGACGGAAGACTGAAGAAAGACTGAAGGAAGACTGAAGGAAGACTGACGGAAGACTGAAGAAAGACTGAAGGACGACTGAATGACGACTGAAGGAAGACTTAAGGACGACTGACGGAAGACTGAAGGAAGACTGATGGAAGACTGACGGAAGACTGAAGGAAGACTGAAGGAAGACTGATGGAAGACTGACGGAAGACTGAAGGAAGACTGAAGGAAGACTGACGGAAGACTGAAGGAAGACTGAAGAAAGACTGAAGGAAGACTGACGGAAGACTGAAGAAAGACTGAAGGACGACTGAATGACGACTGAAGGAAGACTTAAGGACGACTGACGGAAGACTGAAGGAAGACTGACGGAAGACTGACGGAAGACCGAAGGAAGACTTAAGGACGACTGAAGGAAGACTGAAGGAAGACTGACGGAAGACTGACGGAAGACTGAAGGAAGACTTAAGGACGACTGACGGAAGACTGAAGGACGACTGACGGAAGACTGACGGAAGACTATAAACAAGTAGGTTTTCTGAAGGTAAGTAGTGAGGTAGTGGTTCTGTATAGAACGAAGAGACCAGACAACCATGTGTGTTATGGTGCTGGCCTTTATGGAGAAACTGATGAGGCTGATGGCAGACAGCTGTGATGATGTTGAGTGTGCACAGGTGGTAGCAAGAGAGGATGATGGCAAGTGTAGTGCAGTGGTGACAGCACTGGTGACTGAGGATTGTGACAGTAATTCAATATGTTGACGTAATTTCCACTGATACAGGAAGACTGGGCAGGACATTTTGAACAGCTCCTTCCCTTTTTAAAAATAGCCAATAGCATTTTGTTTATATCACAGCCTGGCCAAAGCCGTTGAGCTTGGTAAAGCTTACTGACAGCCACGCTCTAATAGATTCCCCCTTTTAGATTTAACATGAAACTGTTACTAAAGCAAAACACTGAAAATCATCCTGCTGAGGATGTGTAGTTTGAAAAGTGTGTGATTTATGTTGGTGCATGGCACCGGTGTTAACTCCTCTACTCCTCAGTGCTGTTTCTAACGCCGAGTCTGTCTAACCGTCTCTCCTCCTAAATGAGTCATTTTCTGGTCTGCGCCGACTCATGCATATGATCCGCTCTGTGTCTCTGGACCGAAGCTGCGGAGGTTTCTCGTGACACTAACGTGAAACCAGACTTCATTCGCCCCAATGGAAATCATATTTACACTGAAACGTTCCCTATCCCCTATATAGTGCACTATGCGCCATTAGAAAATAGTAAATGTGTGAACAAGTGACCGAATTCAGTCACAGCTTCAGTGTCTATTTATAGTGTAGGGGGCAGGGCTTCAAATTCTAGAGAGCATTTGATTGGACAGAAAATCTGATGAGACTCTGAAGTGCAGAGTGATGTCATCAAAATCATTGATCCATATTGGCGTTAGTGAGAGACTGTAAGTTTTGAATGCTTATATCTTGTAATTGCGAATTTTGGAGCACACTATAGATAATAGTAAGGCTAACATATTCATACTAAAAACCAAACAAAAATTAAATTTTGATTTCATGGGGACTTTAATGAAACTGTACTCTCTTTAAGTGGACTTTTAGTTCAATATTTTATTTCAATATTTTAATATTAGATTGTCTGTCATTTCTTATGTCATTACATAAATTGGTCAGTTCATTCATCTGTAGTTACAGGTTGAATCAAAAGTACGACTGATGTTCAGCTCAGTTCTACCAGAAAGACTCGGAGGGCAAAATAGCGTAACAAAGCATACATTTATTAACAGGCCAGCAAGCAAGTATTTATAAAGTTCTTTGGCGTAGTTTTGGCCCCGTCTGTAGCTCGCAATCCGAGGGTAATGGAATCTCCGTTAACAAAATTTCCTGAAAACAATTTCCTGCCTGAGGACGAAGGCAGGGGCGCAGCCGACCCTCTGGAAGGTATGGACAGGGACCATCCTGATGGTGGTGGGGAGGATGGAGGTAATTAATGGCATCAGCATCTGCGAACTCAGACAGGTGTAAGTCCAGTCTTTTATACTGCAAGTATTAGAACACGATTGGTTGGATGTGAAGGTAATAAATGACATTACAATTGAGTCTTCCTGGCAGAACTTATGCTAAAGCTTTAATTTTCAGCTCTCTTTTGAAAAAGCAGCATTCTGCCTGACCTTGTGGAATCTTTTGGTTAAATAGTTAAATTGACTCACTAAAATCCCTTAAAGTTAACAAAGGATAAACTCGACCTTTTCATATATGCTGATTCTTTTCAGGAATTATGCTTGATAATTTCTTGCAAGAAAGGCCTACATTTTGCTCAATTTATAGTAAGGCAACTGAATCATACTCTATGGTCACTGGCAAGTTTCTGGGTGGAAAAAGTTAACTTTTTCTCTCTCTAAAATGGTAACTGGTGATGTAGTAGACAGTGGCTTTCGAGTACTTATTTGTTATTTGATGCCTGCTTAAATATGCCATTTACCATGCCTGACATCACAACAACCCCCATTTGGGTCAGTGTGTCAGATTCACTGTGCTCTTTTACCATGTCTCTATCCATCCTTTGGTGAGCGATAGAGGGAGAGAGATGAAAGAGGATTTGTCAGTTTACACTTATACATTTACACTTACAAAGAGACTGTTCACATAGTCATAACCATATTTACTTTGCTATAGGTATGACTCTCAAATTGTCCCATGTGTGCAAAAGTGGGCCATCGTTGATGGCTATAACCACATTGAAAGAAAATGATGGCAAATATCAAGACTATGTTATATACATAGTATATACAGTATATATATATATATATATATATATATATATATATATATCATACTTCTTTAAAGCCCAATGGAAGATTAAAAAATAATGATTTAAAATGTATTTTAAAGTAAAATATTAATTTGACATTATTACAAAGTGCCCTTCTAAAACGTTAAGTGTGTCAAAAAAAGCAATCATGAAGGTGCACTTACAGTGTCCTTTTATTTCATTAACACTATATCATCTGCAAGTACAGTTTTTTATACTTTGAAGATGTGAAGTACACTACAAGTGCCCCTTTTTCTTTTTCAAAACAAATGTGTTTCTTTCATAAGTGAACTGTGGATGAACAGAACGTCTCGTTATGTATGTAACCCTCGTTCCCTGAAGGAGGGAACGGAGACGTTACGTCAGTGACTGATGAAATGGGGGTTTCGCTAGTGAGCCCGCAGGGTGGAATGTTTCAACCTCGAGATGGCAAGAGGGGTCTTGCAGAGGGAAAGACATGTGCTCGGAGGAGACTTACTGTGGATATACACATGTGGGGGTTGCCCAACTGGGGAACCATGCACATGGAGGCACATAACTGATCACGAGGGCTCGCCAACCGGGCATGCACTCTGGTGATGGCATCAACAGTGCAGGAGGAACTCAGGGTCTATGGAGATAAGGCTAAAATAGAGCCCGTATCTAGTCCGTGGTGTGGAATGGTGCAGCAAGCGATGACCCCGAGCAGGTCCTACTTACTGGTTACTGGAAGCGAGTACATGAGAGGACACTGGCTCTACATGGAGATTGTAGAATCTCGTGAAAGTGTTAGGTGTCACCCAGCCTGCAGCTCTACAGATGTCTGTTAGCAAGGCGCCATGCACTAGAGCCCAGGAGGAAGCCACACTCCTGGTGGAGTGTGCCTTCACCCCTAGGGGGCATGGCAGGCCCTGTGCCTGGTAAGCCAAGACAATGGTGTCCACTATCCAGTGAGACAATCTCTACTTGGAGAGAGCCTTTACCTTCATCTACCCACTGTAACAAACAAAAAGCTGGTCTGAGGTCCTGAAACACCGCATTCTGTCTATGTAAGCACGAAGAGCGCGTACTGGAAAGAGCAGTACCAAGACTGGGTCTGCCTCCTTTGAGGGCAGCGCTTGCAGGTTCACCACCTGATCCCTAAAGGGAGTGGTGGGAACCTTGGGCACATATCCAGGCCGGGGTCTCACGATGACGTGAGAGTTAGCCGGCCCGAATTCCAGGCACGCTTTGTCAACCGAAAGTGCCTGCAGGTCCACTACCCTCTTGATGGAGGCCAAAGCAACGCGGAGCGCCGTCTTCATGGAGAGGTACTTTAGCTCGACTGAGTGCAATGGATCGAAGGGAGCTCTCTGCAGCGCAGATAGAACAACTGCGAGGTCCAAAGAGGGCATATGTGGTTAAATCCTCCTCGCCCCTCTAAGGAACCTGATGACCAGGTCATGCTGTCCTACCGTCTTAGACTCCACAAGGTCGTGGTGTGCAGAGATCGCAGACACATAAACCTTCAGGGTGGAAGGAGACAGCCTTCGTTCCAACCCTTCTTGGAGGAAGGAGAGCACAGACCTGATCGGGCATTTTCTGGGATCTTCTCGGCGAGAAGAGGAGGTCATTTGAGTACCCCAGCAATGAGAACATGACTCATCCACGAGCGCCGTCTGAGCATGATTAAAGCCTAAACACGCTAGACAGCGCTCGTGACCGTCATGGCGGATGGATCATTCACCCACTTCTAGAAACACATGGATGAGACATCTTGAAAAAGACGTGCCCATGCAGCTCTTTTAGAAGAGAAAGCCCTCTTAGCAGTGATGAAGCGCCCAGGGGAGAACACGAGCCGCGTGCAAATCACTGCACAGATGAGCCGCAGGACCGTGAACCCACTGAAACGCACTGTCACACCAACACCGACTGAGAGAGACGCTTGTTGCTCTTGAGAAGGCGAAGAGAAGCACATAAACACTTCGGCTCCGAAGCAGAAACATAATGCGAGATTGCACTCGCGGCTCCTTTCATAACCACGCGGTGGGGCGGAGTTCGCGATGCAAATTCCACAGACGGAATTTTAATGTTTCTTTGTTAACATTAGTTAATAAAAATATAACTGTTAGTTCATGTTAATTCAAATTTATTAAATAATATGAACAAATATATCTTTTTGATTTTGATAATGAATAGGTAAATGTTGAAATTAACATAAATTAAGCTAAATTAATGCTTTATATATTTTTTTACTGTTAGTTCATGTTGACTAATGTTAACAACTGGAACCGTATTGTTAATTTTCCATTCTTTCCTATTGTGTTTTATAGAAAAAAATATCAGCATGTGGGCTTCAGACAACTTTGAGATAAAAATAAATTAACAAATTCATTCAATATTTGAAATAAAATTGAAAACAACAGGAGAAACCGATGAAGAATGGAAGGACTGATGATTAGAATGTGGAAAGGTAGAGATGGCTTGACAGGGTCAGATCTCTGAAATGAACCAGAAATGAAGGGAAGAGTGGGATGGGGGGCAGAGATGTGAGAGGAGAGGAGGGGTACGAGGGATCGAGCCGGTGAGGAGAGAGGTTAATGGAAATGAAGAATAGTGTGCAGGGTGGGGGTTTAATGTGACACACTAACTGAAAATGGCTTTTTTCCCAGCCATCACTGAATCGATGCATCCAGTTTCTAAACTGAAAGCCTATCACAGCACAGTGTGTGTGGATGTGTGCAGGTCGAGATGGGGCTTGAGAAGACGAGAGGCTCGAGACATCACTAAAAGTAGGCTAAGTTCCCTTGTTTTCCTCCCTCCCTCTCTCTCAGGACACATGATATCTGAAACATTGCCATAGCATCTGTCCTCCCAGCACGCCCGCCTCCTGCACATCTGAACACTCACTCAACTTCACCTTAAAGTCAACATGAGATCAAAACTGTCCTTTCCGTTTTGACTTTCTTAAAGGGATCTTGTCATCATTTACCCTCATGTAATGTAAACCTAAATGACTTTCTTCTTTTCCTTTTCAAAATATCCTCAAAAAGACAATGGAGGTCAATGGTAAGCAAAACTATTTGATTACTAACATTTGTCATAATATTTCATTTTGTGTTGAAATAAGTCACACAGAATTGGAATGGCATGAGGGTGAGTAAATGATGACGCAATTTTCATTTAAATTGCATCCCTTTAATACACGTTCCTGGTCCGTTATGCATGCTTTGTCAGGTAATATTATTTTTAGTAACACTTTATTTTACAGTGTCCTTGTTACATATGTTACGTGTACTTACCATAGTAATAACCATAAATTATGCATTTACATGCAACTAACCCTCAACCAAACCCTAATCCTACCCTAACCCTATAGTACGTTTTATTAATTATTATTACTCAGAACTTAAATGTGTAATTACACTGTAACACTGACACCTTAAAATAAAGTGTAACCCTTTATTTTAAAGGAGAACTCCGGTCAGTTTTAACATTGAGCTCATTTTTTTGTCAATTTGGAGTGCTGTCAATACAGAGAACAACGACAAAAATCGGTGTTGCCTACACCGTGTTATCCTCTTTTTAAAATTTACACCCTGTTGACTTCAATGGGGCAATATTTAAACCTGCTTTTAGCCTCTTAACATCCTTGATGTGTCATTACAAGTGCCCAGCCATGTGAGTGATTCCTTCTGAGTGAACACGAGTGAATCTGACTGCAGTAGATGTGAAAGAAATGGATAAAAATGATGTTATTTAAACCAGCGCAAATACCTGTATTTACATCCTGTTTTCGGTTGAAGTCCAAAGTAATCGATTGTCGAGTTCACGCGCATAGGTTTAGTTACCTATGATCCATAGACTGTAAAAAATATGGACAAAGCGTCTGTGACGTCACCCATAGACTTTCTGAAGAACGGGTTTGAAGCCGTTTATTGGGGTATGGGCGGCGCCATGTTGGAAAATCTTGGGAAATCCTAACCCCACCCACCTTCTAACGCAGCGCGCGTCACTCAGCTCGCTCTGCTACTCTGGTTATCTCTGTGTATATTTTAGGCAACGAAATATGTTATAAAAAACCATACTAACTCTTTTCGTTTTCATTTAAAGAAATCTTAAACATTATAGCCACACAAATGTGGTTCAGGCAACGCGTATTGATTATATTCACTGCACATAACGTTTGCCTATTTATAACAAAACGAAATATAAAACACATACCTGCCTCTTTTCGATTTAAATATAATATAAAAATATTAAACATTTTAATATGGTCCAGGCAATATGTGCATTTGTACTAAACAACAGATGTTGCAGTAAACAACATTACAGATCATATTCGTTGTATTAAAATTTAAAATGACAAAACTCAACTCAGTCTCTTTTTGTTAAATTTCAGTTTTATCAATATTAGCTATTATAAAAGTATAAGTAGAAGGTAAAGTTACAAGAAGCTATACAAATAAAGCAAACAATTCAGTCAAACATAAAAAGTCAGCGCTCGATCTAGTCTAACCATACAACGGTAAGTTACAGTTAAATAGCTTATAAAGTTATGAAACCTCCCCTCAGCCAAAACGATTGCCCAGGGAACAAATTATAGATTTACGTTACGAGACCAAAAATCGCCCGTTAGATATACACAAGACAAATTATATCTCATGTTATGGTTTAACCACTACAGAGACGCCAGAGTCAGCGGCAAACCTCAGAACGTCTAGCCGAGCAAAGGCTGTTCCAGGCGGAGTACATCGCGCTGAGCGCCCGGTCATCGCTGGATCTCACAACTGGATACAATTTTCATAAATCTTTATAAATAAACCACAGATTTGAGCTTTAAACTACATTCTCGCCTGAAAAACTATTAAAACTACATTTCATGATACAGAAACAGTAGTATTATATGTCAACTGTATTAAAAAATGGCGCTTCTTATGTTGTCATTCTCCGTGGTGCTGCCTTGTCAGCTGTCAATCAAGCTGTCAAATCAAAGTTAACCACGCCCTTATTGTCATACATTTTATATCTAAATACGAACTAAACTAACGAGTTAGAAAAAAATTCACAGCCCTCATGGTTGTCAGGCACTCGGAACCTATCGAAAAATACAATAAAAGTCCATGGGACCAACCTGTAAAAACATGAATTTATGCTGTGAAAACGGACATTTTAATATGGGGGCTATGGACATTTGCTCCCTTTTGGGACCTGCCCCTAGCGGATTTTCGACGTATTGCAGTTTTTCGCACTTCCGGGTAGGCTTCATTTTTCAGATCAGAATGTTGCCGCTTGCTATGATCACGCGCGTGAACTCGGCAATCGATTACTTTGGACTTCAACCGAAAACAGGATGTAAATACAGGTATTTGCGCTGGCTTAAATAACATCATTTTTATCCATTTCTTTCACATCTACTGCAGTCAGATTCACTCGTGTTCACTCTGAAGGAATCACTCACATTAGCTGTGCACTTGTAATGACACATCAAGGATGTTAAGAGCCTAAAAGCAGGTTTAAATATTGCCCCATTGAAGTCAACAGGGTGCACATTTTAAAAAGAGGATAACACGGTGTAGGCAACACCGATATTTGTCGTTGTTCTCTGTACTGACAGCACTCCAAATTGACAAAAAAATGAGCTCAATGTTAAAATTGATCGGAGTTCTCCTTTAAGGTGTCCATGTTACAGTATAATTATAAATTTAAGTACTGAGTAATATTAATTAACAACATGTCCTTATATAGGGTTAGGATTGGGATTTGGTTTAGGGTTAGTTGCATATAATTATGCATAATTTATAGTTCTTACTACAGTGACTATCTGTACGTGTAACAAGGACATAAATTGTTACCTTTTTCATTTATTTATATTTCATCAAACTGGAGTCACCTATAAGAAAATGGGTAAATCTAAAAATATGAATGTTATGATTTTTTTTTTAATCTACTGTATTACCCAATTGCCAAATAACACTACTTAAAAATGGACATTTTTAGAATTGTATTAAAAGGCCTTTTACTTGCTAAAAAATAATAAACTATTAATCAGCCGACAGAAGGCATGTATTAGATTGTGTACAACAGGTTTGTCTGCAAAGTTTTGATCATGTTGAACATTTAGAGGCCAAATTTGTGTATCAGGCTTTATAGGGTTAATATGTTTTAAACATCCCCCCCCCCAACTTTCTCCCCAATCCGAAAAGACTAAGCAGGGTAAGGAGTGGGAGTTCATTAGGCTTGTTTCAGATTGCTTGTGAGGGCTGGTGTTGTAAATTAGAGCTCTAAATGTGTTGGTGTTATGGATGTGGGCTGAGTGGACAGGGATAATGATTGCTTGTTGGTTCATTGGTCTACGCTGTTGATTGGGTTGACACTTGTGTAATTTGGTTCACTAATCACTTATGTTTTCCCAGCACAAGTTTGTATTCATTTTCTTTTAATTAGTTTTAATGACACCAGAATAAACATCCATACATATATATGTCTTTGGAGGAATTTGGAGTCACAAGTCATGGAACCAAACATTTCTATTTCTATTTTATTAGTGTCGCGTCTGCAGTGGACTGGCCATCCATCCAGTGTGTTCCCTGCCTACGGCCCAGAATCCTGGGATAGTGTGACCCTACAGGACAAAGGAAAATGAATGAATGGATAGTGGTTCTTGCAAGCAGCTCTGTTACTTTTACTGCAATCAATTATATTGATTTGAACACAGGCTTGGATCTAAATAATAAACGCTGGCCACTAACTCATCACATATCATTATACTATGGACATGAATGATACGTCATATCACACAGCTCGTTGAGGTGTGGAGTGCTGTTACTTTTATAAACTCGGAATTACAGTTTTGTCATGGTGATGATAAAATGGCCATACACTGACATATCGAGAGTCCTGGAATATCACTTGGACACGTTTGCTAGCACCCAGAACACCCCAGCATTGGCAAACACCAAAAAGCCATCCTAGCAACTAAACAGCAACATGCTAAAATCTAAAAACTCAATACATACAACTTTTGCATAGACAAACTTATCGGTAACACTTTATTTAAAGGTGTTGTAGTTACACATTACTACATAATAACAGTAAATTATGCATAATTACAAGTAACTAATCCTAACCGTAACTCTATAGTAAGTACATGTAGTTAATTAATATTACTCAGTACTTATTTGAAGTACAATGTAACTACGCCACCTTAAAATAAAGTGTAACCAACTTATCATGTCAATTTATATAGCGCTTTTCACAATACTATTGTTTCACAGCAGCTTTACAGAAAATCATGATGTAAATATTTATAATACCTTAATAATATCTCAATGCCTTGTAGCTGATCAGAGCTGGGCTAAAACATATTTTACATTTTGCAACAATGCAAGCAATCGAGCAGTTGAGATATATATTTAGGCTTACAGAATGTGAGTAAGTTGGACATACTTATAAATCCAACTTTATATATAGAGCTGTGCAATAATACAGTTTACATTTTGCGATGATATAAGCAATCATACAGCCAAGTTTTGCTACAGTATATAGGCTATTAGGCCTGTATATTGCTTTGCGTGAGTATATGCATGCAGTTAAAGTTCTATGTATTATATATATCATTTTTAATATATTGCTGGGCAATAGTTTAAATTTTTCGATGAAATAACAATCAAATAGTTGAGATTGCTGTTTGTATCCGGGGTAAGGTTGGATATACTTATAGAGGTTGTATCATTCGTTATTAATTATTAATTAATTAATCAATTTGGGTTATTAAAGTGTTATGCGGCAATATTGAGAATTATCATATGAAACCTGAGGTTTTCAACTTCATGTAGTGACAAACCTAATTACTATTTGGTGTGTATCACAGGTAAATGATGCATAAAAATGACAGGGTATCACCCGCCCTAAAGCATTTTAACTGAGGAGGAAAGTCATGGCATAATATTTATACATAACATTGTACATAGCACATTATATCTTTAGTCCACTTTACACAGAGTTTACATCATAAGCAGTAAGGCTTATGTTTAATTAAGGATGCTTCTTTGTATTACAATGATCATTTGAAATAGCTAATGAACTAAAAAGCAGAGAAAATTATTACCAATTATATTGAAAATTAGACTATAGACTTAAATAACTGAAGGCAATCCCGGGAGAATCCATTCACTTTAACGGTGAAATTGACCAGGAAATCTTTCACACATAAAGACTTCACAAAGGGAATCTGAAAGGTCAGAAAATTGCAGCAGGAGATGTGGAAATCTAACCCGAAACCTCTCAACGTGGCAGTTTTGTGGTAGACGTTCAATGTTTTACAGTCCTCAATTGGCGAATAAATAAATGAAGGCTTCTTTTGTTCAAAATTAAATGATTTTATAACCATATGACTGTCAGATAAGCTGTACAGCACTGCAGTGACAGCACGGTGTGTGTGTGTGTGTGTGTACATTGTGGCAGAGTTTGATGTCTCAGACGCACTCCCAGATGTTGACTATTGCAATATTAAAGTATCTTGTGCAAATGTCACTGAGTGCAGTAAGTGAGCGTGAGAAGAGAGAGTGGGGTGCGTGAGCGAGAGGAAGAGGGAGGCAGGTGAGACAGATTAACTACGAGTAGAACAGAATGCTAATGTACTGCTGACTGCTGACTGCATACTGCGCAGTATGCCATGTTCTGCCTATTTGGTAGAATAAGTTTCCAACTAGAATTTTATATTCCCTGATGTGGGTGATTTCTGTGTGGTTGCTTACTGGCCCAAAAGAGCCATAGATTGCAGTGAAGTCTTTAAATAGGTTCAACCTTCACTCTTAAAAAATAATGGTGTTTTTCACAGTTTCATGGATGTTAATGGTTCTTCATGGAACAACAGATGCCAATAAAGAACCATTAATTATAAGAGTGTAGAGTGACAAAAATATTCAAACAATTTAAGAACCCCTTTTTCCACTATTAAGAACCTTTCATGCATCGAAAAGGTTCCATGGATGTTAAAGGTTCTTAAAGGAACCATAGATGCCAATCGAGAACCTTATTTTTAAGAGTGTTCAATGTAAATCTATACGATTATTAAAAAATAGAAAAGTCTATCATAATTTACTATATAACCCTATTATTTCAAAACGGTTCCAATTCTTTCTTCTGAGAAGCACAAAAGATGATATTTTGAAGAACCTTAAGGGCCAACTTTGGATCCCAAAGACTGTCTTTTGTGTTCCACAGAAGAAATAAATGCATACAGGTTTGGAACGACATAAATTATCGTTTTCAGTTTTTTTCAGGAATCATTGAAATTTGAATGTACTACCAGAGATGGTCTTATTGGGAGATACAAGGATCTGTGGCGCTACCATTGGAGAAAGCATAACGGCTAACTTTGATAATGTGTGCCTTGATAACCAATCACATTACAGCCTCAATGTCATTGAATTTCATTCAGAGTTGTGCAACAGTCAATGACTGTTTGCTGAAACCATATAAATGAATGAGAATGCTGTAAACTGAATCATACCTGTCGCGCAATTATCCGTGATAAAAAGAGTTTATGTTGTTGTGTTTTATTATGTTTAAATGCGGCAGTTATCAGTGAGGGGATAGCTTACCTATCGTTTTGTTTATATGATTCAAGTTATGTTTATCTTTTGCCAGTTCCCGCCTCCTCCTTCCCTGAACTTTAAACTTTGCTACATTGGTGTCAAAACCCAGGAGGAGGGAAGGACATGCTGTCAGAGAGCCCACGATGCTTAGGGGGATCGCGGTGCTGAGGAGATTGGGCAGCATGAAGGAGAGGTGACCCGAGGCGGTGTTGCTGGAGCGGTTTTGCAACAGGTGGGACGGTCGCTCGCTGTCATGCTCCTGGGTCGAGGAGGGGTGGTTGCGGAAGAGTTGCCACCGTTCACTGGAGCAGACAGATGCCCCTTTTTCACCAAGGCAATTTGAGTGCTGGTTCAGAGCCAGAGCCTAGTTTCAAATCAGTTCTTTGTCTTTCGACACCCAAAGCACCAGCTCTGAACCAGGAAAAGTGGTTCGTAAGTTGCACCAAAACACTGCTGGTCTAGAAGTAAGAACTGCTTGCGTCAGGGGCCGGGGGCATGGTTACCGTGACCAACAAGACGAACAGAAACTTGTGACCGCCATTTTTTAAATAGCAGCTAATCGAGCTAATAGCAGCTCGATTGTAATCTCCATCCATGCAAATCACGGCGAGCTGCACGAACGCGTTGGATTCGCCGTGTTTGGATGCCGATGTAGGTTCGCAAAGCCATGAGCATCAATAGTAACGCAACGACTGCCATTGTCGATGGACTGATTGTTGAAGATGCATCGGAGCTCCGGGAGTGTTTGGAAAGCATACGACTCCTTGTGCTTTCGGTCTGCGAGAAGCTGATGCATCTCGAACAAGCCTGGTGTGTTTGGCGCTGTCGCACTAGTGTTGCTTGGCAACATGAGATGTATACAGTGACATAAGACCTGGCTCTGTGGTGGCTCTCTGGCCTGTGGAAAGGCAAACCGGTTCTTAGAAGGCTCGTCAGTCTAGCCAACCCCTCGAACCGGCAATAGCTCTGGCTCTGAGCTAGCACCCGGTTCATGCTGGTGGAAAAGTGGTAAGAGCGAGGGAACAGGGAGTCAGAGGAGCCACCAGCTCAGAGATCCACTCGTTGACGATCACACGTTGACGTGATTGGTAACAAGTTAGTTTGTGATGTCAGAAACACCAGTGATTTCAAACCGCGTTTTTGAGACTGTCTTTGGTTTTAAGGAGAAAATACTCAGCAATGGTGTTGACTTGGTTTGTCTTAAAGCATATTAAAAACCCCACATTACCCACGTTTCCATTACCCTTCAAATTGCGCAAATTGAAATTGAAAATTGAAAATACGCCCAATGGAAACACGTTGATTTCGCAAAAAAAAACATTTATCGCAAAAAAAGTTGTTATGCTTTCATGAGGTGGTTTTTCAGGCAGTTCGAAAAAGGAATATTTCGCAAAACTGCAATGGAATCGCATTTACAGGTCACCTGAAGTAGATGGCACGGTATGTTTGGACAGAAGAAGAGACAGAGTCCTTTATTATACATAAATAATTATGAGACTACTGGCTTCTAAACAACAAAGAAATGCCACAATTTATCAAAACCTGGAATCAGATATGAGGGAGAAACACCCAGAAACACCTCTGCGGCTGCTCGCAACTATAAGGGGCTTTAATTGCCAATGCTTGGATAACACACCTACGTCTCCTTCCATGAAAAATAAAGGCTAGTGCGGTGGCTGTGATACATGTCAACCTACCAACATCCGTTGGCATAATTTTTGGAATGACTTATTGCGAGAGGAAAAAATTATGTTTCAGTTGCATAACATTGGTCAATGGAAACGCCGTCATTTCGCAATAGTTTTTTATTGACATTTAGAAAATATGGCAAACGTTTTGCACAAATCTGTAATGGAAACGTGGCTATAGACATATACCTGTAAACAACATTAAAAGCTTGATTTTCACCACAGGACTTTAAACTGCTACAGAAAACAGATATTTTTATAGTAGCCTACTTTAATGTTTACCTGGAAGCATCAGACAGTCATATACCTTCCCCGGGGCTTTGGTCTGGGGATGTTGTTAAAGTAGTGAGGTGTCACAAACAATCAAGCACTTTCACTCTGTGTGCTGCATGGCCCTAGTGCTGTACTCATGTTTGGCTTCTTAATAATGAAACACTTTTTTGGACAGGCAAGATGAAAAATTCATACAGAAACTGAAGATTTGCCATGAAATCAAGCCCAACCCTCTTACTGACACCGGAGGGGTCACACTCACTCTCCACTAGCTCAATAATTCAGCAGTGAGAGAAGATACTATAGTAAACCTAAAAGTGTGAGACACTTTAACTTACAACAGCCAGGTCAGACTGAAATGCAGCAGGCTTTCATTCATTTCTGGCACTGATGTGAAGACATTTGTGTGTGTGCAGATGTGCTTGTATGCCTGCCTCATTGCAAGAAGCTTCTGAAATAATAAGCGGTGCATGTGTTAGCAGTCACCACTAGACCTTGGGTCACAGCCAGAAGGGGCCAATTATAATTGATGGAATCTCTTTGATTTACTGTTCCATTCATATCCATTTGTGTCATGCTCCATATATCACAATTTCCTATGCAAATGATCCGCTTACACATCACTTTGATTAATGACGCGTTGACAGTCGCATTAGGGCCGTTTTACGCGATGCTATGTACAGTATCCTGGTGAGAAGCATTAGGAGTCGCACTGACATCTGGTGTGCTTTACTAGACACTGCAGGAGAGAAATAAGGTGTTGCCTTTGGAGCATTACGTCATGGCACATCGTTAAGATTGTTTTAATAGCCTATACCTTGTTCGGTCCGCTTCTCCTCGTCTTTGTTCTTGTTAGCAGCTTCACATCAGAGCAGAAGAGTTTCTAGTCTTCCATCAGTACAGTCCCCCATCAAAAAAGTGGCACTATATATAAATACTCTTTGTAAATATACTGTTTTTTTGGATATTAATTGTCTTTACCTGCTGTAAAGACTGTTGCTCGTTCACAAGCTGCACGCGCGCAATGAGCTGCCTAAATTATCTTCTTGACACGATATATTTGCAAGTTTTGTTTCATATAGTAGCCTACAAAGGATTGCAGGTGAAAATCACTTCATCAAGCGCTAGATTTCACATATCAGAAATCCAATTCTACTAGTAAAAATCGTATTTTTATATCAATAATTACTTTGTTAGTAAAAATACTGATATCAAGAACAGTAAACAGTCTGTTTATCTGGATTTTTTTAAATCCAGATAAATATCACATGAATATTTTTGTGAATATTTTGTCATTTACTATATCAAGCTGTAATTGTCAAATGATGTAAATAAAATAATTAACTATTTAGAACATTTGCTAACTATAAACATTACAAGTAGTTAGCTAATCTTATTATCAAAAATACTTAAATGTATTTTCCACTACAGCTCAAACAAAATACATGATTCAAGATGTTGTGGAAATGGCATTTGCTGGTTTAGAAAAATGACAATTATCCTGTGATGCACAGTACAGTATGTGATGGACATTGTAACACTTAGAGTTAGCCTCAGTCTCCCCCTCTCCATCATGATGCTTCGGACCAGAGATTGATTATGGACCTGCAAGGCCCTGTGGACACACTCTTTGGAAGATCCCTCTGGTCACACTCTCAAAGCTGCAAAGGTGTTCAGAATAAAGGATTAGCGCTGTAGAGTCGCCTGGAACAAATAACATTTCTCGTTTCCACATTTATTTCACACTCTGCCAAGAGTCACTGGCACACTTTCAAGAGTTGTCCATCTATCTGGGTGTCGGGCCATTGCAGGACATTAGTTCTGCTCTTACACTTTTTACTCCTAACTGTATCTTAAAGGGAACCCGTAAGACTTTCATTCATCTTCGGAACACAGATGAAGATCTTTTTGATGAAATCTGTTAATAATTTCTCTTCAGAAAATTTCAGAAATTTCTCTTTCGTCAAAGTGGTAGTTGCGTAGCTGTCAATGGAGGAACAGAAATCTTTCAGATTTCATCAGAAACGACACGAGGGCGAGTAATTAATGACAGAATTTTCATTTTTGGGTGAACTAACCCTTTAACTTTTTTTTGAGACAATGAACAATGAAAGGAACACCAATGGCATCACAGCAAAGAAATATCTAAAAATGGCTTTGGAAGGAAAGATATTTTTATATTTGTGCTTTGGATTGTTCTTAATGCACAGCAGTGCATCTCATTTATTCTTATAACAGTGCATTTCATTTCCGCTCTATAATTCTTTTTTATTACAAAACATTTTTTGGCAGAGACAAAAACAACATTTAAGTTATCAAGAAACATTTTTTTTTAAAGAAATCAAAACATGCAAATTAGAACTTTAACATAACATACACAGACCAAACTCAAGCCAAAAGACAGACACAGCAAGCTCACCCTTTATACATCAAATCATATCTATTAAAATTTTGCTATCAAAAATGTACATTTGTATAACTAACAGTGCACGTGATCTTATAAGAGCGGATGACTTGTTCTTACTGACAAATTAAACAACAAAAATCTCAACTACATGAAGCAGAAAACCATTAACACTGTGAATAAAAATATAAAGAGCAAGTAAAAAGAAATAAATAAAAAAAAATTACTGTTTTAAAGCCCAAAACACATTGACATGACAAACTTGTGCGACAGAAGAAATCAAAATTCAAAGTTACCTAAAACAATAGTGTAAAATCAGTGTGTTCATCATCCCTTAAACGACAAACTCATTTTCATAATACGGCGTCACGCATCTCTGCTGAAAGATTCTTTGCTGAGCAAAGTCATGCATTTGAACCCCTTGGAGATCCACATCAGAATGTGCTGAAATTGTTCCACTCTTTTCACAAACAGTTGCACTGTTTCCATCAATGTAAAGCTGATGGAAGCATCGCTTGTGAAAAACGAAGGCATAAAACCCCCCGACTTACGCATCTCGTGTGCAAAACAGTATTACAGACAATATTATCCTCCATTAACTGATTATTTTGGCAGAATCAAAAGACTAATATGATATTTCAATAAAAACAGTGCCAAACAATCAATCTGACTGTTAAGTTGTTCATACCTGACAGCTTCACACCTCTTAAAAAGAAAAGCGTAGTTTATAAAACAATGTTGGAAGTGTTTTACTGGGACTCGACGCCTGTTTGCATCTTAATAAAACCGTCAGCTCAACACGCAGTCGGAATCCTAAATGTTGTTTGGTCGATTTATACAACGCATCCAGCAGAAAGACTCGACGCCAAAATGCCTGAACGCTTGTACGTCAAACTACAAGTTGAAAATATTGCAAGACTAGCGGCTGTGAAGATGGTTAATAAAAAAGAGAAATAGGAAGGGATGCCATCGCCATCTTCCAGCGTGGATGTGATTGTGAAAGCCCTTAAGAATGTGACGGATTGATTGCTGTCTTGTGAACCTCAGCCCTTTCAGTCGATATATAAGAGTTGAACAGGCAGTGGACGTTCAGATCCCTCAGCTCAGTAGAAGAGACAAGAGTGTGCACACTATTAAAGAAGCACAACATTTCAAGTACACTGATAAAGATGACGGCGATATGATTTTGAAAGCCACCGATTCACATATACAAACTTTTTGAAATCAGTAAGGGTTCAGACTACACCATATAAGCCTTATTTTGGCGTTTGACGTAGGGTGTTGTGGTGATTCGTAAACTAGCATTAAGCTAAAACACTGCTTCGCATCTGAAATCGCATACTTCCTACTATATAGTAGGCAAAAAACAGTATGTGACAAAAGAAGTCCGAATTAATAGTATTCAGACTAGAATAGGAAAGAAGTACACGGATGATCTACGACTGAAGTGTGCATATGATGGACTCTTTACTATCCCATGAGGCCACGGGAGAGGATTTGTGAATGGCAGTGAAGCGACCAAACTGATGCTGGTAGGTTACATGATAATGACAACATGGCGAATGTAGTACATCCAGATTACATTCATACTATATAGAACATACTTTTTTAGCAGTCGTGAAGTAATTACTTATTCAAAATAAGTACCTACTCAAGACAGTGTGCGATTTCAGACGCTGACTGTTTACACTCAGATTTGTTTACACTAGTTTCCTGAAGTCTGTCACTAGTTCCGCCTTCTCTCTGACGTCAAACGTCGTTAAAGACGACATGCAATGATTGGTCGAGAAGCAACGTGTAGTCTGACGTGTTTCTTTTCCACGACACAAGAATTTAGGAGTCAAAATCTGACACAGTTACTATCGTAACAGACAAAAATATTGTGTATTCTAAACCCGGCATAAGTTAGTGATGGTATATAAAGTGATCTCTACACACTTCACGTGATAACTTGCAATAAAAACACACAAGGCAGAAAAAGGTGAATCTCACAGAAACTGTCAAGAAACATATATAAGTATATTTCACATCAAAAGCACCAAAAGAGAAATTATTTTGTAATTTTTTTAAACAAATTATAGTACTTGTTTTAATACCATAATGGCAAAATTAATATATGAAAAATACAAGTTTAATCATTTTTTCACATTTTAACTACACATGGTCGCATTTGTACACAATTTAATTGTTCTGATTTAAAAAAAAATTAATCATTACTGCATTCAAGTAAAGAAAATGAGATTTTTTTTTTAAATCATTAGCATTTAATGGTATTTAATGGTCCATATAATAAATATAATTTATTTTCTATCTATATATTTTTTTCTTGTGATTTTGAGTAGAAATACAACTGACATTTCTTTGAGATTCACCCAAAAGTGTGGGTAGGAGGAAATACCCTCATCAATTTCCTTGACAAGTCCTGTATTGTAACTGGTGATTCAGGGACTTGGTATGGTCTGACTTCATAGGTTTCTAAAAATGTAAAACGTTTAAAATACTATACCATGCAAACATCGAGAAAACTTCTGAAAGTAGTGATATGTAAATGGCCTGTACATGATTCACATAAAGCTTTGCTCGGTGGATCATTAAAATACATTAAAATGCAAGTCCACGCTAATTCTCACATATGGCTTTGCTCTCTTGTGGCTTTCTTGACCACTAATCCCTAACATTTAATCTTTCCCTGATCTCAGTTTCACGCGTTTCAATCGTCTTTGCGGTTAAAGAACTCTCTAAATGCAAGTGGACGCCCACCACATGACATAGCATTTTTACATTCATTTTTTACATGTCTATAGTCTCCTAAAATGATGAAAAAAAATAACAATTTGCACTGGAAACGCCATCTAAGTTTCCTTTATAATGTAGATCATTTCCTTGGCATCGTGTTTACAGAGAGTCACTGTGATTAAAAATCCTCTTTTCCTCCAAATGACTTGAAAGTATTGATCTTGCCAGCACAGGGTTTTACTCCTGAAGAGATGAATTTGTTGGCATTTCAAGGTTATATTATTTCGCTTAGTCTTTTCTATAGGTCTTTTTCATCCTGCAAAGCTTTTGAAACACATTCTCTCACCACATCAGAGCAACGGGAGCCGTCACAGTTTAGGACCCTCGTGGGGATTCAGAGATTGGCTATTCTGCGTCTTGGAATGGGAAGCGGATGAGGAAGAGGAGGAAGTTGAGGAAGAGGATGAGCTGCGCCTCGTCTCCACGCCGGTACTGGTCATTTTCATCTTCCGACGTTTTGCTAGCGGCGCATTGTCGACGCTCTTAAGGAAAAAACCCTCACGCTTCCCCCGGTTAAATGCCTGTGGGAACAAAGAGATACCATGATGCAAAGTTTTTTTTAGAGAGTGGCTAAACAGGAGAGTCAAGAAAATTCCAGGAGAGTGATCATTCAATGGAGGGACAGAAAAGTGTCGAATATTACATTTTACGTGCGTAATAAAGCTGTTTGGGGAATGTAAAAGTTCTGCAAAGATTTAAGGATCAAAGTGCATGCGCACCAATAATGTGATTATTTCCAATAATCAGAGTAATGACTAAGATGTTCACATGACACAAGCAGAACTTTTCACTCCTGTTTACATGTAATTTTCACTACTTTGATTATGTTGTGGTTATTTTTACCCCCATTATTCGCATTCCCCTCAGCGCAAATGATGAATGTTACTGGCCACTGTTTTCATCTACTTTCATCAAATGCAAAACAAATTTCTAAGGACGTATTGATATTATTCAGCGATTAAGGTGTTTACATGTCTATTGCGACTAAAATCAGCATACGGCACATTGTTTAATGCGAGTGTGGTTACTACGATTATGAGCATGATCGCATTACTTTGATCTGAGAATTGTGTTTACATGAGGTAAAGTTTAATCGCAATAGCCTACGGCCTTCATTGGCTGCCCGTCTTTGGTTCACTGCAGTTTTAAGGAGAAAAAACTATTTGCATATGGTTTGTCTTAAAGTATATTAAAAACACCATGATGTATGTAAACCTATTGTAGGAGAAGCCTGTAATATAGCATTTAAGCATAATAGATGCACTTTAAAAATATCATTTGTGTTTCGAAGATGTATTTTGTAGTGTATGTAGGTAAGATGTAGAAGAACAGGTTAATCTCCCTTATGCTGGGGAAGGAAAGGATGTACCAACATCAGAAATAATAAAATAAAACATTATTTTTGTTATTCCATTTGGTATGGCTATTAACTGAACATAACAAATAACATTCCTCATGTTTTTCAATTTTACTCTGGTGCATCGCTACTCAATACAGCAGACAAAAACGCAAATACTTGACCTTGTAGGTGGCATTGACATAGGTACGGACAGTCGGGCCGGTGGACTCCAGAACATCAGGGGTGCAGAGAGGGGTGGAGGACATGACGCCACCTCCCTGAAGCCAGGCGTTCTCTTTCAGAGCCGAGAGCTTCAGCCGTCGCTCAGGATCTACGGTTAACAAACCTGTGAAGATGAAGAGGGAGATAAAACTTGAGATGGAAGCTAATTTGGGGGCTGCCAATATAAGGATCCTTCAGCCACTAAACCACCATCCTCAGGGACCCTCACACTCTTTCCTTCCACCAGGGCACTGAACCTCATCCATCTCAATCTAGATGATCAAATGACAGCTATAATAACAAGCACTTGTGCTGAAATTGGACTGAAATGCGTTCGAGAGCCTGCGGGTCCCTGATGGCTTGGTCAGGAATCACTCATCGAAAGCTTTGGAGTGGTATAAAGGTATTAAAACGTATTTCACAGCTATTTCAGGTCGTAATCAATAGAGGCTCCAAGTATTGGGTGAACGCAAGTAAATTTCACATGTCTCAGTGCTCTAAACCCATAAAGATTGCAGCTCAGTAACTATGGATGATCACAAACAATTTTACAGAAGACTTCATAAACTAGAAGATCCTGTACTTAGGGCTTTCTGAGTGAAACCTCAATTGGACCCTAATCTTAAACCTGATTTAAATGACACACATTCAGGTTGTTCAAATGGATTTTCTGTGTAGGGAAGGATAATATTCAATCTCAGAAACTGCCTACTGAACAAAAACAGGCTACAGAACTGAAAAAAACTAAAGGGAATCTACAGCTATATTCAGACAGTTATCGTTTTACATGGGGACATAAGGTGATTTCCAAATTTGCTGGGGCTAGTCTGTGATTTTATTGCCGTCTGAATCCAGAATGTCAGTGGTTTTCTCCCACCACCTGCGGAAATGTTTTTAACAAACGCCAAGGTCGTGTGTTAATTTAATTGCCGCCTGAACCCACATCTCAGAGTTTGCAAGAAAAAAATCAATCCAAAAGTTATTTTGTACACTTTTACTACTGAAATGCTGGAAACCGTTTAGAGGAATAATAATAAATAAAAAAAGGGATATTATTATTATGCAACTAATCATTTTACTAGTTGAACAAGCAGTTGTAAGATAAGAAGCAAGACAGAAAACCATTTGAATTACAGCTTGTCAATTTTCCTATTTTTAGGTAGGATATATAAATGTATTCAAATGATAAATAGGATATTATTTTCCTATTGTTAAAGTAAATATGAATTTATTCATATTATTTAAATAAGTACACCTGTTCTTTTGGGGTCAGAACTGCACTACATTTGTGTCATCAAAATGGAATCGGTTTACTTCTGTTGCTAGGTAACAACAATGCAGGAGAAGGCGGCAAAATGGATAATGTTGTGTGCCTCACTGTTGCGCTACAAAGGTTTATCCCTCTACTCCGCTTTCAGTGTCAGTCCAGCTTGTCAGGAAAGTGAGTGGGCGCACACACACACGTTGGGTTTCCATGTTTTATGGGGACTTTCCATAGACATAATATATGGCCTTTCAAGGTGGCTGGCGGGGGGTGGGGGAGAGGTTATCAAAAGCACATCAACTGTTACGGGAGTTCCTCAGGGATTGGTTCTTGGACCTCTCCTCTTCCCCATATTCACTATATCACTAGGACACAGGCACATGGTTTGTCCTATCATTTTTATGCTTATGACACTACTTATTTTATTTATACTCTATCACTAATAATATACAAACTGTGTATTGTATCCTCTAACCCTAAACCTATCAATCACCGAAAACTTTCTGAATTTGTACATAAAAAAATTAATTAAAAAAACATAATTCTGTAAGATTTATTAGATGTTTTCCTCATGGGGATATTGTGGGGAAATTTGGTTCCCACGACGTAGGGTTTACCAGGACCACACACACAGTTTGACTAAAACATACGTCATCCATAGCGGTTCATTTCCGATTGCATTCATATCAGCAGTGAACCATAACGGAGATCACAGGAACCGTACCCCAGACCACCTTTTTAAGTAGACTGAGGTATGGTTTGTGGATGTGTACCCGAGGTTTGTAAAACAAGACTCGTATCATTCAAACAAACCAATCTCAAATGAACCCAGGTGTTCCATATTAATAATAATAAAGTTATCCTTAACTAAAAAATGTTTCCCACCCAAGTTGACTCTTTCACTATTAGTACCTCTCACTAGATCTTTGGCCTCTTCGGACACACCCTTCCAGGCTTCTCCGTCCAATGAGAAATCTCCCTCTTTGATCTTATGCATGATGTCAGCTGCATGCGACGATGTCATGCCTTTTTTCTCACTCTGGAATGGAACTTGACCAGAGAGCATGGTGTACTGACAAAAAAAATAAACATCAACAATATCATCATGTTACATTACATTTCTGTTCTTAATTTTTTTTGACAAACTGTTTTTCTAAAGTCTGTTTTTTTTTGTTTTTGTTTTTTTTATACTCTGGTATTTTTTAATCAAAATGCCAGACTAACATTTTCAAATAAATAATGTGTTAATTTTCTCTATTTAATCAATTTAACGTAACAACATTCCCAGACACACTCTGGAATGGAACTTGACCAGAGAGCATGGTGTACTGACAAAAAAAATTAAACATTAACAATATCAGCATGTTACATTACATTTTTATTCTCACATTTTTTTAACAAATTGTTTTTCTCAAGTCTGATTTTTATTTTTTTGGGAAGTATAAGTAAAGATTACTTTTGGAATTCATCAAAATACCAGAGTAACAATTTCAAATAAATAATGTGTTAATTTTCTCTAATGAATCAATTTAACGTAACGTAACATTCCCAGACACCGACCTCTCCCCTGACTAAAACAATATGACCGCCCAGGCAATACATATAAACACTCACACCTACCAATATCACCCCGAGGCTCCAGAGGTCGCACGCCTGGTCATATCCCGAGCTGTGGAAGAGCTCAGGCGCGGCGTACTGCAGGGTGAAGCAGGGGGTCTGCAGGGGGGCACTCCCGCTCCCCGCTGGAAACAACCGCGCAAAACCAAAATCAATCAACTTCAACACGGAGTCATCCGACTCATCAGCAAACAGCACGTTCTGCCAGTGGAGGAGAAAAAAAGAGAGACAATACGTGACAAACTGCTATGCATTAACACAATAAACCACAAGAGGTTCTATGTTACAGTCATTTGACTTCATGTGCATGTTTTAGCACTGTTGATCCAATTATGATGCATCGCAATGTACTGAAACGTGCAATGCGCATCATATTGTGAGGCATTTGATCTAAGTGATGGATGAAAGATCTCATTTAGGAAAAAATCCCACTGATGAAGATTAATGTCGACAGTCGTCAGATGTGGACGGCGCATTAAAATTCCACAGCTCAAAGACGAAATCAGCACATGGATAGCTGAGTGAACGCCGAATACATAACATCATAGAAGTCAAATCAAGCAAACTATGAATGATGATCACACAGCTGACGGGAGATCTGAATGAGAGAATGAGAAACTGACTAAAGCAAGGCCAGTTAGCACTGCGACAGATGCCAGCATAATGCTTTCCTCAACGCATGACAGCATCCTTTTATACGTTTAGAGAAAGAATTGATTAGAAAGGCACTAAGGCTGCTCATTTCTTCATTCTATGTTAGTCCATCCTTGCGTTCATTTATCTGTTTGCTGTTCTTTTGTTCAAACCGCAACAAATCTACACATTTGTTGATGCATATCGATTCTCAACAATCGAAAACGTTTCCATATTAATTTTTTACTCATTTATTGATAAACTGATCCCAGCTGAGCTTTTTCACTCTCTTCTCTCTCACAGCGAGTTGAAACCGCAGTGTGTGCTTTAATTAAATAAGTGTGTGCAGCTCATGATCTGGTGTTTGCAGCTCGGTTCACAGGAAATGCAGCGGAGCCCATTTTCTGCATATGCTGTAAGTTTAATGTGCATTTGGGACACATGCACCAGTTGTGCTTGCTTTATTTTTTCCCACATTCGCATAATCGCCAACATTTTTGTGGACAGATGATTACAGCATTTCACTAGATCTGTAATGGGAAGGTATTGTTTTGAAGTTATACATTTGAGTATCATGACAACATTAGTATTTGTGATGCACTGAAATTTTAGCAAGCAGAAATATTTCAGTTTCGACCAAAATGTTTTTGGAGGGCCAAAATCATTGACTGACATGGTGATGTTTAATTAGTTATTTTGATATGAAACATGGTTGAGCATCAGAAAGAAACATTACAATTTACTAAAATGTCTCGTGTAATCGTTCAATCAGTGTTTTAACCGGGGAAAGATGTCAATAAAACAGCTTGTAAACAATGGCACATAACTACATTTACATCAGAAAAAACATTCAATGAATTTAAGAGCATTATATGCACTACATTACTACAATTATATTTTTACTTAACCTGTTGTCTTTTTTATTTGATTTATGTTTGAATAAATCTGCCATGATTAATGTCATTAAAGGCACACTATGTATCTTTTCAACCTTCATAATATATTTCCAAGACCCTTCTGATGGTACATCGACTTACAATAGGTTGAATGACGCGTCTGCCATAGCCTGACGGGGTCTGTATCGCTTTTACTGGCACTATGTAACTTCAGGGTTCGGGTAGTAACCAGTGCACAAAAAGAACTACAAAATTCGACTGCTTTACGGCATACGTCACTTCCCCCACCACTTCCTCAAATTTAGACGTGAGAGGCCAACCAGCGTTTGTTTTCGGCTTTCGTGCGTATGTTTTTGTCATGGGGGTTGTTTACACCTGGCCACTTCATGCGTTTTCTGTGATCAGATAGCTATCCGATCGTGAAAAGACCAGGTGTAAATGCCCTCCGAAACGCATTCAAGACGGATTGATTGGAATCCGATCGCTCAAACCACTTCAGGAGGAGATCTGTGCCGCATTCCAGACGAAACTGGACAAGTGTAAATGCATCTGGTTGTTGAAACCATATGTAAATTGTAACCAAAAAAATGCTCAAATTGTAAATTGTAACCCAAAAATGCTAAAAAAATATTTGATATGACGACGCTACTGGAACACGCATCACCGCAGCTGAACATCTATTCCATCAAGCCAACGTGCAAACTATCGCAAATCAAAGTGAAAGTAAGTCGCAGACGCTTATCACACAATCATCATCATTAAAAGTAAAGAAATGAAGTGATCTTACCAGGGCTGTTACTGCTCTCTCTTATTGCGGTCTTTGATTTTGAAATTTTAGTTGATGATCAATAAAATGCAGCTCATTTCTGTTGCTTTCGGTGACGTGCACTCCATTAAATCCGCATATAGCGCGAGAATTGAAGATCGGATTTAAATCCGTTTCACAAAAACACATTTATGTGACCAGGTGTAAATGGAATCGTTTTGATAAATCTGATAGCTATCCGATCTGAGAAAACGCATGAAGTGGCCAGTAAATAAATCTCTTATTTGTAAACTTGTTTGCGTTCTATGTTTTATGTTGTTGTGTTTGCTTGTAGTATGTCATTTTTTTTTTCGATGCCGTTCATTCATCCATTGTTGATAATTAGACCAGTCCAATAATTTCCACATATGTCTTGCTAGCTTTCGATTATCACAGCTGTTAACAGACTTGCAAACACTCGTTTCTCTTACGTGTTTTTTGCGTTATGTTTTATTGCCTAGCTTGCCTCACAAACTAGTTTGCCAGCTGAACTCAGGTGTTGTGAGGTGTATTTATCACGTAGTCCTGAGGGATATCAGACGACGCTGTTGAAGTTGATTCCTGCGATTATCATGAGAACAGTTTTCAATATCTCACATAAATATCAGGACATAAATAAGCCTAACGTAGAGGTTGTAAATAAACGAGCACAATTTGCAAACTATTATGATAAATTGCAATAAATATGTCTTCGGAGTCTATGTGTGCCTGTTACACGCAGGTACCAGTGTACAGGGTGGAGGGTAGGGGGGTGGAGGCGACATTTATTTGGCGACTCTAGGGGTCGCTGTTTGACAAAAACACAAATTCTCCACAGTGTGCCTTTAATATAAAAACTGCCTTGTGTGCAATTAAATGTTTATATATAACCTTTATTTAAACAGGAAAAGTCCCACTGAGACACAGTCTCTTTTACAAGGGAGTCCTGTATAGCACAATTTATATATATATACTGCTCAATTTGACATTCTGTTTTTAATATGTCACATATTCTGTTTTTAATATGTCATGATGACTCACGAGTTGAGTATTTGTGCTAAATCTGCGCAGATTTGGCTTACACAAACTTCCCAAACATAATAAATAACACGCCAAATTGGCTAGTGATTTGACAGGGTTAAATTTTTACCCGCATTTGGCGGGGTTGGCGGGTGTTAATTTCAAACCCTGCTTGTAACCACTAGAAAAAATGACTCTAAACACCCTATCAATGTGTCAGTGACGTTTGCACAGATAAGCACCACTCACACTTCCTTCAGTAAATGTAAAATCTATGTAGATTATGATAGATAAGTGGAACGGATCGGCAAAAAAAGAAAGAAGAAAAGAAACAGAATAACTATATAAGCTGTGACGTACTTATTCTGGTTCTTTTCTTTTTTCTTTTTTTTTTTTGGCTAGTAGAAGTTCTAAATGGCCAGTAACTTAAACTAGCCAAATTGGCCAGTGAGTGAAAAAGTTCATTTCAAACCCTGGTTGTAAGGGTGTTGCTAGGCTAATTCCCTTATAAAAATCGGTAACATCTGAAATCCTTTCTCACTGCATCTCTCTACCTCTGGTTTGAGGTCTCGATGTACGACTCCAGCCTCGTGCATGTAGCTGACCGCTGACACCAGGCTCTTCATCAGCTGACTGGCCTCCCATTCTGCAAACATCTTCTTTTTCCTTATTCGCTCCAACAGCTCGCCACCACGCAACAGCTCCATGACCAGATACGTATGGTACTGGGAGAGATGGAACGGAGAAAATGGGAACGAAAAAATAACAGTAGTAACAAAAAGGGATGGGGTTAAAAAATAAAAAGCAATACAAGAGAACTAAAAAGTATTATATACGTGACCAGGTATGTACGCAAAGGCAAAAAAAGATTAAAAAAGTGCTCATTTTAATTAAAAAAAAATCAATGTTTTTTAAGGATATGGTTATGATTAATAATAATTATTAATAATGATTAATATGATTAATTAACAACGTTTTTGCATGCTGTGGTGCAAAAACATACCTGATCGGTATAGACCTCGTGGAGTGTGACGATGTTCGGGTGAGATTCACACTGGCGCAGTGCTGCGACCTCTCTCTGAGTCATGGCCTCCATCCTACAATGACAGAAAGACTCTGAGTAGGGAATCGTCAACGATAATATCGTAATTGTTGATTTAACGATGTGCGAACTGAGTATGTCACGCCTTTCACTGCATGATGTAGCCTATTAGAATCCAGTTAAAATGCCAACAGAAAATCTTTTGCGCATCTTAGAGCAACAAACACCAATGTTTGATTACTGAATTAATCACCTTTTTTAATGAATTATTTGAGTGAATGATTCATTAACCCATTAACAAAGGCACTTTAGTTTAGTTTCTGAATGAATAAGCCGTTCTGAACGAATCATTTGAATGAATGATTCAATGGCTCACTCATTAATACAGGGACTTACTGCCACCTACCGGTGGTTTTAGTTTCATATAGGGCCGGACAGCATAACAATATATATGGCATTACTACGGTATAAATTGTCTATTTTGTTAAAGATTTTACTATTCAAGTATCTCAACAGCTATACAACTACTGATATTTATACAATTTGTTTATATGAAAGATTTCAAACCTAAAATGATGCAATAGTATTTAGTTTAAAATTTTTTATTATTAAGACACCATTTTAAATAGTTTTCTTAGTCTGTTCATTTGTTCGGAGAGTTTCACTACCAGACATTTTGGAAGTTTAAGATAACAAAACATAAAATAATATGTATTATTTAGAGGTACTAAAAATAATTCAAACATAGGTTTTATAGAATAAAGTGATATATGTCATGAATTTATCAAATTGTTTAGTCAGGAAATAATGCACTAGGACACAAAAATAAGCACGCCATGTCATTGACCCTCATACAGTTAAAACTATGCAATATTTTATGTTTCCATTTAATTATTAAAGTTCTGTACTAATTCTAACTTCATGTTAAATAAACCTACTGTACCTGAAAAACTCATATTTTTGTTATATTATATTTGCCCTATTTTTTGTAATTAGCTTTTTTCTTATTTTTAAATGAGATATTGTGATATACATTGTTATCGTGAAATAAAATGTCATATCATGAAATAAGATCATATCGCCCACCCCTAATTTCATATTTAAAAACATTTTGTTTCAATATTCAAAATTGTACTTTTACAATTTAAAACTCATAGTATAATTTACGCAATTGTAATTGCAGTGCAAATGTGTATATGCCACCTCTGAGCCATATTAGATGCATAGATGAGCAAACGTACTAAATATGCAGCTTCTGTGCCACCTCTGCAGTGCAAAAATTATATTATTGGATTGGTAGCAGCCGTATAACGTTGTATTATTCTAATTGAATTTATTGATTAAATGTAAGAATTTGACAAAAGATGATTGATACATCATATAGTTTAGAAAAAAATTTTCATGAAAGGCCTAAATCAGCTAAGATACCAGCACAAAAACACACTCAGCAAAATATTATCGAATTATTGTTATCTACAAAACCCCAGAAAATACACAAATTTTCTCAATATCAAACTCCCCTAGTGCTAAAACCTTTTAGATAGTTTTTTACATTAAAGGGGGCTTATTTTTTTCAGTAGTTTTAAACAACTTTTCTACTAAACGAACAAATTTTTACAACATTGTGTTTGTTTTCTCATCTCTTTTTCTTTGTTAGTTCATTTGTAGGAAACCTCAAGTAATGACTTTAAAACCTCAAGTGATGATATAAAGTATGTGGTTTGGCAATGAACAAATCTGGTTTAATGTCTCTACCTTCGGCTGATGATTTTCACAGCGTATTCCTGGCCACTCTGCCTGTGTCTGCACTTCCTGCAGACAGAAAAACTGCCCTCGCCCAGTGGCGCCCCCTGCAGGCACAGCTCATAATGCTGAAAGAACTGAGAGTCCTGAAAAAAGACAGAAGAAACAATGATGTTTTAAATTTTTTCCCCACCCAATAAAAAAAATAATTTATAAATAATAATAATTTTTTTTTTTTTTAAACAGGTAGCTGTGTACCTTTAGCATAGAACTGCGCTGGACTATAGCAGAACCAGGTCGGTCAACATTCACATGAGCGTCCAGAACATCCGCCATAACCACATTCTTATTGAACAAGATAGAAGGAGCCACAAAGGAGTAGCCCTGAGAGAAAAGAAGAGACTGGATCACTACAGAGATTGATTTGGCAACAGTAAAATCCCTGCTGAGAAAAAAACTGGTTGAACCAGCCAAAGTGGCTTGTTGGTTTTAGATATTCTGGCAGAATATTTTATTCTTTAAAAAAAAGTTTTGCATAAGAAGATTTGGAATGACAAGTTGAGCAAGTAAATTTTTTGGGTGAATTATTTCTTTAAACTGGTTTAGCTGGTGTTTGGCTGGTTAGACTGGTCTGGTTTGGCTGGTTAGACTGGTCTGGTTTGGCCAGCTGAGGTTGGTCGAAGCTGTATGTTTCAGTAGTTAAAGCTGAATAAAAGAACATCACGGAACAGAGTATACATGGCAGAGAAGGTGTTGAAAAGTGTGTGTTGTGACTTGATCAAGGAGACTAGGTATTAAGTTACCGAGCTGTATGTGTACAGTTACACTATCTGTTGCTATTAATAATGGAGGGCTGTGGCAGGAAAGAAGATTTCATGTATTGTATGCATGTATGTATCTCCATGAAAGGGACACAGGGACGGGTGTGTTTGAGTGCACGCGAGTACCTGAAACAGACGGTCCGTACTAGGTGGTGTGCTGGCAGGGGAATAGACCGGATCCATTCCTGTAAACTCCTCGGCAAAGTTGCCCACATCCAACTCATTGCGTAGTTCTGGTCGGAATGGGCTCTGAACCTTTTTCTCTGCCAAGTCCGACCAGTTTAAGCCCTAGAGAGACCAACCAGTTGAGGTTTGTGACAATCTACAGTGACACCAAAAATATGTGGACACTTAAGCCACTTAAATATGTATGAAGGTCACTGTAGTAGATAACGAAGTATCAAGTTTGTTTGTTTGTTAAAAAAAAAAAAGATTTTAAACATTTCTGGTTAAACATTTTTATACCACAAGGTTTGTTTTACAGCTAATGAGTGGAAAAAACGGGACTTCGTTTTATCCATTGGTTGGTGACTGGATTGTAAAAAAGTGAGAGAAGCATACCAGAATGGAGGCAGATATGAATGTATATCCTAATATCTTAATACATACATATATAGAATATCTTAATCCAGATATGAATGCAGTACATCCTTGCATACGTCGGCAGGGACAAGTCATATCACAGGAAGAGCAAGTTGTGACATTTTGATTAAAGGTTACTTTAAGTGTGGATTGTGAAACAGTAAGGCTTTACAAAAAGGATGGAGCAATGAAACAGAAGCAATATTGAACAATATTAACTACTCAAAAAAAACAATAAACAAGCATTACAATTTCATACTGTTAGAAAAAGGGTTAGCCAATCATAAGAGTAGGCATTAACAGGTCATTTGTGCATCAGAGAAAGGACAAAAAGCAATGTAAAACTAAATTATGACCATTTTTGATGCAAAAATCTTGACAATTTAAGTGGGCCTCAGGGAAAAGAATACCGGTAAATAAAAAACTACCCCATAATGTTTACCTTTCTAATCATTAATCAAATCACCGAGCCCTGTTGTTTTTCAAGCCCTCCCTAAAACCACCTAAAATAACTACTATTCACGATCTAATCAATTCCTGATGAAAAAAAAGATATATATTATAAATAGACATGAACACAGTCAAACTGCGCTATCAGATAAGCGCTAAATAAATGTCACTGTTTCGGTCAATGATCTGGGCCCTCCAAAACTCTTTCGGACGAAACCGAACACTGATTTTCTCATTTTTGGTGCATCACTAATTAAGAGATTACAATCGCATTGAACACAGAGATCAAATGTGTGGAATAAAAAGCAAAAAAAAGAACCTTGAAGAAAGGATGACATTTGATGTCCTCGGCTCCTCGGGGACCAGAGCCCAATCTCTTATGAGGGTCTTTCACAAGTAACTTTCGCAGGAGATCCTGAGCCAAGGGCCCAATGATGGAGGGGAACGGAGGCTCACAGCGCAGGATGCGTCTGCCAGAGAGAGAAAGCTACTTTAATTCCGGAAAATAACTTAAGAGATGCAATCATAACAGTCTCACTGGGAGTTCAAACACTGTGTGTATGTGGACGTGTGGAGAAAATCATTGGGATCACTGGAGGTTTGCCTGTGTGTGGGCGAGACTCACTTGGACACCTCGCTCTGGGAATTTCTCTCTCCTTCCAGAGTAAACGGAGACGCTCCCGTCAACAGCTCAAACATCAGAATCCCCAAACTCCACCAATCCACTGACTACAGAAAGGGAAAGAAGGAATTATTACCACTATTTTATATGTCGTCAATCAAAATGTGGAGAATCTCTCGAAAGCCTGTCAATAGCCCTATTAAGATGGTAAATGTTTCTCATGGGCACGTTAGGGTCAATACAACATTTACAGGGGCTGGTGGGTGATTTTATTGACGTATAAATCCAGATTGTCTGTTTTTTTTCCCTCACACCACCCACATAAAAATTCCCAAGTTGAATTACAATGTTTTTGCCAAACACTAAGGTTGTGTGGTAATTTTGTCATCCGAATCCACATCTCTGAGTTTACAAGCGAGAAACTTTATACAGTTATTGAACCAAACTGAATCAACACTGAACTGACTGAATAATGACTGTTTACTATTGTCTTTTTAGAGCTGTTTTACAGCAGAATTGAATTCTTTTTGCATCATCATTTTCCTGTTTATCACTGTAAAGCTGCTTTGAAACAATCTATGTTGTATAAAGCGCTATATAAATAAAGATGACTTGACTTAAATCACCATCCGTGCAAATTTATTTTCAGACATTCCGAGAAACAATTACCGTCCGAATAAGGATAAAAACATGCCATATTTTTGTCCAAAATATATATATATATATATATAAACGCATAAATTTGCAAGAAATTTAAGACCATTAAGATGGACATTATGTAATAAAAAAGTAACTAATTTTAACCACAAATTCTCATTACAGAAATGCAAAAGTTATCATCACCAAAATTTGTAATACTTGATTTTATGCCTATAATATGGAAAGAGAGATATATTATTTAAAAGTTAATGTGTATATTTTTATTTAACATTCTTTAACAAATTTAACATTACAAATACATTCTTCCATCACACCTTAATGTGCAGAGGCTAAATATAATTCCGACATTTGTAGGAAGATAGCTTAAATTACAGTAAGGAGAATCATTTATGTAAATAATAGCAATGTTTCCATACACCTATTTCTATGAGCATTATGGGATATCGCATTAAAAAAATGTTTGATGGAAATGCCAAGAAGCACATCAATTCTAAAAATGCACATAAAAAATGTTTGTGCTCAAATGTGGTGGATACATTTTTATCCGATATGACAACATGCACATAAACTACAAAGGAAACACATTTATCAAATAAATCCCTCGATGCAAAACAAAAAAACTCACGTGACTTTGCCTTAACAGAGGATGTGATTGGACAACTGGACTAACCAGCGGATCAGTTTCAAAGTCTGTCATCAGAATGATTTGGTATAATAACCTCCCAGAAGTGTCTCTCATGAATGTATTTTCAAACACTAGGGTTTCATCTGCAAACTCGCCAGTCATTTACGATGTAGGAAAACAGAGCCACTTCCCCGACTGCAGCAACTTCCATTTAAATTACAGATATTTTGTACCAGTTTCCCAGGAGGTGACAATTTGAACACATGGATGGATGGAAACTGTGCTTTATTTGCACATGGTTTATGCCATATTCCAATTTTACGGATAAGTTAAATTCGCAACTTTGGATGGAAACATCCAATGAATCCAGTGAATGAGAAATACATCTCAAAAAGCCAAAAACAAACTGGTTACATTTCTAATATTTTGGTAGCACTTTATTTTACAGTCATGATCCCCATTTACACATATGTACTTATTATAGTATTTACAATAACTAGGGAATAACTAGGTACTAACCCTGAACCTAACCTTAACCCATGTAGTTACCTTAGATTACCCTTTACTTTCTTGATAAGTAAACTGTAAGTACATGTAGGTGCGCATTTGCTGCGTAACAAAAAAAGTGCAACAAATATGTTTATTTAGAAAATTGTAAAGAATTATAAAGAAAATTATTTCACCCCCTTTGTGCAATTATCTCTCTCTTTTTTTCCTTTGCGATTCTACATGTTACATGCTTTTGTGAGATTAGTCAGATAATTTTCTCTCACCTTGCCATGACCAGCTTTCCCTCTGATAATCTCTGGTGCCATGTACTCTATAGTGCCACAGAATGAGTACGTCCTCTCTTTCTACACATGAACAAAGCATATCAGCATGACAACTGCACACTGGATTACAAGACAATATGGATACAATGAGATAAAAATATAAACTACAGTTATTATTTAATCATTTTTATTTCCCCACCTCCTCTTCCAGAAACTCCTTGCTCAGCCCAAAGTCTGTCAGAACCACATGACCATCACTGTCCAACAAGATGTTCTCCAGCTTAATGTCCCGGTACACAATGCCAAGCTGGAAACACAAAACCAAATAAGGTTCTTAGAAAAACCTGATAATCTGTTAACAGCCTCAATAAAAAATATCACCATAATCTTTCACAATTTCAAAGTTTGATCTAAATTTTTGAGTTCAGCTTGCTAAAAATTGATAATAAAATATTATTGATAATTATAACTAATTATATTTCTCCCAAACAATTATCACAAATGAACAGTATTATTAAAATTGAATTAGTTGCATAAGTGATTTTAACTTCACCAGCTTGTATATCTGTAAGTGTGTATCTAATATTTATCAAATGAAAAAGTGGACAGAAGACACTACAGTAGCTAGTAGTACCTTGTGCAGGTGCTCCAGGGCCAGAATAATTTCCCCCACGTAGATCCTCACCTCGTCCTCGGAGAAATGATCTCTCTGATACAGGTGCGTAAACATCTCTCCTCCACTCACATAGTCTTGCGAAACAAACACACACTCACAAAACTGTCCAAACAACATCAACTTACTAACGGACAAATAGCTAGAAGTCAGAGGTGGGTGGAATGACCAATGTCTTAAATCACCGGGGATGAGTAATTTTACATCACAGTAACAGCATAACAACACATTTATTATTGCTGAAAACTTGAAGACTACACCATATATATATATATATATATATATATATATATATATATATATATATATATATATATATATATATATATATACACACAAATATATAAACCTAAAATTAATATATCTATACTTCTATGTGATTAATTGTAATTTGTGCTATCAAATCGATTAATCGTATCTAACAAAGTTTGTATATGTGTGTGTGTGTATATATATATATATATATATATATATATATATATATATATATATATATATATAAACTTAATATTCATTCATTTATAAACTTTTAGATTATAAATAGCTAGAAGTCAGAGATGGGTGTAGAATGACCAATGTCTTAAATCATTGGGGATGATTAATTTTACATCACAGTAACAGCATATATAACAACACTACCATATTATATTAATACTATATTAATATACTTATAAACTTTTATGCTAGATGTGATTAATCGATTTGAGAGCACAAATTTAACGCCATTGTAAAAAAAAACACACACAAAAAAAAAACAATACTGTGTGTGCACTGTAAAAAATAATTTTTCAAAGTTGTACATAAAACATGCATATTTTTGGAGTACGTTTTACAAGAATATACTAATTCAGTCTTTCTACTTAAAAAAAATTGTTATGTTAAATAAATTAATTGTGACATATGCCAGTCATTTCTAGGTAAAAAGTCAGTCAAATTGCATGTTAATGTTGAGTAAGGCGTTATTTCGATAGCACACCCCTGTGCTTACCTAGTATGAGATGCAGTTTGGTTTGCGTCTGAAAGGCGTAATGGAGGGTGACCAGAAAGGGTGACTGGCGAATGTGCTCCAGCACCTGTCGCTCTGTTCGAGTGTGCTCAGCAGTCTTTGCCTTCTGAACAATGGCCGCTTTCTTCAGAACCTAAAGATCATAAAATCATTTCATAATAAGAATGTGACAAATAACAGTTATAATACGTTTTTTATACTTTATTTTATTTCATGTAATACATTTTTTATATAGTTTTAGTTAATGATAATAAGCATATGAAGAACACAACAAAAAGATAGTGGTAAACTTTTTTTTAAATAAATGTTAACTTTAGTTAATGTATTATCTAACATGAACTAACAATGAGCAATACATTTGTTACAGTATTTATTAATCTTTGTTAATGTTTGTTAATAAAAATCCAGTTGTTCATGTTAGTTCACAGTGCATTAACTAATGTTAACAAATACAAATTTTGATTTTAGTAATGTATTAGTAAATGTTGAAATTAACATTAACTAAGATTAATTAATGCTGTAGAAGAATTGTTCATACTTGGTTCATGTTAACTAAAGTAATCTTATAGTAAAGTGTTACCAAAATGTTGATTTCATTCAAATCTGCTGTAACAGTAGACAAGTGAGAGCTGTATAAAACTAACATAATGGCCCATTATGTTCCAGCAGAGTATTTATTTCTATGACATGTTTGATTTATTTAAAGACATCTGTATTTTTAAAAATAATAAACCTATTGAGCACATTATAACTCTCAGAGCATATTTTTGTTTGTTTTTACTAATTGAAGGACAAGCAAAAATTCATGTGTGATAATAGACAGTACAAACCTTCATGGCGTAGAGTTTGTCTTTATCATGGCCACTGATTTTTCTGACCAGGAATACTTTCCCGTAAGCTGATAAAGAGAAGGAAAAGCATAGATGTAGCTATTTAAAGGGACAGCTCACCCAATGTGTATTAAACAAAACCTCGGCTTCTGAGTAATTTCTGCACTCGAACAAACAATTTTTGAAATGCCCCTAAGAGTCACTGCATCTGCCAATTAGACTGTGATAGAAAAATGTATTATGAATTATACAGAAATGACTTAAATGCTTCCTGTAATTCATTTGTTGTTAATAAGCCAGCATTAAAAATGCAGAATGTGTTTGGGCGTATGCTAGGTCTGATTACATGTCTGGAGTCTCTAGCTGATTATTACACTGAATGACTGAAAAAAAGAGTTTGGCTCATTTGCAGTGAAAAATAAATGTTGGAGATATAAAAGTGAACATTAACATATATTTTGCTGCTAATTTATGTATAAAATGTGTTAGATATACTCCATAATTACAACCTCATGGCCATCATTCATGTGATCACTTTCTTTCATAATCACTTAGTCTGAGTATAAACATTCCCAATGACCTTTACGGGATGGACAAACCAGTTACGGGATGGGATGGGACAGTGCAGCGCTCTCACCTCCGGTGCCAAGCACTTTGAGAAGTTCAAAGTTCTCCATGCCAACTTTCTCAGTGTATCCTGTGAGGTTTGCTGGGAAGGAACAAACAGCGTATTTACGCAACAAATCTTGCTCTCGACCCTTTAAATCCCCCCACATACATATTTGAATAAATATGTTATATAGCCTAATGCATGCAGACATCAGACCAATTTACATATGGCCGATAACCTATACCTATACACCTATAAACCTATAAAATAAATGACCTAAACTATTTAAAATTCTGTCATTAATTTCTCACAAACTTAACCTGTAAGACTTTTGTTCCTCTTTGTAACACAAATGAAGATATTTTTGAATCTGAAGATCTTCTGAAATCTGAGAGTTTCTGTCCCTCCATTGACAGCGACGCAACTACCACTTTGACGCTTCAAAAAGTAAAACTAATCCATATGAATTTAGCGGTTTGGTACAAATTTACTGAAGAGACACGACCGCTTAATATGATGAACAGATTTAATTATTTCACATTTTATTTACATTTAAATATTGATCAGCAAACATAAACAGAAGAATAAGAATGAACCTCATTGGTTCTCGAACGTCAAGTGAACATGCTTTTACCACAACTAATGTGTGCGTTGATAAATGTATAGGCTAAGTGGATCATATAAAGCGAGTCTCTTCAGAAAATTTGGACTAAACTGCTCAATACAGGCTATGGATTAGTTTTACTATCTTTTTATGAACTTTTTGAAGCAACAAAGTGGTAGTTGCGTATCTGTCAATGGAGGAACAGAAAGCTCTCCGATTTCATCAAAAAGATCTTTATTTGTGTTCTGAAGATGAACGAAAGTCTTAAAGGTTTGGAATGAAATGAGGGTGAGTAATTAATGACAAAATTTTCCTTTATGGGAGAACTATCCCTTTAAATGCCATGTTACACATCAAAGTACCGTGGTATTAGCATCAGCATGCTACCACCACTTGTTGTAAAGAAATCAAAACACACCAGGTTAAATGAATGCAGTCACCTACCATTAGTGATCTCGAGTTTAACGGTGCAAACTTTACGGCTGGTTTCCCGGTCGGAGTCTTCACCACTGCCACTACTGTCTCCTGACATGATGGCTCTGACTTTTACAATATTTGATCAGTAAAGTGATTTTGACAGCCCGCTCTTCCAATGCACAAACATCTATATTATGTACAGCAAAAGTCGACGGGTTTCTGTTATAAAGCGAAACTTTGCAATTTATGACAGGGTGAATGACATGTTTTTGTTTTTGTTATTATCTCAGCTCACAAATCCCTTTGACATCCTGCTGTGAACACTAATCTTCATGCACGACCTAAATATTAATCTCCACTTTTGATAGGCGCGGGGGCACAGCGATATAGTTTAATATCTTTCAAAACAAGGCGACGATACACGGTATATTCAACACTTAATATGCAGTTAATTGATTATTATGTGGGCCATAAATGGCTGTTATTTCCGTATTTCCAACTTCGACACAACTGTCGTGAGGTCGTCTGCAACCGCAGTGAAGATCGCTGTGCGAGTGTTTACATTACAGCTGATCTCGTTATCGCCTTTTTAGCTTAAACCCAATCAAATAAAGCGATATTTGCTCCGCTAACGAGTTATACTCTGGTAGCGTACGTGCTAACTATCAACGATGACAGATCACGTTAAAAATGTCCTTAACAGCGGATTGACTAAAGCTGAACAAACGTATTTAAGTCCTATGCACCTTCCTTTCGGGTGTAGTTATGCCCGACTCGCGTTAACGTATGCGTTTGTTGTGGAAAGGAAATTAATTGAACGATAAATTCCTGGAAGAAAGTGTAGTAAGGACCATTTCAGCTACGGAAGCCGAAGTAGTGCGGCTGTCTCATGATTCGCGAACCAATTGTTGTTATGAACCGGTTCTTTTTGTTGATTTGGTCGAACCAATTCAGCTCTTAAATCACTCGAATTGTGAACTTGACTGTGTTCGTTTTCATAAGGATGGAAACATAAGAAGAGAGGTGCTGCATTTTTTTATATTTATTTCGTTACAAAACATGACGTAAACGCAAAGGGAACCCTTCTGTGCTATGACTTGAAAGAATCACTTTCTGAACTGGTTCATTAAAATGACCTGTTTGAATGAACCGATTCGCTAAAATGATTCGGACTTTCCGATGGCAAGTGCCGCTATTGGAGTCGGTTTCAGAGATGTGTGGTTGGGTTGGGTGGGTTGGTTCTTCTGTGTAGGTGGTGAAAGAGAAAAGCTGGTGCAATCCAACTTGCCAACTCCCGTACTAAAGGACAGCCTCTCCCACTAACGACACTTTATCTTGCACACCCTTTTTGGATCTCAAGTTGTATACATTCTATGTCACGTGGAAGGGCGATTTTGAGCTGTTATCATTTAGATTGCATTTAGTTCAGATTAAGCTTGTTATTGCTGACAGACGAGAGAGGTTAATAAAAAAAAATGCTTGTATGCATAACACTTATAGCAAGGCATTTTGGCACACTAATATGGGTTAAGTTGTCACAAAGGAAACTTGACAGTAATAGGAATAGCTTACTTCAAACCTATCTAAAACTATCTAAAAAAAACTATCTTTAAATATATTATAGGCTATTTGAAAAATAAAATATGAAATACAAAACAATGTATTTGTATTATAATAGGCTATACTTAAAAGACATTATGTTTTGAATGATTCCTCAAACTGTTCCATTATGACAACTTACCCTTAAGTGTGCCAACATGTCTTGCTATTCACCTTATTTTTCAGGTAAGTGCGGGCGCGGCTTCCTGTGTCGTTCGTTTCCAGTTATTTTTAGCTGTACAAAACAGCTCGTTATGCTACCTGATATTGCAAACTGGTATTTCTTTCTACCTTAATTATAAACACGCTGGTTTTTGGCACAAATAGTTTTACAATTTACTGCACTTTGATATATTCTTGAATATATATTCTTATATATTCTTTGAAAGTCTTGCACATAAAACACTTTACTTCCATGTTGACAAATAAGGTGGATAAGAGGTTCATGCAGGGCCTTAAGTTAACTTTTTGCCAAATCTGCCAATGGCTGGAGACTTAAGAAAATGTATCAGCCATAAATATTTTTACCAGCCATGAAACATAGATTAATCCTTATTAAAGTTACAAAAGTTATTCAGTCAAGAGCAATGAGTGATTGTTCTTTGTCTTTTGTTGTTTGATTAAGAGAGAGCAGCAGGAATATAGGCTGCTGTCACTTTAAGAGCTAATACACAGATCCAATAAACTGTTACACACACACACGTTTTATTTACATTCACTTAAGAGATAACTGACCATGTTATTTTTACAATGATAGTTGCCAAGACAGGAATTTTGAATATGTCTGTTCAAGCGCAAGAAGACGTGAAAGAGAACTCAATTTAGTATTCATGCGCTGTCTGAGATCCAGATTTCTGGGCGCACGCGTTGGATATTTGCACAGTGCGCGTCTAACGAATAGAGTTCCCTTTCACATCTTCGTGCGCTTGAATATTTAAATTGGCCAGGCTTAAACTTTCATGACATCACAGCACTGGTGTAGGCTCGCGCTTGATCGGTCCAAAGTCCGGCATCCGACCAGCGTGGAAGGTCTCTACGTGTTAGGCCTACTGTCTTTTCTCGAGGCAAAGTATCTTTTGATTAAATGCAATACATTTGAATATGTATTCTCTCGTTATTTCATCTGACTCCATAAATGAAAAGGTTTTAATGATATCTGTGCATCATTAAATGTGAGCGACTATTCCTTTTAACTCTTTAATGAAAATAATGTCAAAGTCAGTTAGAATAATCAAATGTAACAATTTATTATGTCAGGTAAATGTATCAAGCCAATTTCATAATCAATTCAAAGATAATCGATACAAAACATCAAATGCTCTGGAATAAAGAGAAGAGATGCAAACCCAACATATGAGCTGAGAGTCTTACTCTCAGCCTCACGGCTAATCTGAAATACAGAAAGGCCCCGATCTTCTCGTTGCATTTCCCTATATAGACAGAAACTTCTTTCACATGGAAACATCTGCTAACAATGGGAATTTATATTCAGAGTTGACACCTTTTGGGGTTGGGAGACCATTTGTCAGGAGACCACCTTCCTTTGTCTGCCAGTTCTCTCTAAACTCTTAAAAACCTTATTACCTTTTGTTTTACTTATTTGGAAATTAGACATTTGTACCAGTCGCACTGAGACATTTCAAATTATACTAAATATGTGTAATACTCGATGATAATCATTCACATTAAACCATATATTTTCTTGGGTGAATTCAGGTGATCTGAGTATGAGAGACGGGCTGAGGGAATGAAATGTAGATTAGGATGACTCGTAGGTGAGACTTTTGTCTCAAATGGTGAGTTCAAATGGTAATTTCCTGCAAGATCCTGTCTTCTCAGGGTCTGGCCGCTCCTTAACCAGACTGTCTGGCATTTTCTAATTTCTCAAGTCTTACACCGGCCTGTCAACTGTCACGAGCATTGCTTGCGTTTGTTCATGTTCATGTTCTCACATATTTGCATTGTTAGAATTTATAAAAATGTTACCGGCCAACTGCCTATTGACCGTTTCATATACTCGCAAACACCGATTTTTGTTAATTTTAGGCCCTGGGTTCATGCATACACACATTTTTGTTGTTGTTTTAAATCTCTCTCTACCGTTTGGGGAAATTAAATTTTTTAAATCTTTAAAATAATTATCTTATGCATTTATTTGAGGACAAATTATTAAATATTTTTAAACTGTGTTTTTGAAAAGCAGTGAGCATATAAGAGACTTATTTCAAAAACAGTAAAAAACCCTAATTATTCTAAACTTGTAGTCGAATGCAAGTTAAAAAATTCTAACCCTCCCAAATCAAAAATTTCAAGTGACCGATAACATCTAAATTTTTAAATTGGCCCAGGTGAAAATCTGTAAATTTAATTTTATAGTTTACAGAATTTCACTTGGGCCAATTGAAAAATGTAGACGTTATCGGTCACTTGAAATTTTTGACTTGGGAGGGTTAGAATTTTTTTACAGTGTATACTGTATATAGGCTAAATGGATTGACATGAATTGGAGTTTGGACATCCATCTTCCCTCCTGGTGTTAGTTATAATCGGATGCAGTGTGTGTGAGTGCTGGTGCAGCAGTATGTGTATTAACAGATTAGGGCAGGTTAAAGGATAAAGGACGCAGACACACTAGGCTATCACTGTATACTGTCATCAACCATCATCTTTCATTATCCTGCACCTGCCTCAGACATCCAGCTATGTACATGAGAAAGTGGGTGCATATCTACCCGGCTCATGTGATTATGTGATCATGTGATTGCTTATTGTAGGCATAAATGCACCTCTATGTTAATGTGTACCTGTGAAAGTTTGAAAGAAAGAATCAATAAAAAGACAGAAGTATGAGGGTATGCATCTATTTCCACAAAATATCACTACTCAACAAAGCAGTTCAAAATGTCAGATTTTATTAGACCTGACAGTAGTTTTCTGCGAGTGCAGTACAGTGTTTCATAGCAGAGCATTGAGCATCATCTACACCATCTTTTAACACTTACAATGCATTTAATTCCATGCTGTATGCAAAACCAAAAATTATTTAATGACAATTAAGTATTTATGTTTACAACATGCAATTAACACTGAATGAGAAAAAATATGAAATTGTCTTCAGATTTTTGATAATAATTTAATTCACTTTTATTGTAATTTAATTAATCATTTCCAGTATCAAATAATTTGCTTATTCACATTGCAAGCAAAAATACAACACAATCAAAACCATCAGAACATATTTATTAGGGTACGTTTACACGACAACGATGTACTAAAAACAGAAACGTTTTTCCATCGCATTTTTCACGTACAGGCGACAAAGATGTCAAAAAAATCCCGTTCACACGGATCTGCGAAAACGATTAAAAACGTGTTAAACGATTAAACTGTTCTGCTGCTAGGCCAGTAGTTGGCGATGTCACTTTGTAAATAAACACTACGTCCCTAGAGACTGAACACGTAAAACGCATGCGCCAGTGACGTCAGTGTTTTCACAAATTCGCATATTTGTAGTTTAGAAACAGAAACGAATAGTATCGTTTTCAAAACTTGCACTTTGAATCCTGTTTTCAAAGGTTTGCGTTTCCAGGCCCTAAAACGCCATTGTCGTATAAATAAACGTTCAAAACGCATAAAAGGTTTCCCATTTATAGTTGAACATGGTGTCGTGTAAAGGCCCCTTAATCAGCAATGTGGAGATTCGTAGTGGTGCTCACTGCAGTGCCAAATGTTGTTAGCTCCTCCCCTCTGGACTTAATGGGTGGAGCTTGACCTCCAGCTCCGCCTCTGTGCACCTAATGGGTGGAGTTATGTTTAGTGATAGAGTTATGGGTAGGTTTAGGGTGTGGTTGGACTGTCTAGCTCCACCCATTACGTCCAGCTGGACTTCAAGCTCCAGCCATTGGCTTTGCAGTGAGCACCTCTCCAGATTTTAGGCCAGTGAGATTTCACTGTGGTTGTTGGCTGGTTATAACAAAATTTGTTTTGGAAGAGACAGCTTTATCGTGTCATGGGTAGTACACAGTGTAACTACTATTGTTAGAAGGAGCTTACCCTTGTAAAAAAGAAGTACTTTTATGCAAATTTCTAAAAGGAGTACTTATCAATTAAATAATATGATCAAGTGCAAGTTGAATTTAATGTTTTCAGATATTTGATTTCATGTTATACACAATTAAATACAAATGTATTTAGTTTAATTTTATGTTAAATATGAGTAGTTAAGAGTGCTTTTTCACCCATATAAGTAGGACTTACATCTTTATGTAATTTCATAATTACTTCTGTTATTTTTGAAAGTGTGCCGTCGAATGGTAAACTAAAATATGCTCATTCAATATGTAATTTTTAATTGAAATGTTTATGTCATGTATTTAGATATACAAGTTGCAATTTAGTATATTTAAAAATATTTATTTAAATGTAATATCGAATAACACAATAGTTAAAATTATAATAAAGTACTTCACATGTGATCTAGTATGTTAGTTAACACATCAAAATAAGTGTACTTTAATTTAATTAGGAATTTTGACAAATATAACTTAGTGTACTTGAAAGTGTACTCTCTTTAAGAAACTTAAGTGGCCTTTTATTTCATTAGTATTATATTACTTGCAAGTACATTTTTTAAAAATGAGCTTTTAAGATTTGAAGTACACTACAAGTGCACATTCATTACAATTAAGCACATTTCATTTTTCACAAGGGCATTGTTTTACATGTTTCGGTTTTTCCAGTTTACAATAATTTACAAACATCCATATGGTAGCAGTAGTATATTACTGAATCAGCCTCTTTAAGGTGTGTGATTTTGTAAATGGGAAAAGGATGTAATATAACTTTCAGTTAAGACAACTGCTCAGTCACACTTAATTATTCAACCATTCATGGTGGAAATTTAAGCACATTGCTAGTCATTTCCCAGGCAGAGCTGCACCAGGTTTCTCCTGACAGGAATGAACAGACGTTTACTCACCCCAAGGTAATAAATCATTAGAGTGCTGCAGAATTGGCAGTATAATCATTCATCATTCAAAAGACTTCTCACCAAATTGGGCGCAATTTTGATGCTGTTCATTTATTTCAGAAGCAACCATTTTAGAGTATTAATGAAGTATACAACTCTTTGAGATGTGTGTTTAGGTCAATAAAATGCATATATATATTTGTATATAAAAATACCAAAACATTAATTAATTGATTGATTAGCTGTCAGCACTCTCAGCCTCCAGCTGGACAGATTTCAGTGGTCAGATGAATCTGACTCTTTAGCTGGTGGTCGCTCCAGCCGCCCCTGCTTCGGCTTGGGCTTCATTAGGGGTTACCTGGTTCAGCAACAGGAGATTCAGCACAGGATCCAAATACTCCATGATGGTCTCCTTCACTCCTTTCTCAAGCAAGTAGCCCTCGGTGTCGATCTCCACATTCTCCTGTCCAGCGACGGCCTCCATAGACGTCTGCAGGAGGCGCACACTGGCCAACACTGAGCTCTGTAGACGAGATGCCATTGATATGGAAAATTGGGTAGAAATGGCAGGTTAGTAGGTATAGTAGAAGTCAAGATACATGTTATAAAATATTAACTTAAAAAGACATTTATTAACAAGAATTTATGGGTGTCATATTGTGTTCAATCTGAAATTATATATACTAACCTACCAACGCTGTATGTACTGAAATTTGCCTTTTTTTGTCACACTTGGTAGCCCAGTTTTCACAAATGCATTTCAGTTACTGTAATGAATGCGCTGCAATGAATTACTGTAAGACAGAACTTATTCATATCAACTGGGGGGATGTATGAATTCATGGTAACACTTTACAAAAAGGGCCCATTAGTTAATAAAAATACTGCTGTTCATTGTTAGGTCGTCTCAGTTACATTAAATAATATTAACAGATACCATTTTAATAATGCATTAGTAATTGTTGAAATTAACATTAACTAAGATTAACAAATGCTTTAGAACTTTTTCATTGTTGGTTTGTGTTAACTAGTGTAGTTAAAAAAAATTACACACTAACTAAAGTTTGAAACATGGGATCACGTAGAACGGGACCTTTAAGACCATATTTCTTTATCTTTTTTTTTTTTATCCTAAATTACTTGCATTGCATTCCATGTATACATTTAATCAGTTCAAACAGTACAAACAGAACCTTATTGTAAAGTGTTACCAGATTTAGTTTTTGTAGCATAGGCGTAGCTTACAAAGAAATTTAAGTAAACTAAACTGGGAAATGAAATTGGATGAACCTTGTTGTCCACAAACCAACTGATATTATTTAGGGTAGACAGCATATTTGATATTTAATGCGAATGAAAACGAAATGGTGATCTGTTCAATGTCCATTCAGTGGGTTACTGTGTTGAAGGTTTGATTTTCAAAACTCATGCAATATATGAGGGTTTTTTTGTTGTTGTTGTTGTTTTGTATCATGGAAATTTTTTGTAAAGATTCAATATTTCCTATTCTACCGTACATAACACTACAATCCATTGAATTCATTGGTATGTCCATCCCTCGGTATTCATTGGTATGTCCATCCCTATGTCTCAGCCTTAGATGTCATGCCCACGCACTGTTGGCTGGGCGTCTGATGCATATGGCACACAAAACTGGAAACACATCAGTTTCTGTCAAGTCGGTTGAATTCTACAGGATTTCCGGGAGACGTGTCTCGCATTCTTTAACGTTCCACCTGGAGACAAAGCCTTCGTGATGCCAAACCCCCTCATGGAAGAAGAAAACTGATGTGTTTACAACTGTGACAATGAGCGCTTATCAAAATCAGCTAAGTTGAAGGCATACTTCCAAGAGTTTTACACGGCGGTCTGTTATTGTTGGGACATCGACTTTATATTTTCACGACCTAAACATGGCCCTGAACAAAACGAACTGTGATGTTTACATGTCAGTCAGATGGCCTCTTGGTTGGTCCTTGGCCAATGAAAGCTGCAGACCTTCTGCCATCAAACTGAAGGTCTGGCTACGTGAGACTAATCCCTCTCATTTTAATTTATGTTTAAATAAATATGGTGTCTACCCTGATTAAGGTCCATTGCGTACATGCAAAGCTGTGACAATGTACCTGAATCATAAAGACAGACAGAACTGCAGCTCCAATGGTGTTCATCAGACCCATGTAATAGTTGACCAGGGCTTCTCTGCAACCACGAATGAAGAGGTTGAGTTCTTCGGTCTCATGCTCGTAGTTGTAGTGGGCAGAGTTGTTGGTGATTTTGTATTGGATACAGGGTCTGGGAGAACTAGGGTTACAGCAACTGAAGGGCACGCCATCAACCAAGTAACGGCCATCCACATTGCTCTTAATGCGGCTAGAGGATTGAAGATGAAAAAAATGGAAGAAAAGGGCATTGAATGATTGCAAACTGTTACGCCAGGTCATATGAGATAGTTCTAAACTGCTGCTCATAAAGTTACAAATAGTTCCCAAAAATATCTTAACTTGAATTTTCCTCAGTTGTACTTTATGCTTTTTATTTAATTGTGCCTTTGTGCATTGATACAGTGCGGTTACATTTAACATTTTCATTGGCGAAATGCAGTCATTTCAATAATAGTAATACATGCAATTGGGAATCTCCCACACAGATTTTGCAGTTCAATTTGGTCACATGGACCACATTGACCAATTGAAAGCTGATTGGTTTGAAATTTACTTTTCTGTGAACTACATCGCTACACTATTGACAATAAACAATGGACCTTTTTGCTGACAAATTTCGCTAATGCTTTGTCTTGATAGCTTGGCTATAACATGTCATATAGCCTATAATAACACGCTCTCATGCGTTTATTTTTTTAGCATTGTTGGGAGGAGTAAAATTTACATATGTGGTTTCAAGAACCAGATGCATTTACACTTGTATCAATGCGTCTCAGAACAACTCCTGAAGTGGTTTGAGTGATTGGATTCAAATCCGTCTCGAATGCGTTTCAGAGGATATTTACACCTGGTCTTTTCACGATCGGATAGCCATCTGATCTGAGAAAACGCATGAAGTGACCAGGAGTAAACAGGCCCTAAGGTAACTACATGGGTTAAGGTTAGCTTTAGGGGTAGGTTCAGGGTTAGTACCTAGTTATTATCCAGTTATTGTAATTACTATAAGTACATGTACTTGGGGAACAGGACTGTAAAATAAAGTGCTACCAATTTTTCTAAACTAATTTCACATTTCTAAGCCATTTTGGTCTCAAAGTGATTTTTGTGGAAGTTCAGTATAAAGTCTGAAGTTCGCCTCAAGTTTACATAGGTGTCCTAAGCAGAGTAAGTGCAGAAATAGTTTACCCAAAAATGCCCAATACCATTTACCCAATAACTAAATAAAGGGATAGTTTACCCAAAAATTGCATGTCGTTCCAAATCTGTATGACATTCTGTCTTCTGCAGAACACAAAACTAGAACATATTTTGAAGAATGTTTCAACTCTTTTTGTCCATGCAATGATTTTGGGGTCCAAAAAAAACAAACAGTGCACCTCATTGATTTTTATTGTATGATTATAGTCTATAATAACACGCTTTCACACGTTTATTTTTTTAGCATTGTTGGGAGAAGTAAAATTTACATATGTGGTTTCAACAACCAGATGTTATATAGGCTATATGACATTTTTGGGCAAACTATCTGTGCTTAAAAAAGAAAACTTCTGTCATCATTTGCCTACCTCCATATTCTAAACCTGTATGCAATTCTTTTTTCTGTGGAACACAAAGGAAGATTATTGGATAATGCCCATACAATAAAAATCAATGGGGTGCACTGTTGGACCCCAAAATCATTGCATGGACAAAAAGAGTTGAAACATTCTTCAAAATATGTTCTAGTTTTGTGTTCTGCAGAAGACAGAATGTCATACAGATTTAGAACGACGTGAAATTGTGTAAATCATGTCAGAATTTTCATTCTTGGATGAACTGCTGTATCCCTTTAACACTTTTAAGTGACATTTCCTTTGACTCACTCCTTAACCTCCTTAGAGCTGAAATCCAGGTAGCGGTTGCTGATCCACTGCACCTCAAACCAATCCCTGTAGTCGCTGTTTCCACAGCACTGGAACTCCATCTGAAGGCGATCGATGGTCTGCTTCTGGTAGCAGCGGCCAGGGGTGTCGGTGTCCTTGTAGAAGCGAATGCCATTCTTCAAGCCGATTTTCAGAGATTTTTCTAGGCTGCCCATCATGGCGTAACTCAAGATGACTGAAAACAGCATGAGGGTGGTGAAGAATAACGAGCATCCATAGAAGGGCTTCAGGAAGGTCTTCCATTGTGGGAAACGCCCCGCATCTAGGGCGTCCTGGCAGATTCGACTGGCAAAATAATTGATGCCCATTGAAGCCAGACCCACAATCAACAAGGTGTTGGGCACACAGTGGATGTCTGTGTTGTCCATTACCTAAAGGACAGGAGGATGTTGATGTCAGTCCATTTTGAGCTCAGATTGCATTGCGCTCACTGTGTATATTGAGTTTGCTTAAAGGGTTAGTTCACTCAAAAATCAAAGTTCTGTCATTAATTACTCACCCTCATGTCGTTCCAAACCCGTAAGGCTTTCGCTCATCTTCGGAAAAACAAATGAAGAGCTTTTAAATGAAATCGGAGAGCTTTCTGTCCCTCCATTGACAGTCTATGCAACTACCACTTTGACGCTTCAAAAAGCTCATAAAGAGATCGTAAAACTAATCCATAAAAATTGAGCCGTTTAGTCCAAATTTTCTGAAGAGATTCCATTGCTTTATATAATGAACAGATTGAAACGCAACACGTTTGAGCTTTCACAAGAACCAATGAGGTTTGTTATTGCGCATCAAGCCGGTTCGGTTGAGGTTCTATGTTCGCTGATCAATGTTTAAATGTGAAAAAAAGCTTAAAATCATATAAAGCGATCGAGTCTCTTCAGAAAATTTGGACTAAACCGCTCAATTCATATGGATTAGTTTTACGATCTCTTTATGAACTTTTTGAAGCGTCAAAGTGGTAGTTGCGTAGCTGTCAATGGAGGGACAGAAAGCTCTCAGATTTCATCAAAAAGATATTTATTTGTGTTCCGAAGATGAATGAAAGACTTACGGGTTTGGAACGACATGAGGGTGAATAATTAATTACATAAATTTCATTTTTGAGTGAACTGTCCCTTTAAACAATCTTTGGAGAGTGAGCAATTTTTTATTAGAGTATATAAATCAGTGTAGAATAACCCCTAAATTAGCCAAGTATGTTAAAAAAAAAATTGAGAATAAAAGAAAGCTTTTGGTTGATACATTAAAAGCACTAAGTTGTGGCTTTGTTTTCCATTATGTTTACAGAGAGAATCGAGTGAATTTGATAATCCATTGGGACTGTTGTAAACCAATTAGTTACTCCCTAAGCTTCATCAAAGGATTTTTCCTTGCTTTCTTTAAAGAAAGAAAATCTGAATTTCCTTTCTATTACACATAGTATTATCATTCTCATTTTTGGAGTGGTTATTTACTCAATATATAATAAAAAAACGTGCAAAAAATAATAATTTGTGTGTGTGTGTGTGTGTGTGTGTGTGTGTGTGTGTGTGTGTGTGTGTGTGTGTGTGTGTGTGTGTGTGTGTGTGTGTGTGTGTGTGTGTGTGTGTGTGTGTGTGTGTGTGTGTGTGTGTGTGTGTGAATAAAAATATTGGTGTGAGTAACTAGACAATCATGTATGGCCCTCTTCAGACAGATGTCACACTTTATCAGCAAGTTGAATTTGACCCATAGACGGTTGAAGAGCTCATTTGCAAAGGACAGTTCCTTAAGCCAATTATGACCAGCTTAGATAATATTTATATTCACTTGGGTTAATCCATGCCAGATTTTTCTGAATCGTTTGAGCCCTTAACATAGTTATTAATTAATTATTAAGATCTTTGTCAATTTACAATAGAGATTCTATAAACTTCCATAAACTAAATCAAGGCCACTACTAAAAAAACAACAACAAAAAACACCTTTGCACAAAAAAGTTCATTTGCTAACACTGAATGTGTCAATGGCAATTTTAAAGCTCAAAGCGAATTATTGCATAATACATGGAATTATTATCAAAGAAACATCAAGCAAATGAAAAATATGAGGGTTAAATGGATACCTCTGCCCTCCTTCGAAGCTCAGTCTTTAGGAAGCATCCTAAAGTGAAGGTAACCGCTCCACCCAGAGTCGACATCCATGAGAGCAGCCACAAACCCTGGGCCAACTTCACCCTTTTCTGAAAAGTGAACTTCATCTTACCCACAACCATTGTGAAAGAGTATGATGTAAACTTCAGAAAAAGGGAAGACTAGAAGAGTGTGAAAAAATACAAAACTGTTCAAACGTTGTCAATATGTGAACTCTTTGAAAGTCGTCCTGAGAATCAGGTTGGAACTGCTGGAGGCTCAAATTTTACGGGAAAGAAAAAGAAGAAAAGACAACTTTGTGCAATCCGTTACACTTCGTTTGTTAGAATATGAGATCAATTCAATTTCATCCAAACAACGCAGACGCTATTCTGTATGTCGGTGTCACTTAATCCGTTAGCAAATGTCAGTCCAGATTTTTATGTGGTGATCTCCCCGTAGCGATGCTAAAATGAGCCAGATGCCCACTCAGTGGTGACAGTGGTGCCCTTCCACCTCCATGCCCATGCTTGGGTGAGACACACTGGATTTGGCCAAAGTTAGAGGTCTTGTGCGTCTTACCTGTAATCCATAAACTATCCTATTACAATGGCCCTCTCCAATGGGAAACAAGGCCACTGTCTGCTCAGCAAAGCAAGCCGTGCATCGCTGCATTGCGTCACATATGTAGAGGATAAAGATGATGAATAACGACAAGGAAGAGATTGGAAGGGCTATGATAGCCAGCCGTGAAGAAAGGTGGCAGCCATTGTGCTTAAAGCTGTCTTTAAAGTTGATAGGTGTTAGATTTTGACTGCATGGTGCTGCATTTTGTAAACTGTAGAAATTAGGACCGTTGCCCTCCTTTAAAGTTCAGACTAGTTCTAGAGTGTCTCTCGCTTTAGAGGTGAAGATTCTGACTTCCCTGAGTATATGCGGCCATGAGAGCAACCAAATTGAAGATCCTGTTCTTGTGCTTAAATATGAAAACAAAAACACCCATTTAGATTGATAGGAAAAAAAGAACTGTAATTCACACTATACGTGATATATTAACGATCTTCATCAATTTTCTGCTCTGCCCAACCCATTTGTGGGAAGGATAGCAGGACGTTACGTATCAACAAACTTCACTTCTCTTAAAAAATTAAGGATTCAAAAACTTTTATGAGAACCAAATTTGTTTACAATAAAAAGTCTTTCAATCATGACAACTCTCTAAACAGTTTTAGGGCCAGATTTACCAAATAAGGCAAATTAGCGTGAGAGCGCAAAACCATAAAAGCGCAGATGGGAATGGAAAGTGCTGCGCGTGATCTACTGACGATGTGCAAATTAAAGAACACAGACGTAGCTGGATCTTTTCCATAATGACCAATGCAATCTATCAGTTAGCATCTGGTTTAAGACATGCTTTTTTGGGCAGTAAATAATGGTACAAACCTTAGTAAATCACCTTGTATGATTCATTTAAATACTCTCCTCCCATAAATTTAGCATCTGAAAGGGAAACTCCTACAAAAGTTGTGCCAGCAGCCATATCACCCTGTCGCCCAAGACTGGTTGCCAACTCAAGCTAAGCAGGGTTAGTACCTGGATGGGAGACCTCCTGGGAAAACTAGGTTTCTGCTGGAAGAGGTGTTAGTGAGGCCAGCAGGGGGCGCTCACCCTGTGGTCTGTGTGGGTCCTAACGCCCCGGTAAAGTGACAGGGACACTATACTGTCAAAGAGTTAAACCGAGGGCCTGACTCTCTGTGGTCATTAAAAATCCCAGGATGTCCTTCGGAAAAAGAGTGGAGGTTTAACCCCGGCATCCTGGCCAAATTTGCCCATTGGCCTCTGTCCATCATGGCCTCCGAATCATCCCCATATACTGATTGGCTTCATCACTGTCTCCTCTCCACCAGTAAGCTGGTGTGTGGTGGGCGTTCTGGTACAATATGGCTGCCGTCGAATCATCCAGGTGGTGCTGCACATTGGTGGTGGTTGAGGAGATTCCCCCTTCCATAGGTAACGCACTTTGAGTACCTATAAAAGCGCTATATAAATATAATAAATTATTAGTCAGCCGCAAAAAAAATCCTTTTTTGGCACATTTTTTTATGCCAAAAGAGGGTTTGCACTGGCACAATCTGGCCCTTAGCATGTTATTTAAAATATATGGCAATGTTAATGTATTTAATCTGGCTGGATCTGCTACTCTGCTGCTGCTACCATTGCAAGTATGGACTTGCTACTGCTAATAGATACACAGACACGCTGCTGTGAGCATGTAAGATATGCTGCTGCAGGATAAATAGACATACATAAATCCCGAGCAGATCTAGACAGGTGGAGCTGGGGGAGGTGGAGGGGTTCAGAGAAAGCAGGTCTAGCCTACTACAAACAATGAACCAGACTATTTAAATGCTGAGCAAGAAATGTCATTGACTGCAGGATCAGCAGAGGCCAATTAGCTTGTGCCATGCGGTAATATCAGCCTGCGCCCTCTAGAGTGTCAGGACTGAAATATAGTTTACAAGCGGGGAAACACCTTGGATGGGGGGGCCAGTCCATTCCAGGGCTCACACACCAGACCAGACACACTTCCATTCACACCTACAGGCAGTTTTTGTCTCTCCAATTCACCTATCCTGCATGTCTTTTGGTTTGTGGGGGGAAACCAGAGGACCCGGAGGACTCGCTCGATGACACGGCGAGAACATGCAAACTGCGGGCTCAGTCGGGACCCTTTTACCGTGAGGTGTCAGTGTTACCCACTGAGCCATGAACTGACAATACACAATACTTCAAAAGCATTTATTAATATTAGCTAGTGATAATTTCAAAAGTTTCTAATTCATTTTTAAAATCAAAAGTTTTATCTGTAAACATTAGGTAATGCACTGTGAACTTTCTCACTTAACATTAACAAAGGCTAATAAATGCTGTAAAAAATATACTCAGTGTTAGTTTATGTTAGGTAAAGCATTAACTAATGATAACAAATGAGAACTTATTGTAAAGTGTTACCATGATGTGCTTACATGAAAGTAAAATAACGTTCTTGGTCATTAGAGTTTGATTTTATTTCAGTTCTTTAATCCATATCTAATTCCAGCTTAATTCTTAAAATGATTACTAACTAGTCATTTAAATGACTAGTTGTGATGAAATACTTTGGGGAATTTTAATTATGCAATGTTTGGTGGTGTGACGTTACACTCCATGTACTGTAAGTTTATTCTTATTTTAAAACAAAATTCATATTAATTGGGAGACTACATGTTATATTTGTACACATTTTTTTACACTGAAGGGCAATATAAAATGAACTATTTTAAATTAGATTTAAAAAAAATAGTAACCAAAGACTACTCATATACAGTATATAATCATTTATAATATATATTTCAACTTTCTTTTCTATTATTTATGGATGTACCACTCACAGTGTCTTTATTGTCAGGTTTTTAGTTACAGGAATTCAGGTGCAATTGTAAGTAAATTATTTAATAAAACTGCAAACAATACACACTGAAATGAATATAAAAGGCTTCCAAATATTTGTTCTACTTTCATTTATTTATATCAGCATAGTTATAGACATTAATACAAACTGCAACAGCAAGGCAATATAGGATGATGCATTATAGTGATTATAGAAGCGGGTGCACAGTTACATACCCCTATTTAAACGAAATCAAAATGACATTCTACTGCAACATCCTAGGAGGGTTTTTTTTTTCTAAAAACAAACACAATGTTCTTATTCTTTAATGTTCTATTATATTGTCATACACACAAACAGCATGCATTACATTTAGAATTTATGTTTAATTTTTCTAATGGAAAAACATATGGAATGAAAAATATTTTAAACCTATTGCTTTTAAAAAAAACTGTATGTGAAGTGTAATCTTAAAGACACGACTCCCTTTACCTTAGTTTTTCACGCCTTATTCACTCCTTTAATCAATCAATGTTTTTTTTACTTATTTATACCTCGTCAAGTTGCTTCTATGGTTATCAGACACAAATAAAGCTTAAGAAGTAAGAGTATTACAATAATTACAAATGCATAAGCACATGCACTCAAACAAAACATTAAAAATGCAAATAAATATGAATAATATCTACTGAGCAGACTTTACAGCTTAAATTATTTCAGCTTAAAGAATTTTGTCTTTATAAATACCAAACCCAAGATCTATACGTCTGACTAGAATCAAGAAAACAATGTGAGATCATCTTGTGGCATCAAGATCTTTAGAGGATCAAGCGTTTTCTACAGGTGAATACGTCAACAACAGAGAAAATCAAGATGAAAAATCAGACCAATGCGGATCTTTCAGAGGTGAAATATCTTTCACTATGATCTAAAACTACAGAAACAATCTTAAAAGTCGTCATGAAATAGCATTCGCAACCCACTTCTCGAATGAGATATTATTGCTACTGAAATTGGATGTTCAGGGGGAAAAAGGCAGGGACTTGATTTTATCCATCATGAATTAATTAAAGAACGAAAAGAATGCAAGCAGACCTGAATGTGAGTGCACAGATGATCCTCATATTAATTTCAGCCTCCATCTGCTGGGAAGCGAGGCTGAAAGTCAAGTTCACCCATCTATTTTTCGTTACTCTTATTGCTGTCATCTTTATTACATTAATTAGCAATAAACATCTACCAGCATTAAATAGCTACATTAACTATTAGCAAAATGCTATATACAGTGGCCCAAAACAAAGACTTATTAATCACTCTTTTTTATTGCCAAGTGAACAGCTTGATGAGAAGTTGTATATGAAAGCATGCAGACTGATTTTTATGTAAAGCTAATTTAAAGGATGTAGCGTTTACGCGCGCTCCTGTGAGCCTCTCTTCCACTCAATGACACATGCAATGAATGCTTATTCAATGTTCAGGAAAATGATGAAAGAGCCATTCTGTACCAAAATATCAATGTGTCATGCAAAGAAAAGGGATTAATTCAAACTACAGTCTCACATAACCAGATCTATAAAGTCCGTAGTCTCTTTATAAACTTTATAATCAATCATAACCTTAAAGGTAAAAAAATTAATCATTACCTTATCTATCTGTGAAATGCTGAGCTATTGCAAACAGATCCACATTGCAATGATCAAATGCTTTCTTAACTGCTGTTTTGTCATTTTTGTTATTGAGAGGAAAGTGCGCAGCGCATTTTTACATATTCGTCTAAACGAATCAGCAGCATAGATGGTTGTTAACAGTATATCGCTGCAAAGGTATTTACAAGTTGTTTTTACTATTAAGCGAAGAATGAAAAAGAACTTCACTGTGAGTATATCACGTTCAGTCTCTTCTCACGTTACACGTGCACAAGCAATAAGTTGCTGGCTGCAGTTCACTTAACGGCCACCAGTGTCGCTATCGCTAATAACAACGGTTTCTGAATCCTACATATAGCCCCTTTTAAGGCCCTTGCACACTGAGTCCGAAATTCGCATCCGAAATTTTCACACGTTAAGAAAAAAAAACGACCTCCCATTATGTCAATCCCGCTTGCACATGCCTCCGAAACTTTCGTCCGCCATAAAAAAATTTGTATCAGGTTCGATTTTCTGCATTTTCTGCATCCGTAGCAAGCATTTTGAATGGTGTTTTGACATTAGAGCCACCAAATCACGAATACGAAAAAACGAATGCGAAAATTTCAGACTCAGTGTGCAAGGACCTTAAGACTTCACTAAATCTCATCCTAAATTCCAACTTCTTACAATTTAATAATTAGAATTTTTTTAATTAGTGATAAAATATGTTGCCAAAGTGACTTTGTCACAAATATTTTCCACCATAAGTACTATAATACTAAATGCATAATAAATATTCACCATTTTAAAATGTCCCTTTAATCACAAGTGTGTACTCTCTCCATCATGAATATAGTGGTTGAGCATTTTTTGAGCAGACTCCAGACCAACCATCCCATTTATATGCTCTCCAGCACCATGGCTGTTCGCTCTTCTCCAATCACATTCAATCTCATCCTCGTACAACACTTGCCTGGTGCAAACTTGTGATTGGTGGAGGTCCATCATGGATTTATGATGATCCTGCTGCTGCTCTTGCTGCTTCAGAATCCCTATGGAGTGGATCTCTTCCAGACTAGCAGAGAGTACACGAATGGGAGAGCCCAGATTACGTACATCTGTGATGTGGTAGCCGTCGCAATCTGGATCATCAGGACCCTGATTGAAGCAGGCCAGACTTACATCACCGATAGGAATCGGTGAGGTTTCGGGGTGAACGGTGAACTTGAGATGTGGTATCTGTAGGCCGTGAGGAGGTTGATGACATCTGCTCTCCTCACCCCCAGATTCGCTCTCCGTATCCACATTTCCCTTTGAATATTGGTTCACCCCCTCCCAACAGCCTTGCCTCTGCTGCCATTGGTAATACGATGCGTTTCCATGATTTCCCTGCGAACCCCTCAAGACGCAGATCTGTGCCTCCTCTCCCATTTCTGACCAATCAGATTCCTCCTCCTCTGGGAGTGTTCCCAGCGATTGGTCGTCGCCATGCATTGAGACTTTGTCATAACGGTCACTATCCATGAACTGAGCTGGAGGTGGTGCGACTGGAAGTGGAGTCATGGGATCGTCAGACTTCAAATGTTTCACCAGCGCATCCTGTAGGAGTGATGTCACCTATAGTATAATGGAAAGGTATAGGAACGTCATTAAATTAAGGAAAATAATTCTGATTAGAGGCATATTTGGAATAACCATGAACTAATTATTGTACATAAGAATTAATGTAATATAACAGTAGTGCTGGGAATCGATTTAAAAAATGCACACTACAATATATTCTGGCCAATTTTGGACCGATTTCTCCCTTTCGACAATCCTAGATAAAGTCCCGATTATCTTGATGGCTCCACAGATTATTTTATCAGATTTTCCTGAGGTGTGAGGTGTGTTAAGAGTGACTTAACCTGCTTGGAAGAACGTCGAAGCCGCCCCGATCTCAAATCGTAAATATCTAACATGTTGAATATTTATGATTAGAAATCCTGTTGTGTGGGGGAATCCTGAAGACAAACGTGCGCACGCTCTGGAGATTATCACGAGAAATGAAACAATATCCAATCAGAAAGCGAGCTGACGGAAGACTCACAGCTCGCGCTGTAACATGAAAAGTCCATGTTCACACCGTCTCCACGACTTCATCTAAACATCTGTCCCCCCCCCCCCCCCCACAAATTTTCAGAAAAAATACACTTACGCACCATACACTTTAAGCGCCATTTCTTCTTGCCAGTCTTCCGACATTTTTGTTTACTTTAAAGTCACATTTAATGAGAGATTTTGCGAGATTTGACTGTTTGTGAATGGATTCTGTTAGTGTGTGGTGTTATTTCCTGATCACTCCACACACTCGAGTAACAAAACGGTTAAATCAATGATTTCTTATCATCATGTTTGTGGTCTCACACATTTTGAAAATCTTATAAGATTTAAAAAATCTTTAAGTGTGGACCCAGTTTAAGGCGTTAGGAATCAAGAATCGATTCCAAAGTTTGGAACTGATTCCATCAAAGGTAATCAACTTTTAATAGCATTTTTCAGTTCAAAAGAGCTAATCATTCATTCACATCTTGGTCCCTAATGCTGGGGCCACACCACAAGATGTTTGAGCCGATTTCTCCCCTTCCGACAATCCTAAATGAAGTTCTGATTATCTTGACGGTTCTACAGATTATCTTATCAGATTTTCCTGTGGTGTGATGTGTGTAAAGAGTGACTGAATCTGCATCGGAAGAACACCGAGCCACGAATTGTCAATATAAACATTACTTATTATAAAAATAACAAAATCAAACTCTCACATTAATGGTCTCTAGACTTTGGATGGTCGTTTTTGCCACAGACAGTTGATCCGTGAGCTCGGAGATACGCTGGTTCAGTCGATCACGCTCTCCATCCATATTCTGTGCCTAAATTGAAGTAACAAGACAGATAGATGTAACAGTAAAGTCAAATTTAATACAAATACAAGTTGTTTTGAATTTGAAAGTGCTTTTGTAATTCAATGGTTTATTGATATTATGAGATTGTGAATTCATTCAAACCAATGTACTTAACTCCTTACGGTGGAACTACTAACTAAGATTGAAGAATTAAACTGGGCTTTACCACACAATGCAGTTTTTTCTCCAGAAGGTGGTTGGTTTGTTGTGTGCTAGAGTAGTTGTCCTGGAGTCTGATGAAAGAGAAAGACATTTCCTTACCCTAATACACTTTAACATAATAACAAGACACTTAAAGGTCCATTTTCAGACACTTAAAGGGTTAATTCACACAAAAATTAAAATTCTGTCAGTAATTACTCACCCTCATGTTGTTCCAACCCCATAAGACTTTCGTTCATCTTTGGAACACAAATTAAGATATTTTTGATTAAATCTGAGAGCTGGCTCACTCCTTCATAAGCTGCTAGGTAATCGATATCTGCCATCCCAGAAAAGTTAGTAAAGACATCGTTAAAATAGTCCCAGTGGCTCAACCTTAAGTTTATCAAGCGACGAGAATACTTTTTGTGCACAAAAAAAAACAAAAATAACGACTTTATTCAACTATTAATTTTCTTCTGTGTGGGCCTCTGACGAGAGTTCACGAGAGCACAAAGACGCATGCGCGAGAACTGAGATGATGAGATGGGTCTCGATGTAGTGTTTAAAATGGTTCTAAAGTGTCTAAAATGTCCGAATCGTGAGAAACCAACAAGAAAACGTAAAACTGCTTTACCAATGCCGCAAAATGAATGGCTTACTCTTCACACTTTCTCATCAAATGATCGTGAGCGTCATCTTCTCAGTTCTCGCATATGCGTCGTGTTGCTCTCGTGAACTCACTCAGAGGCCCACACAGAGGAAAATGAAGAGTTGAATAAAGTCGTTATTTTTGCACACACAAAGTATTCTAGTCGCTTGATAAACTTAAGGTTGAGCCACTGTAGTAACTTGGACTATTTTAACAATGTCTTGACTAACTTTTCTGGGCCGGCAGATACAATTACCTAGCAGCTTATGAAGGAGTGAGCCAGCACTCAGATTTCATCTAAAATATCTTAATTTGTGTTCTGAAGATGAACGAAAGTCTTACGGGGTTGGAACAACATGAGGGTGAGTAATTACTGACAGAATTTTCATTTTTGGGTGAACTAACCCTTTAATTGCATGTTAATTAATTATTTACTTAATTAAATAAAAATATGTATTATAGTTCAAAGTTATGTTAAATGCAATTAGTGGAACTTTAAAGTGTTTTTTCTGACCCACTTAAGTGGGACTTATGTTCATCTTTATATTGAAATATGGTTGAAGTGTACTGCCGAATGTATTGACAAGCATTTATGGTAAACATAATTAAAAAAATTATTTTATGCAATTTCTTGTAGAATCTTGTAAGTCATGTATTTAAATATATTTGTAGTTACACATTTGTAATGCTGAAATTGCAGTTGAAAATATATTTACTTTAAATGTATTTTTAAGTACCACACTACAATTTAAATTGTAATCAAGTACTTTACATGTGCTTTAGTCAACACATTAAAATAAGTGTACTTCTTTTGAATGACAAAAGATTATTAAAACATAATGATTTATAATATTGAAATCATGAAAGTGTATTATTTTTAAGTAGACTCAATTGGACTTTTAATTAATATTATATGAATTTCTTTTTTTGTAAATACATTTAAAATCTGAGGAACACACATTCAGTACAATTAAGCACACTTCTTTTTCACAAGGGTAGTTTGGGTTTCCTCATATGAAAATATTAGAGAAACCTGCAGGGCTGTTTCTCTTGTTGGAGCAAATCTTATAAAACTATCAAAAGCTAAAACAACACATTAATTGTTAAATGCCATAAAAATTCTTCTTTGTCATAAAAAGCCATGTCTCATATATCCTCTTATAAAAAATCTGTTGTGTATGAAAAAAAATTAGTGAATGCAAAATGAATAAATGTAATGATGTAGTGCATGTTGGAGGATGTGCACTGCCTGCCAGACCACAAACCCTGACTGAAAGTTTGAGCTCAAATCATGCTAAAAACAGCTTTTTTTGAACTGTTCCATTTTACGTGCATGCATTATACATTAATCCAAAAGAATAGAATAGAATAGAATAGAATAGAATAGAATAGAATAGAATAGAATAGAATGTGCTATATAGCACAGTAAAATTAAGTCTTGTGTCTCACCTTGTGAACCGCTCCAATAAGCTGTTTAGCTCTATGCGAGTTCTTTGTAACTCAGATTCAATGAGCTGGTGGCCAGTTTTGAATTCAGATCCCATACATTCCATTCGCACAGTGGTCTGCAGCAAGTTGTGGTGGAGAACCTCATTCTGCTCCTGCAGCATCCTAGATTGGATCGACAGACAGACACCTCCATGAATACAATCACATATAGCCTGTAAGAGACACTGCGCTTCTATGAGTAATGGCATGCCAGGAGAGGATAATTTACATCTGAGTGTGTCTTAAAGCAAATTGTTTCACTACCATCCAAACAAAGCTGAAAAGCAATTTCCAGACCCAAAGTTTTGCAGGCTGCATGCAAAAAAAGAATGCAAAAGTAAACAATGGACTCACATTAATCTCTCCAATTCTGAGTCCTTTTCCTATGCAAAGGTAAAATTGGTTGCAAATGTGGAAAACCCAACAACAAATGATATAAATTATGTATGTTTTCATTCTACTTTAACACTAAAGAAAAAAATACTCACTTTTAGGTATGAGGATGACTCTTGGTAACTCACTGTGGATTGGTCGTCCTGGATAATGGAGTTAGCGGATGAATCTGACTTGTTAGAATGAGGAGAAGTGGACCGCTGGCCAACTGGAGAGTGGCGAAGATGACTCTGGTGATCATCATTGTGATGATCTCGATAGTGGTTCGATTCAGAATGATGTTCTGTATTGGAATGCTGATTCTGCGATTCTGGGTTGTCATGGTAATGATGGTGATCTTGAGAATGATGATGGTGGGATTCTGGTTGGGAACGATGATGAGATTCTGAATGCTCATGATGTTGAGGATGGTTAGACTCTGGATTGGAATGGTGATGGGAATTTGAATGGGAATAATAGTGGGATTCTTGAGATTTGTGGTGATGGTAATGATCAGGTTCAACAGGCGGGTTTTCATGACTTCCTGAGGGGAAATGGTTTGGGTGAGATTCCGGAGGATCATGATCACTGTGGTGGTGGAGTTCTAAACGGGAAAGGTGTCCTTTAGGATGTGATGCGCAGTGATCTTGGGATTCTGAATGTGCGTTAGGATGATTTTCATAATGATGGGCTGAATTAGAGTGAGCAGGGCCTTTTGGATAACTGTCAGATAAGTGATGGTGATGTTGATGAGGACTATGGTGAGTATGAGAAGAATGATAATGGTGTTCCGGTGTTGGGGATGCATTACGAGAACGAGAGTGTTGGCGAGGTTCAGTGTGAGAATCAGAAGTGTGATGGTGTTGGATGGTGTTGGATGAGTTATTAGGATGGGAATGATGATGGTGATGGTGATGGTGAGATTTGGGATGAGAGGAATCATGGTCAGAATGATGGTGTTGCAATTTCACATCAGACTGGTGGTGAGTTTCTGAGTCAGTAGAAAGATGAGATGTACTACCATGCTCTCCATGGTGGTGGAGAGAAGGAGGAGGCGAATTATAGTGGTGAGATTTTGAACGGGAATGATGGTGGGAAGGTTCTGAAACTGAGGTGCTGTGACTTCCATGGTTGTGATGTGGCGGTGAAGGCGAATGTTGATGGTGGCTGTGGTGGTGTGATTCTTTGTGAGAAGGATGAGCTTCTGGATGGGAAAGATGATGGTGAGTCCCTGACTTAGAAGAGTGTGTTGAGCTGCGGTGAGCTCCATGATGGTATTGTGATGGAGAGGGTGAATGGTGATGGGAATCTGGAGGAGGATGATGGGAATCTGAAGGAGAATGATGGTGTGGTGATGGGCTATGATGAGTTCCATGGTGCTGATGAGATGGCGATGGTGAATGATGGTGATGAGATTCTGGATGGGCATGATGGTGATGAAGTTCTTGATGGGAATGATGGTGATGAGATTTTTGATGGGAATGATGGTGATGAGATTCTTGATGGGAATGATGGTGATGAGATTCTTGATGGGAATGATGGTGATGAGGTTCTTGATGGGAATGACGATGGTGGTTTTCTGATTCTGGAGAACAAGGACATGAAGGTGGGATATGATAATCTTCATTGTGATGGTGGTGTGATGGAGATGATTTATGGTGTGAATTTCGATCATTCGATGAATTGAAACGTTTCTCTTTGGGGGCAATTTGGTGCTGCTTCTGACCTTTGTGACCACGTTCAGTCCCAGATGAAAGACATTTTGAGGAAGAGCTAGAATTGCTTGTATCACTTCTTGCACTGTCATGACGACGCCTGGGAACAGCCTGATGCTGTTGTTGATTGATGAGATCCCTTTCAGAATGAGGATGCTTGTTGGAGCGGGAGGTCTTGCTTGAATGTGAGTGACGTTTGGAATGGGAGTGCTTACTGGAGTGCGAGCGTTTGCTAACATGGGAATGAGCAGTCGAAGTTATGGAGCTAGCACTGCTTCCCGGCCGGCTTCTAGTCATTTTTGACTTCTTTTCACTTTTATGTTCAGGCTTTGGGGACAATGGCTTTGGAGACGTTGAAGTCTGCCCAGGGCTCGAGGGTCTATGAACATCTGTTACCCCAAGGGAAGTAAGTCTTAATGGGCTAAGCACCTGCCTTGTGATTTCATTCAAAAAGGCAGAAAACTTTATCTTCTCCTTCACAAAGACCTTATGGGCCTCTTGTTTCCTTTTCTCCAGCTCTTTCTCATCCAAGTCTCCAGCACCAGCATGATCCACTCGCCTGGACAGAACCTCCATAGACTTGGTCTTTCTTATGTTTGCAGCCGCTTTAGCGTGATTCTGTTCTTGCCCCTTCTTTCCCTTTTCATTCTGTTCTCGAGAATACGTTGCCTTCTTGGCAGTCCCTCCACTTTTTTCTTTAACTGTCAAGTTCTTTTCCATGCTTGTAGACTTCTTATGTTGGCCATTAGCTTCCAATAAAGGCATTGTATCTGCATCATCCTCATCATCCTCATCATCCCCATCATCCTCAAAGGCTCTCCGTCCTCTGCTGATATCCATACATGATTGTGAGTGCTGTGGGCGTTTAATTGCTCGCTTGGACTCAGAAGCCAATGGGGCTTTTTCCAGACTGGTTTCAGATGACCAAGAAGAACCAGAGGAAGAGGAAGACGAAAAACTAGAATTGGAAAAATATGATTTGGAGGAAGAAGATGAAGAGGAATTGGAGGAGGAAGAGGAATCAGAAGAAGAGGAATCGGAACTGGAACTGGAACTGGATGAGCTTGATGAAGACTTTGAACTAGAGGAAGACCCAGAAGAGATTGAGGAAGTCACTGAAGCTTTAGAGTGAGTTTTCTTTTCTGGTGTGTGATGTTTATCTTGAGGTTGTTGATAATGACGATGGTGATGATGATGGCTTTTAGCTTGAGAGTGATGATGGTTATAATGCTCATGAATGAGATGACCACTGCTGCCATCTGAGGCACTATAGATGAAAGTGAAGAAAAATAATTAGTAGCTCTTACAAAGCCAGGAATCACTATTACTACTGCTTATTCAAAACTCATGACTTATTTATGTATAAACTCATCCCCTCCATTTTTGCTTTACACAATGATGCCTCAAAACCATGTTTCTTGAATAGCATAAAAGACTTGAGGGTGAGTTCTTTTGACATGGGCTAGACAGCAACTGCTTAGCAATGCTCATCAACAATTTAGGAGACAGTACTTGCATTTTGGCCCTGTTCACACCTGGTATTAAGATGTGTTTTGGTCAATCGTATTACAAGTAGACGAGGGAGAGACACCCGTTTACACCTTGTATTTTAATCCATCTCTTTTGTCCACTTTGAACCACTTTTGTCCTGATTTCTTCAAGGGAAGGGCCTATGGGTGGGTACATGTGTAGGGGTTTTCATTTAGATCTTTCGATCTGATAGACAAAATAAGCTTGTGAAATTTACATATGAACACGACCGGAGAAGACGGAAAAACATACGGAGAGCATCAGCTTTCGTTCCTGCTCTGACAGCCACAAGACCACGGTGAACGCTGTAAGAGTGTGTTACAAATCAGGAATGCTGAGAGAACATTGTGCTTGGTATGTTTTTTGTCTTCAAATCAAACCTGGGTCTTCAGCCAACAAAGCTGGCTAGCACGCTTCCCATAAGGTTTACACAGTAGATCAGTAGGCGGAGAGTAGGCAGTCTTCGGCCACATGAGCGTTTACAGTATGAAAGCAGTCCGGTCAAATGTGCTTTCAATGACCTCTGGAAGTGGTCGAAAGTGGAAAAGCTCAAAACATTTTAGTTTTAAGTTAAGTGACATGAAGGCCAAGTTTGGTAACCCATATTCAAAATTTGTCCTCTGCATTTAATCCATCCTAGTTAGTGCACAGCACACACACATTAGGAGCAGTGAGTAACGAACACTAGAGGTGAACACACACACTGCAAATCATGGACACACACAACCGGAGCAGTGTGCAGCCATTCACTGTGGCACCCAGGGAGTGATTGGGGGTTAGGTGTCTTGCTCAAGGGCAACTTGGTCATTTCCAGCCGGTACTGAGAATCGATCCCGCAACCTTCGGGTTACCAGTCTGACTCTCTAACCATTAGGCCACAACTGCCCCCACATTTAGCGTCATCCATTTGTGATCCGATCGACCAAAACGCATCTTAATGCCAGGTGTAAACATGGAATAAAATATTTTTTGTATTGTTTCTAATGTTGTATTTATCTGCATTTTTCATTAAAACAATGTTGTGCTTTAAGATAAATGCAACCCCCATGTGAGGGACCCCCATTATGCACATTTATATTTAAATATAAATGACTTTTTTTATTACATAAATGTACAAAAGTGCTTTTATTTCAAATACGTGTAAATGTATCACCTCTTATCTTCATGTTCCTCTGGATGGTGTCCACCATGGTGGTGACGATGAGATGAGTGCTGACTCTCATGGTGAGGATGCTGATGGTGTTGACTATGGCGATGTATCTGATGATGAGCCATTGCCTATGTTCTTGCTTTTTCTCAGAAAGATAATGGAACTGAATTGAATAGTTCTTGAGTTGTAAAACGGTTGCAATTTCCTTGATCCCAGAGCAACAAAGCGTCCTCTGCCTCTCAGTGTAATGGGAAGTACTGTGGGAATAGATATGTTAGAGGTATGATAGTGCTTGTAATTTAAAAAGTAAAAAAATAAATAAAAATCTGTAACAAAAAGACAAATGTTGTGCACATGGTAAAGCATGGCTGACAATTAAAACTACTAGAACATCTGAATAAATTACTGATGTTTTAAGCATTGACATTTAAATCATCTAAACAAAAGTGTTAATACAAAATATACTTGATTTAAGACAAATAAACAGGAATTAAAAAAATTCTTAAATACTTAAAAGAACCAAATGAACTGTACTACATATCTCGTTAATTTTATTACTCTACATAAAAAATGATAAAAAAGTTAGCTTGTTGAAATATCTTACCGTAAAATGGTTACAGAGAAACGAAGCCAGACTTCCTCAAGGGATCTAAGAAAAATAAGTATTGTGTAATACCAATTTAAAAGCACAATTGCAATACTTAATTCCAAAGGAAAAAAAAAAACAATGAAAATGCCTATTATAAGCCACACCAAACAAATGCTGCGTGTTTGAAGGGTTCGGGAGAGACGATGAGAGCTCTGCTATTTTCACAACCTTTCTATCTATGTCTGTCCGTCCCCTTTATTTGACATGGCTGATTTTCCAGCAGCCATCAGAACAGTGTGAGCACCAGATGTCAATAATTCCTATCACTGTCTGAAGTGCCCGTGGCAAATTTGTGCAACAATGGTAACAACATCAATTTTTAAGATAAAATAACTCTTGAAGGGGAGATTATTTTCCATTATATGCAATGGCTACTTTATTATTATTATTATTTGGGCATCAGATTAAATAAGATGCATGCATGATGTTATTCAATTATAATTTTTTTAAATTATTTATAATATATAGATTATTTGTAAATGTTTAAAAAAAAGAGAAGTTCATCTTTTGATTTGACCTTGTATATGGTTGTTAGGTCATATAAATAAAACTTTGATAAATTAGTAACCTGACGTAGTACTTTTTTCTTTTTTTTTGGTCTATGGTTCATAGTTTCCTTTGCTTCAGGCCTGGGCTTGTATCTGTCATCATTATTGATGCAAATGTTAATGCAACAGAGATGAGGATGGAATCATTGAGAATCAATTTAAATTTACAACATTAAACTTAACACACGTTCACAGGCACATGTTTTCCCTCACCATCCATGCCAAGATTTAACAATGTAAAACATCAGAAATGTCAAAAACATTGATGAAGCTAAATATGATTCAGAAAAAAAGATGAATGTATAACTTCACAAAAGTTCAGTGTGTATAACAAATAAAATCACAGATGGTACTACTTCATATTACTCACAGCCATTGTCATATAAATACAAATAATCAACCTTTAAAGTATATAGACTGAATGTTTTCTCACAGAAAAAAAAGCTACATGTAAATATCATCAAGATTTACAGTAAGCGACTTGCCCTAATGCATTGTGCATGAATTTTGTTGCGTATCAGGGACATGAACAAATCAAGTGTAAAAAAAGGACAAAATTCCACTGTTGCAAATCCCATTGATTTTCTTGGTTTTGTCTTTCCTGAGCAGTGGCTAAAATTTGGATACTTTCATCTCAGAGAAGTCCTCTAGCAAAAGTTTTTCTCAATACCTGACAATGTCTATTTAGAGGACCGGAGTGCAAATGCTTTGACCTGACAGGAACTTCAGTTTATTTATCAGAGCTGCTCTGGCACTTCCTAAAGTTTCATAAAACTGCATCATCAAAATTTTTTTTTAATGTAATTTATGATTCTACTAATTATTTGTTGCAAAACAATATAGAGACCATGCTAACAATGCCATTTATTTTAAGACTGTAATCCTAAAATTGTGCAACCTCTTGTACCTTTTTGCTTAAATAAGGCACATAAGGCTGTTTTAATGCTAATAAACACTGTAAAATCAATTTTTCAAAAGTTGTAAATACATTACTGGAAGACGTTTTACAAGAAAATACTGTTTCAGTCTTTCTACTTCAAAAAGTGATGTTTAATTTAATGCATTTCTTGGTGTTTCTTTGTAATTATTTGTGGAATTTATTGAAAATTGTTTCAAAGTCAATCCTAACTTTTTTCAGTGCAGTTTTGACAATATTAAAAACAATATTCAACTGTGATGACCATATTCATAAGAGACAAAAACACCTTTTTTTGCTTAAATATAAGCCAGCATCATCGGGAATTTTAAGCTCGTATTATAAGCGTATGAGCAGATCTCCAGTGTTTGCGGGTATGATGCGTTTCCTATTCGTTTATTCTATTCCGTGCTAGAGAGACAATCAATGAGAAATTGTGTAACACTGGTCAGGCACCCAATCATGATCAATGTCAAACTGCAATGAGATTTAACCTTCAGAAAAAACAAATGGACACAGACCCAAACACAGCTGAGCCCTGAATGAAGGCCAGACAAGGACGATCATTTCCCATCAACTTCCTCTTATTATATAATGCAGAATACAGAAGGACAATGACTTCATTGCCAGCATGTCTTCAGGAAATATTCACCTCTCACTGATTATTGTTGTACAGGCAAATTAGATTTAGCAGTCCAAACGAAATTCTGTAATGTTAAGTTACATTATTCTATTAAAATACACGCACACATATACATACACATATAAATACATACACACACACACACACACATATATATATACACACACATATATATATATACACATATATATATATATACATACACACGTCATATATATACATACACACGTCATATATATATATATATACACACACACATATATAGGCCTATATATATATATATATATATATATATACACACACATATATATATATATATATATATATATACACACACATATATATATATATATATATACACACACATATATATATATATATATATATATATATATATATATATATATATACACACACATACACATATACATACATATATTTTTTTTTTTTTTTCATTTTTATCAAGCTCATATATTTAAGCTCAGTAATTTCACTTAATGGCAATGAATATTACCTATTAATTGTCATTAAAGTGAAATTACTGAACTTAAATATACGAGCTTGATAAAAATTACCATTCTTGAAGAAAATTTCAGATGGCATTTAGAGGCTTTTGCATCTGAACTCGTGTGTGTGTGTGTGTGTGTGTGTGTGTGTGTGTATATATATACCTACACACACACTGTATATATATCTATATCAATATATAAACTTCATTGATAAGAATTCCCCCCATTATTGCTTAAAGGGCTATCCCTTTACCCAAAAATGAAAAATCTGTCAGCATTTACTCACCCTAGAGTTGTTCCAAACCTGTAAGAGTCTCTTTTCTCTGTTGAAGATGATATTTTGAAGAATATTGGTAACCAAACAGTAGTCTGGCCCCGTTGACTTCCATAGTATTTTTACTATGGAAGTCAATGGGGACCAGAAACTGTCTGGTTACCAGCATTCTTCACGATACCTTCTTTTGAGTTCAACAGAAGAAAGAAACTCATACAGGTTTCAATTTTCGATTTTGGGTGAACTATCCTTTTAACAGCCCAGGCTAGACAAAGTTTGCAATTAAAGAGATTCTCACACTGTGTGATTCACACTTTTGTGAAACCATTGCACAATAAAACTTTGGAAAACACCATTTCGACACTCTACTAGCTGTAAGTAACTTAGCAACTACATGTCAACTTATTCTAACCCGAACCTTACGGTCTACTAATAATCTACTGCAAGCTAGTTGACATATAACTGCAAATTAATGAAAGATAGTTGACATGTAGTTACTTATAGTTAATAGAATGTCTAAAGTGGAGTATCGAAATAAAGTGGAACCAAACTCTGTGATGGTCTCACAACTATTAGTCTCTTATTTCCCTCTCATTACATAAAAGATCAGACAACAAAAGCCCATGTTAAATAAGACAACATTTATTTTAAACAAGCATAGCTCGATCAGTATAACAATCGATTTCAGCATGCCAACAGATCTGTCTTCACACGGGCACTGATCCACCGCAGCTGCACGTTATGGAGCAGTCAGGTTCTGCTATTGATGGATGGATTGTGTTGACAGAGTGATTAATGTACAGAACCTCCGACATACCGCAAAACAAATGCCCTGAAATCATGTCAGAACATATTAACAATGGATGAACAAATGAATACATAGATGATCAAGTGCTCTCTAGTGGTGAGGCACAGGAAAACAGGACATGAAGCAAAGATGGCTCGCAGAACACAGCATTCTGTTTCCCACTGGCAATCGGTTCCTATGTACATCTAAAAACATTTAAAATATCTATAGCTCGACTAATCTTGAATTTAAAGTCTATTAAAGTTTCAAAGTAAATGAGGCTTTATGGAATTTATCCAGACATAATTTATGAATATAAATGTAATATGAGAAGAGTATGATAACGTACAAGTGATCATCCCTTCTGCTGCCAAAGGATCAGAGGAAAAAAATCTCAATCTCCTCTTTTACAATCTCAGCTCCACCAAAATGCTATAGAGAGCCTAAGTCCCGCCCCTCCGCTTCCGGCTCATGGGACCTTACTTCGGAAAAAATATGTATGGAAGTCAATGGCGAGAGATAACTTATCTTTTTATTCCGTCTGAACTGTGCCCTGAACTACACATATGATGTTTGTCAATTTAAAAGGTAATTATGAAAGTCAAGAAAGTCGCAGTTTGTCATAAAGCAGAAGAGTAACGTTTAGTTTTATGTGAAAATCGCTCAATAGGGTATATGTCGAACGTCGCATGACGAAACCGGAAACCTGGTCTCATCGCATCCGCTTGTCATAGAAAGTGTTAACAGCCGTATGAACTGATGCCGATATCTATGGATTTTTAAGGTAATCAGCTAACCTACCTATCTCACTTTGTTATTAGCTTTTTATTCTATTTAAATATCTAAACGTTAGTGTGAAGATTTTTTTTTTTTTTTACTTTTAAATATCGATCTTCACATGCGAGGGACATTGGTTATGATCATCTTTGCTCGCTCCTTTTAAGTTATCTTGAGTAAAACAGTAAAAAAATGCATGAAGCACATACAAAAGACCTGAACCGGAAGCGATGCGTTCTGTTTTCCGGTTTCGTAATGCGGCGTTCGACATATACCCTAATGAACTACATCTCTCGTCTCCCATTATGTACGTCACAAGATCCGTTGCTCGTATGTGTGTATTCTGGCTCAAAACACTCAGGCATGACAGCATAACGTTACGATTATAATGTAAGACTATAGAAAAAATGACAGACGTTAGCTTCAGTAAAGTTAGCTTCATTCATTGAGAGAAAAGGTATGACGTCGCATGTGCGCCTTCTGGGTTTGTAGTCTTTGTAATTACGTATTTTCACAGTCTTATACCTCAGCAGTTTTACATCAAGCTGCGACTTTCTTGACTTTAAAATGTATCTTTTAAATTGACAAACATCATATGTGTAAATCAGGGCACAATTCAAACGAGATCAAAATATTTGTTGTCTCTCGCCATTGACTACCATACAATATTTTTCCGAAATAAGGTCCTATAGAGACAGAGCGCAACGCGTCATAATCTGAAGACCACGCCCACCCAGGGGGAAAACAAACCAAGCGTCTCCATTGACTTTGCATTGCGAGCGGCTGCCTCCTTGTCATTTCTTGCTTCTAAGAAAAGACAAAATAATGCCTAAAAGCTGCTATGTGACAAGGTGTACAGCAAACAAGCTAAGAAACCCAGAAATAAGTTTTCGACCCCAAAAAACGAGCGTTTGAGGACATAAAAGTGGATACAGGCTGGAACGAATGGGTAAATTGTGGGATCCTGACACTCAGTATGCACTAAAAAACACTACATGATCTGCAGTAAGTTAAACATTTGGTCACTGGTGAGTCAAATATCCAAATGTCAGTTTTATATATTATATTTCTGTAAGATAAACTATCCTGTGTTGCCGATTACGGTCTCCTCCAGCGGGCGTACGTTAGTTCTCAGAGTAATGAGACACGTGACGCTCTGTCTCAACTGCCTGTATCCACTTTTATGTCCTAAACACTCGTTTTTTGGGGTCGAGAGCTAATAAAAACTTATTTCTGGGTTTTTTAGCTTGTTTGCTGTACACCTTGTCACACAGCAGCTTTTATGCTTTTTTCTGTCTTTTGTTAGAAGCAAGAAATGACAAGGAGGCAGCCTCTCGCAATGCAAAGTCAATGGGGACGGTTGGTTTGTTTTCCCCCTGGGTGTGGGCGTGGCCTAAATACGCTCTGTCTCTATGGTGGTCGACCGGAAGGGGAGGGACTTAGGCTCTCTATTTATTAAACCATTAGGCGACTACAGTTGTGTAGTGATGAAACACATTAACGCACATTTAAGGAGCGAGACAAAAAAGGCCTACAAAGGGCTAAATTATTTTAACCATCTAATATGAGAAAGTGAAATAAAGGCCACCTTCAACAATGTGTTTTTAATGGTGAAATCTCTGAATGATGACTGTAGCATTGAGAAATAATCAAATTATATAAGATCTTTTAAAACATGCTTTAATCCATCAAGATTTTGCAAGCAGGAACAAACAGATGACAATCAGCGTAATGAAAAATACTTAACCTAGAAGTTGTAAAATGTGACGTGTCCTGAAAATGTCCAGAGCGCGTGAAGCTCTTTGTGATATTTCATTCAACAAACAGATCAAAACTTTCCGCTTCCTCAAACTCTGCATTCAACTTTGCGGCAAGAAAATCCAACTCTGACATCTGAAAGAGCAGGAAGAACATTACAACAGATCAAAGGGAATAAATAAGAAGTGTTTAATAAGGGGAAAACTTAATTTGGTGAAGCAGAAATTACACAATTCACCACAATTCAAACTGTTTGAGATGTTTTATATCATACGAAAGCTTGTTTCTGCTACTGAATAAAAATATAAAAGTTTTTTCTTCTCACAATTGCAAGTTTAAATTTAACCTTTTTCTCAGAATTCTGAGACAACATCTTGCATTTCTTTTTCTTTTTTGCATTTCTTTGTTTGTTTCCGCCACATTTTATCTCACAATTGACCGTTCGCAAAGACCCGCCCCCCTTAGTTACTGAAATTGAAACAATAAATACCGTTTTGTGATTCTTTAATGTGTCGTGACAGATCGCTGTAGAGCATCAGTTAAAGCTGTTCGTGAACCGATCATCTCTTCCTTCTAGTTAATTTATAGCCTCAAATAAACATGAACAAACATAAGAAGGAATGTTGTTTTAACCACGGAAAGACATCAGTACACTCCGTTTTTCAAGTTCAAATCCTCCCATGTTAATCTACTAACTCTCCTGACTGCTTTGTCGGACAAAATGGCGGATGGCGAAGTATGATTGGTCAGATCACCTGTCAATCAAGCTCCCTGCGAAGGGTCAATTATGACTTTTTTTCTCAGAATCCAGAGATCAAATCTCACGTTTATAAACTCAGAATTGTGCGAGAAATCTCACAATTCTCAGTTTAAACAGGACAAAAAGTCACAACAACCTTCTTTATATTTTGATTCCATGGCAGAAATGCTTTCCCGACTCTCTCGCTCACCTTAATCTGTTGAACACGCTTCCTCCTGGTGGTCTTCTTCCCCAGACAAACACCAGGGATGTTTGGATCCACTTCGGGAGGGTGTGACGCACTGTCGTCAGCAGCGGAGACGTTAAAAGACCCCAGGGAGAAGGACGCAGAGCCTAAAGGAGCTATTCGAGATCTCTCAGTTTTACGCATCACCTCTGGTGTCTGCAGCCTCTCAAAACCAAACAGGGTCTCTCGGTCGTTGGGAGAAGAGGAAGGTGCAGGCTGGCCTTTGGGGCTTTCAAAGGACTTGTCCCCCACACTCAGGCGACTGTAGGAGCGCCGCACTTTTTGGGACCAGACGGGGTCCTGCTGTGGTTCTTTGGGCGATGAAGGAGGCAGGATGGGCGAGAGGACCACGGTCTTGAGAGCTGTTGCTACAGCTGGGGATGATGTCAGGACTTTGGAGAGCTTTGTTGGCACTTCAGATGAATGTTCCACATTCTCCTTGTTACTGTCAGACGGGGCCTTGAAGAACATTTCCATATGATAACATTAGGTATTGGTGGAACAGTTAAAAAGACAAAATCATAAGCATGATATTGGGCTTGTCAGAATTACCTGAGTTTTCCTGGGTGCAATCTTCCTGACAGTGATGGAGCGTTTCACAGCCACAGGTGGAGCCTTAAAAGTGAAAGACATAATATTACACATCTATTATAAAGAGCTAAATCACCAAGTTTACCGTTGCATGACTCAGTAACACTTTATAATAACTATAAAGTACTTATAAATAATTTACAAACTCTTAAATTATAAGTGTCATCTCTACAATAATAGGCTCTGTAAACTATAGAAATAGTTCTTTCTTCATTCACTGTCTTTGTTGTTTAAGTAGATAAAGCTTTCTATCGTAACTCTAAACTTGTGTATATTATGTAAAGTGTGGTTCCACCACACATTCATTTACTTGCATTTCAATAGACGTGAAAACAAACAATACTAATGTATTGATACAGCATCTAAAACGTAAATGATTAACTAGGTGTGGGGGAGAAAAAAAATCTATTCACATTTGAATCGCGATTCTATCTTATACCGATTCACAAATTTCAAATATTGATGTTCTGAAGTGTTACACTTCTTTAACTTCACTGTACTAAAAGTTATTGAAACGTTAGTCGTTAATTACAATAAGCCAGGAAAAAGGACTCGTCAGCTTATTAATAATGACTAGCAGTCAAACAGGAAAAGTAACAAAACAGTAATTCAGAATTAATATGTATATATTGTATACATGTATATATTAAATTATATATAATATTTTTGTCTTGACGACTATATGTGAATATCTTTTATCTAAAATATCTTATTCAGGACAGTACTAAATAAAAAAACATGCATTTTGTATGATCACTCTTATTTTGTTAAAATAATTAACATTTTGCAGATTCTGCAAGGTGTATGTAAACTTTTGAGCACGACTGTATGTGTATATCGTCTGTGGAAGGTGTAGGACCATAAAATGTTTGTTCAATCATTACTTTCGGATCGAATTATACCTGCCTGTCAACTTATGTATTTTCATACCTCCGAACACCTGCTAGCGCAGACATCACACGTCATCAGCGCATTTTATGCTATGCAGAGTTAGAGAGACGTCAGTCACCGACTGCCAAAAACAAACAGCAGCCGCCTTATACGGTTCCTCCTCCCGAGCCAAAACAACCAGCTCATGCTGTTCACACCATCACTACTGTCATTCGGAAAAGATGGAAACCCGTGACGTTATAATCAGAGCGGTTCGTGACTTGAATTTACGCGTTTCAATGGCAAAACCATCAACAGCTAAATGAATCTGCAGCTGTCAGGTGGTACAGGTCAGAGCTTTTTAAGTTCTTTATGTTTATAACTATGTGCTTTGAGATATGAGCTAGTTTAATGTCGTCTCTACTGACACATTCGTTTGCTCCCTGCTGCACGCGTTGTTTGTTTTGAAGGAGGCGTGGCTTTAGAGGCGCTCTGAAGGGAGGGTGGGATCGTATGCTTTCAAAGCTAGCTCGCTATTGCTAGACTCTCCAAAAATTGCCTACCCTACCTTTAAAGGGATAACATTACATAAGAAATATGAATTTCTTGCTTCTGTTGGAAGCTGATATTTTAAAGAATGTTGGAAAACCAGATAATTGATGGTCCCCATTGACTTCCATAGTATTTTCTTTTCTCCATACTATGGAAGTCAATGGGGTACATCAACTGTTTGGTTATCTATATTCTTCAGAATATATTCTTCTGTGTTCAGCAAAAGAAAAACTCATACAGCTTTGGAACAGCATGAGGATGAGCAAATGACAACTTTCATTTCTGTTCCATGTAACTTCTGGTGAGAAGACAATGTCAAATATTTCTAATATTTGACACAATATTACACATTTTTTGCATCCCTGTAGACGTTTAGCCTCAGTACTTTCTAGTGAACTCACATAGACTGTAAAATGTAATTGCAGTTCAAGTCACTTTCGTGTTGGTTTCAAGGAAGGTTGCCGCTTGTGAACTCACCACAACTTTAGAGGCCAGATTTTCATCATTTGCAGACAACCTGCAGGACCTCCTTCGTGCCGGACTCTTTCCATTTGACTCTGAGCACAAACAACAATATTTGTGTTTTAAAAAGACAGCAATATTTGCGTTTTACTAACACAAAGTAGAACATTTTAATATCATAAAGCCATTTCGCACCATTTCTCCCATTCGGTAGCATTAGAAGCAGCCTTGTTAAAAGACTAGGTTAAATGTCATGCTCGTACACAGTAATAAGTTAACACTCACTTCTGATTTCATCGCTGCTTTTCCTCGACGTTAATCGCGTAGTTTTGTTGCTCATCTTGCGGGACAATCCAGATCCAGACACTAAAGCCGTAACGTTAAGCTAACACTGAACACACGGGAAACTTACAAAAGCGACAATCACAACAACAGCAATGCTGCATGTATGCTAACAGAGCTGTGCCTGTGTTTTACACACACTACTCGATATCGGACTGTGTTGTATGGGATAATATCAAACAAAAACACGTAATAAAAAAATCCGTCTCTTTGGATATAAACGATTCCGCTCTTCTTTCAAATTCGCCCGCCTTCCCATGTAGTCGCAGGACATGGCGGGTGCAAGGGGGTGGGGCTAAACAACTACTTCCGGTGGGTTGAAACGCGTCTGTCTCACTGATCTATATAGAATGACAATAATAAAATAGTCATTATATAGATCAGTGGTCTGTCTTCCTTTGGGGGGCGCTTGGCACCATAAAACCGCAGTCAAATATCAGGATGTTTGTGGTGATACTGTTAGACTAAAAAGTATATTTTAAATGTAATTAATCGGAGTGTTAGTTCCTGGCATACATATGAAAACTTGCCAAAGTATTATCGCTGCAAAATGAAAAAAAGTAACAGGCAGATCGAGTAACAGAGAACATGTTTTCCTTTAAAATGAACATTTATTTATTGATTATGTCCCTTTGCTTTTTACAATTTTTACAATTTTACAATTATGTTTTTAAAATTGATTTTTAATCAAAATAATTCTCTTGACAAACCAATAAATTCCCAATTGACAAAATTAAGTCCCTCCCTACATTTTTCATCAGGATTATGTTGGATATACTTACTCCACAACACCTGTTAGAAAAACAACTTCTGTTTAATCCAGACTTTTCTTCCCTATTAAATAAATGTGGGACGGGTCTTGATTTTGTCTAGCGGGAAATAATTGGATTGTTGTTGTTTGCTTTTGCTGATAATTAAAGTATTTTTTGTTCAACAGTAAAATAATTCATATGCATCAATAAATGGGATTTTTTTCACTTGTTTTGACATTGTCAATTTATTCTGTGGGGGAAACGAGCTTCCATATATATTGTCAATGACTGATCTATGACAAGAAAAAAAAAAGTTTTATAGAATGAATTCTGAACTTGTTAGAACTTTGAATTATTAGTCAAATTTCATTTAAACCTAAAAAAAGAACATGTAATACATTCATCTCATAATTTTGTTCTTTGTAAAGATCAGCAAATACATACACACACACACACACACACACATATATATATATATATATATATATATATATATATTAGGGCTGTCAAAAGATTAATCGCGATTAATCACATCCAAAATAAAAGTTTGTTTACATATTTATATGTGTGTGTACTCTGTATAATTATTTTGTATATATAAATACACACACATGCATGTATATATTTAAGAAATATTTGCATACATATACTGTATATATTTATATATAATTTATATTATATATAAATATAATTTTTATATATATATAAATTACACATTTTTCTTAAATATATACAAGCATGTGTGTGTATTTATATATACACATTTAATTATACACAGTACACACACATATATTATTTAAACACAAACTTTTATTTTGGATGCGATTAATCGCGATTAATCTTTTGACAGTCCTAATATATATATATATATATATTAACAATATGACTTAAATATCAACGGTGTTGCTAAATGATTTTCAGTATAAGTATTATTCAGTAATGCAAGTTATAGTTGAGTGTCGATGAAGGGGTACTTGATCTTTACCGTGTGGCCAGTGAGGTACATAAAGAAAAAAATGTTTGGGAAAACTAGTTCATTCTTAAGATTGACAACATCAGACAATTGTATTTGAAAATGATGTTTATTGTGACTCACTGCTTCGTTTATCAGGCAGTTTCATTTTGGAAAAACATGTCTGGCTTTGAGAGGAGACAAATAGCCCTACGTTTTCTACAGACAGTTCAGGAAGTTCTTCAGGGCCATACACACATTTTTTAGAGCAGCACATTAGAATTAACATATAACATATAAAATATATTTTATGAAGTTTCTTTCCATAAGATTTTCCCCATTTGAACTTTATACAAATAAATGTCTCACAAACAACCAGGGAAACATGCTGTCTTTACTGAAAACAGTCCCCCCTTCATACATTCCAGATCTACACAACTCATAATAAAGTAACAAAAACAGTAAGATGATGGTTACTTGTTTTGTTTGTTTTTTCACAATTCTTTTTGGGCAAACGTTTTCCTAACAGTCATCCTGAAATATAACTCATTGAAACAGACACATTTACTCGTTTTTATGTTGAGAAATAAAGAAATTTTCACAATCCTAGAATAACTTATTATATTATTACTTCTCTTACAGTATCCAAACTCTGTGACGTGTGAAAGGCTGTTGAGAAGTCAAGCCTCCCTTCCACTAGAGGTCAGCACTGAAGTTCAAACACCTGAAACCAAAGACCTTTAAAGAGAGAACCGCAATTCCACATTTCCTGGCATTTACTACAAGGTACTTTTTCCTCCGAACAGTCATTCAGTGCAATAAAGGCAGGTAAAATTGCCACTGAGTAAACTATTGATGCTTGCTTTAAAGTGACTGAAAGGTTTAGGCTTATATGGTGGTAAACACACAAGTGAAAAACCACACACACACTCACAATAGTCTTTTGTGCACTGTTTGATTCAAGGCATAGTATTGCAAGTATAAATGCTGCGGGATCATGGTAGCAAAACCCTAGAAAGTTTGATCGTCGTTGCAGGAGTCTGTCCAGTGGCCGAAGACCTCACAGATGTCACAGTAAGGTCGTTCATCGCTGGGACTGCCGTGGTAGGTGGTGTGCGGGGGGGAATCTAGCATCTGGTCCTGCGTGGGACAGTCTTCGGTGTCGTGCTGGTCGAAGCAGTCGCATATGTCACAGAAGAGACGGGGAGGGGGTTTCTTTTTAATCGCCGTCTCAGCATGACTAGGTGGAAAAGACAAGCTCTTAGACAGTGCATAACATGATGAACTTATATAATAACCCAATATACTTGTGTAAAACAACATTTTATTTGCATATCAACATGATAAACTGAACAAGACGAAACATGGATAACCCAAGCTGAAATAATCCAATTCAAATCAATTTATGAGAATTAAGTAATAAACCTTGAAGTAACACTCTTTACATTTAGGAATACGCCTCTATAAATGTATGTGCACACAATGATCTTTCTGTTTGAAGAACTACAAAATCTTTGTGTTAGTCAACTAATATAAAACCAGTAATTAAGTTAACTGAGACGTTTGTGTTTGAAGATTGAAAATAAATGAGTGACTCTTGGGATTGTATGCTGGGATTTAAAGAAATAAAAAAGCACCTGTTATGAGTGTCTATTTCGGTTGCACCGTTTCCGTTGAGCGCTGCTTCAGCCATCTTCTCTAGTTTAGATTTTAGGTCTTCGTTCTTCCGCTGCAGATCCACAATAACCGTGTTCAGGAATTCAACCTTTCCCAAAGAAATCAGCAAAGTCAATTAACATGATTCAATAAGCCCAGAGAAGTTGCTTTTAGAGATTGAGACTCTATTGTGATACCATTTTAGGGCTGCACAATATATTGAAATTATCGAAATATCGCAAATGTATATATCGCGATATGAATATCGCAACGGCTTGCAATAACTGGAGTCATGAACAAAAGACAGAGAAAATCACTCATTGCTCTTGGCCGAATAACTTTTGTAGCTTTAATAAGAATCAGTATATATTTCATTCATACAGTGAAAACTAAGCCGTGTTTTATTTTTACATTTGATTATTCAGTTTCTGTTGTTAAATAAACCTAATGTAGGATAACTTGAAACCCTGAACCCCTGAGGTTTACACTGATGTTAAAATAACACTCATGTTTCAGTAAAACACTGATGTTCACTTTCAGAAGCTGTAGGGATGTTTTCTTGTCACGAAAAGAATGTGAAACACGTATATAGGTTATATAATTTGAAATATATTTCAAAGATAAGTTTATTTGACACACTTTAAGCATTATCGTATCGCATATCGAATATTGCATTATTTAATGAATGATCACATTTTTCTGAATGATCACATTACCACTGTTATGTAATATTGCAATGCCAACTTGTTAAAATTATATTTCTATTTGTAGGATTTTTTAGATATTTTTTAGATATAGATTGTAAATGATTAGTAATGTAAGTACCTAGTGTTTTTTTTTTATTACTTTTGATTTTTTTTTTTTTTTACTAAGCACAGAAAAATGTAACATCAGCCTGACAAATCCTTTTGAGAGTCAAAAAAAATAAATGACAAACGGATAACAAGATTCTGACAAGTTGAACGATGAAGTTTCGTGGTTTGATCCAAACTTTGATCCAGCAAAGTCCAGTCTGAGTCGTGTTCAACAATCACTATCACTAAAGTTTTGTAATGAAATCACTCTGCTTGTATGCTTTCTTTTTTTTATTCTTCATTTTATATTTCAGAAAACTGAATAGGGGAAACAGTATGGAAAAAAAAAAATAATTCCATTCAGTTTTAATTTTCCATACTTTTTTTCAGACCTGGAAATTACTCAAATCAAATTCCATGCTTTTCTAAACTGCGTAGGGACCCTGAATTTAATTGTGCAACTTTTAAATTAAGAATTAATAGATTATATTAATAATATTATACATGGTTAATGCAAAAAGTGTGTGAAACGCCTCCAAACAAACAAATCTTTATTACTAATTTCTAGGAACAGAACAACTTTTTTTTGTAAAATAAAGCATTTGCCTAAGCAATGCTCACTCTTGTAGGTCAGTGTGCCAAAAGAGCAGTATGTCAATATAATTATGCCTTTTATGAGTGATAGGAAAATGGTCCAGTCTGCATACCTGATGCTCAGCATTCTCCTTCGCCTCCCTCCATGTTTTCAAGACAGAATCATCTGGTTGGAATGTAAAACACACACATGCGAACCGGTCATGTAGATTAAACAAAATCTATAGTCTTACTGAATTTAATTTGACATTTAACCCATGATATTTATTTTTAACTGATTTAATAGAAACATGCTGGTTTAAAACAACTATGTGTTGAGTGGCACCTGAGCCGTCATCTCCCTTGCCGGTGACCTGAGCGTCAGCTAGACTCCTCTCGAGAGCCTTCAGTCGCTCCTGAAGCTGAGTGTTCTCACTCTTGTGGGATTTCAGATTGGACTGAAGCGCCTGTGTCGTGTCACGCAGACCTGCTATCTGCTTGCAAGAACCACACACACACACACACACAAAATTGAGCAAACCTGAAATTCGCACATACAAACTCTAAACCAAAAGCACGTTACCTCATTTCTAAGAGAGTCTAATTCTTTGTCCTTTTCTGAGACCAAGGCACTCTGTGTTTGGAGAGATTGCTGAAGTGCTTCCTTCTCCTTTTCTGTCTCTTTTGTTAAAGTGCTTTCCCTGTGCAGAAGACAGATTGTATGTGTGCATTCTGCATCCATTTAAACGGTATTATAGGGTCAGCATGTCTATATTAAAACAATGAAGCAAGGACTTCTATTTATAGTAGTCAAAACTACTGTACATTTCCTGTGCTTGCTTACCTCATTTTTATCTTCTTCAATTGACTGTTGAGGCTGTCACGCTCCTTTTTGAGCTGCATTAAGAGTGAACAGAATATAATACTTATGCAACATAAAAAGGCAAAATCGCTTTTTAATCCTTAGTAATATTTTCACTTTCTTTAAAAATAAATAAATAAACTCATTATAAAGTCTGGTGCACTTTTCAACTTTTTCCACCCAAGTACCACCCACAAAGACATGTAAACTAGTTTTGTTTTGCTTTTATGAGCAATTTAAGGGTGGATTTATCTGAAAATTAATCAAAATAAACTGGAATGGAAAAAGATTAACATCATATTTAAGCAATATTATAATTTGCCAAATCCTGTGCCTGTCTTTAATGCCTCAGTTGAAATCATGTGTAAGTAATAAAACTTGATTTCAGGTTTTTCTTTGTGCCTATTCATGGCATACATGAGCGGCAAGTTAAAACTTGCGCACTACTAAATATCTGAGATACCTAAAATGCTGTTACTTAAAATGTACGTATAAACCAAATATTTAAAGAAGATGAATAAATATGAATATGAATAAATAGGTGATACTCGTGATTTCCTTGTATCGTTCCAAATATTATGTGTTTTTACTGCAAAGTCAACTTGAATCTTGAATCTCCACTGATACTGAGAGTTAGGGTTTGATGAAAGATCTTACAAAAATACATGATAGTTCAAAAAGGAAATCATGAAATATTCAGCCATTTAAACTGATGGTAAAAATTATAGACCTAAAAAGATTTATTAGCCATCAACATTAGTATTACAGCCCTCATCTGTCACTCACAATTTGTGATATTTGGCATGTTTCCTCAGACTGTCCTGTTGGACATGTGCACCAAATTTTGTGAAGTTTGGACATTCACAAAATATATAATAGTAATTTATAATTAGTCACTATAGGTCACACCCACAAATATATCGGCCTAATTTGAAGAAACTTGACATGTCCTCAGCATCTCCTGATGTCTGACATTCTGCAGATATATGTAAATTAGCCTGGGAAAACCCAGACAACTTCAGAAAATTTAGATTTGCTCTGCAAGTAGTCTGGCAAAGAGCTCATTCAAGCCCATTTCTAATCCGTTGAAATCGCGGCACCAATCAGAAACGTTGAGGCGGGCTTTACACGATGACGATCGCTCTGATTGGTTTTAGGTCTATCCAATTGCGCCCAGAGGCATTTGAGCGACGTCTGTTGGTGACGCCCCTTTGGAAATGAGTTATTAATGAAGCTTTGCCAGACCATAACTCAGTTACTACTGAGAATGCTCTGGTTTTAACCAGGCTATACGTAAATTAGTAAAAATGGGCATCGCCTGACTATTTAATTTGCTCGCATCTTCACAACACTTTGACCAATCAAAATTCTTTTGATAACTTTCCATAACCCTCAGGTCATGGTTGTCATAACACACACTAAGTATAAATACACTCAAGTGTTTCAAAGATATAGAAGAAATGTCCATTTCAATGCGTTCTTCATCAAATTCATTTGCATGTTATTTGAGAATGGTTTTACTAATCAACTTTAATTCTATAACTGTTTGTCGACATGCTCTTAACATGATCTGATTTGATTATTGTTTTAAAAAGTAGGTTTTTCTGAAAATCAGAAGAAAGATGTGATTATATTGGCATTTGGTGGCGCTAGAGGTTTTGAGTTAGAGAAACCAAATTTGCTGTGGTCAATGTTCAGACTGTCCTCTAAATTTCATAACTTTCATGCAAGCGGTTCTATGGGCTGCTATAGACTCAATGGCGAGAGGAGGAGGAAACTAACAATAACAAGCCTTTGTTGCTTGGCTGCTATTAATAATAATAATAATAAATCTGAGCAAAAACAATAGGGTTTCATGGTTCATGCTCAAACCCCAAATACAGGAGAAACTTGAAAAATTTGAATATTTATAATATTTAATATAATCAAAAGTATTTCAGTAATTCAAATTAAAAGGTGAAACTAATATATTTAGAATATATATTACTATACACATATGCATGATTCTACTTTTTTTATACAGAGGGCCGACATTTCTGTATTTAAAATCCTTTTTTTTAATTGATTTCATGTAATATTCCAATTTTCTGAGATTTTGAATTTGGGGTATTCATAAGCTGTAAGCCATAATCATCAAAATGATAACTTTTGCATGATATTCTAATTTTTCGAGTTTCATCTGTAAGAAACCCCTACAAATACAATAGGATTCCAGCACTTTGTTCTTGGACCCCTTAATCATTTCTGTCCATTACATTAAAGCCAGCTCTTGATTGCATAAAGCCACCAAATTAATTGACTTTGGATGTTAAAATATGTTCTCAAACTGTGTAATGTGTGAAAATTCTTCTCGAATATCATAAAAAAAAAAAAGATTATGTAAACAGCCATAATACCTCATTTCTCAGAGAGTCTAATTCTTTGTCCTTTTCTGAGATCAAGGCACTCTGTGTTTGGAGAGATTGCTGAAGTGCTGCTTTCTCCTTTTCAGATTCACTTGTTAAAGTGCTTTCCCTGTGCAGAAGACAGATTGTATGATGTGTGAATTCTGCATTCATTTGGGGGTTGAAACAAAGTCCCTCTTAACATGACGCCATTACAAACAAGTTCTGTTTCCTTACCTCATTTTCATCTCCTTCAACTGATCATTGAGGTTGTCACACTCCTTTTTGAGCTGCATTAAGAGTGAATAACATTTAGGGCTTTCAGCTATCAAATTAGCACATTAATCATCACAACATAGTCTTACAATGATTTAAGGGATAAAGGGATAAAATATTTACATTAAACATGCACAACATCAGCATTAAAAGCGACCAAAAATGAATTCAGCTCAATTATCTGGACACTGAATATGATGCAAGTCAAAATCCAAACAATGAAATGACACACATTATACAGTGAACATACATTTAGTAGAATGCTACTGTCTTTGTGGCTGCTGGCAAGGTCCATGGTTAGCTTCTCCTTCTCATTTTTCAGAGCATCCACTGCCTGGGTTTTTTCAGCAGCTGCTTGTTTTAACTCCTCACTGAAACACAACCAGCATTTATTCAAACAACACAGAGACACATAAAACAGTGTGAAGGATTCTTACACCACTTCTAAAAACAACTATAAATAAAAGCACTTGTCAACGATTCTCTAACCTGTCCTAGAAAGCTGTAGGGCACATGTAAATGGGTCGACTGTATGGTCTGACACTGCTCAGTACGTCATGATTGTGCCATCTATGAATTAGGCTATATATGCTAACAAGAATAATGCAATACTACAGGTATGGTGACATGAATTTAGTCGAGGATTAGGTTTTCACACTGACCATTATAAAGGGGTGTAAATATTTGACCTGACAATTCTTTAAACTGTGAAATCTGGATAGGGGAAAAAATATGCATTAGAATATATTTCTAAAGCATCTGAAGCATCTGTGCTGGAGATAGATAAAAGTTTACCTTAAAATATCAGTGAGGAATTGTATTTATGTAATAATCAATGCAAGGACGTCCTTTTCCTCCCTTAGTTTTATACATAGTCGAATTAAAAGTAAATTAAATACCACTAAAAGATTGAGATAAGACTTTAAACTGAGTGAAAAGTGGTCATGAATATAAAAGATGATTATCAAAGATTATTAGTTTTGTTTATAATTTAGCATTACGCCACGTAGCACAGCTATATTTATGGTGAGAAAAATAGAAAAAGTAAATAATTAAATAATGGTAACATTTTAGTTAAGGGTTCAGTTCTCACTATTAACAAGTTGTTTATTAGCATGCATATTATACTAGAATATTGGCTGTTTATTAGTACTTATAAAACACAAATTAATGCCTTATTCTGCATGACCATATTATACATCCCTTAATCCTACCCAATACCTAAACTTAACAACTACCTTGCTAACTATTAATAAGCAGTTTTGGGGATTTTATTGAGGCAAAAGTTGTAGTTAATAGTGAGAATTGGACCCTAAACTAAAGTGTGACCTAAATTCTACATCTAAAAAAAGTTTTAAAAGTTTATCTTTGATTAAAAAAAATCTAAAACTCTAAAAAAATAACTTAAAAAAAGAGTCCTAGAGTTCAAAACATTACAGTCCAAAAATATGCTTAAAAAAATATGCTTCAGAGATATTAGACTCCTGCATAAAGGGAATAAAGAAGGATCTTCACCCATTAACTCAACTTTCACAATTCTACAAACAAAACAAAGATATGCAGTGAGGATAAATGGTAAAGACACTCACATCTCTTTACTGAGGCTGCTGATCTTCTGACTGTCTGAACTCACATTCTCTTGATACTCGGAGTTCTGCTTTGTTAAAGCATCCAGCTACACAAAAGTACAGAGAAAAACATTTAGAAATATCTTCTGATCATCTAAAATTATACACAACATAGAACAAGGACAACCTGAAGCAGGCACTAATAAATTATTAATCATTTTGCACACATCTTTACATAACATTGTCAGACAACACAGAAATAATATAGACTCCTCCCACAGTTTTCAAAAAAGAATGGAAATGGTGCATATTAGGAAAAGACATTCTGCAGGTTAAAAAGAAATATTTTTGTTAACACATTTACATGATAACAGTGTTAATTATTCAGTAACATTTGGTGTGTGCTATTTGGGGTGTAAACATGTCTACAAATCCTTGACTTGACTTGGTCATGCATTACTGACAATTTCTGTGTGTATTTGTACCCACGTAAACAGTCTGTTGCTAGTATCCTTACTTGTAGGGTTACTAGCTTTACATGGTTGAATGCATAATACTGCACATTTAAGATGAGTAACTATTTTATCACAACAGTCTCATGTAAACATGTATATAAACAGCCATAATACCTCATTTCTCAGAGAGTCTAATTCTTTGTCCTTTTCTGAGACCAAGGCACTCTGTGTTTGGAGAGATTGCTGAAGTGCTGCTTTCTCCTTTTCTGATTCACTTCTTGAAGTGCTTTCCCTGTACAGAAGAGAGGTTGTATAATGTGTGCATTCGGCATTCAAAGAAAAAAAAAATTAACATTTAACATCAACGGAACCTTTCCATTGCACAAAACGTTCTTTATATTCACAAATTTTGGAACCTTTATTTTTAAGAGTGTATGGACAACTTTTATGATGCTTTTTAAATTCTATTTAGGGTTTGAAAGTTCCTGTTCCCTGTATTATTTCACTGTATGAAAAAGAGCAGCTTGTCTGCTAAACATCCCCTTCTGTATTGTACACAAAAAACAAACAAGTTTGGCACGAGGGCGAGTAGATTATGACAATGCCTTTACGGCATTTCAGGGACTGTAGGACTGACTGGGATAAAAAAAAAAAAAAAAAAAAAAAAAAACTTTTGGCATGTCTATTAAGTGCTATAAATACAATAACTTGGGTATTACAGTATTTTAAAGTGCCTTAATTATGCTTTTTCGGATATTACCTTTCATGTAGTGTGTAATAGAGCTGTTGGTGAATGTAAAAGGTCTGCAAAGTTTCAAAGATCAAAGTGTAGATAATTGGAGTTAATGTCTCCCAAAAGAAAGAACCGATTCTGAACTGCCTGACATGAGTCATCAGTAATTCCAGCATTATTCCTGCTCGAACCTACATGCGTTTGTAACATATCTGCATAATGCCAGCCTACAGTCTTCATTGGCTGCCGCAAACAACGTCTACTTTGACCCTCAAACACTGTGGTTGTAGCTGAGACTGGAAGAGTTTGGTTCGTCTTGTTGACGTGTTGAGAAGACACTGTTTTCTGCACTGTAAAAAAAATCCACTCTGCATGCACTTCCAAAAGATGAGGCATTGATACGGTAAAACTGACACAATCGTTACTGTTCATGTCACTGTGTGTACAAATGCTGAGGAAGATACGGAGCTGAAATTCAGATATGCTAATGGACGTTTGGTTTCCTGTAAGCAGTACACCAATCATAAAAAGACTGGGTCATCTGACCAATCAGAGCAGAGAAAGCTCTCAGAAAAGGCGGGGTTTAGAGAAACTTGATCCTTGAACAAACCGTTTCAGACACTGTGAGAGAAGAGCTGATGCTGCAGAAGATTTTATGAGAAGATTGAAATGTTTTTGATCTTGGATGCAGTATGTGAACCTATTGTAAGAGACCTCCCGATGAAAACTAGGAACCTTTAAAATAACAACAGGGGCACTTTAACATAATACTACAATTAAACATTTCAAAACTTTTATTTCCTCTCTTAATGCTAAAGAATAAACAAGAAGCGGATCTCTTGCATGGACGGCTCTCTTTCACAAACAATGCTGGTGAATCGGTAGGAGAGATCAGATAATCTACTCTCACTGTCATGCAAACGAGCCAACAAACTTTTTCACGCGGATACATAAACTTGGTTTTGACAACTAGGAAAAGTTCCTTACCTCATTTTCATCTCCTTCAACTGATCGTTGAGACTGTCACACTCCTTTTTGAGCTGCATTAAGATGACAGTGAAGAGAATTCATTTACTTCTCACAAAATAGCACATAATAGTACATATAGCACAATAATAATAATAGTATATATTGGCTAGTGTATGAGCACAAAATGATATTCAAGTTATTGTAAGGTTAGGCATAAAAATACTTACCCAACAAACTACAAAGTTTACAATAAAATGTACATAAACTGCTGGTCATCATTTAATTTAACTGAACAACTTTTTTTGTCACTTAAATATGATTGACAAGCAAAATAAAAAAATTGGAAACGTATTTCCTAGTGCAATATTAGAGTAAAATATTACATGTAATTTGGTTAACATACATTTAGTAGAATGTTACTGTCTTTGTGGCTGCTGGCAAGGTCCATGGTTAGCTTTTCCTTCTCATTTTTCAGAGCATCCACTGCCTGGGTTTTTTCAGTGATTTCTTGTTTTAACTCCTCACTGAAACACAACCAGAATTTGTTTACGCAACAGAGACACACAAACTTATCTGGCTTATTATTATTAGAATTAATATCACACAGAAATTACTCAAACTACACAATTTCAACTGATAAAGAATTGCAGTGAGGATAAATGGTTAAGACACTCACATCTCTTTACTGAGGCTGCTGATCTTCTGACCGTCTGAACTCACATTCTCTTGATACTCGGAGTTCTGCTTTGTTAGAGCATCCAGCTACACAAAAGTACAGAGAAAACAATGAGCAACTTAAAACAAGCACTAGTAAATATCAATGATTTAAGCAGTGGCGTGTTACGCAGTCACTCCTCCTAGACACTTTGGTAGGTTCATTGAATTTTATATAGTCTTTTAAAAAGGCATCTGAAATCACAAACTAACTGCAATGTAGGGTTGTCAAAAGTATTGATTTTTCGATACTGAAATATCTAAAATGCTTCCAGTACTAATTTTGCACAGAATAGATACACGATACCAGCCGCGCTTTCTCACGCTCTTATCTCTCCGACAGCGGGTTACACACGAACCGCCTCCCTTCACTCACTCGTTTCATTTGCTATGGATGAATATGGTTGCTGTTACAGGACTTACAGGACTTCAGCGTGGGATTGCACGTATTTCGCATCCTTTTAGTCATTTCCGCAGATTTTATGCTCACACCCAAAGTGTGCGCACATAAAGCCACCTCTCAATATTCAAAACAATCAACTGCACACAAAATAGTCAAAATGCCAGTCTTGGCGAGTATTCACGTAAACACGGTCAGTTTTATTTTATTTTAAGTGAACAGTAAAGGCTCTGTGCATCAGGATTTAAAGTGACAGCAGCCTAATATCCCTGCTGTCAAATTATGAGATAATATTAAAAATATCTATATGGCCGTTTTTCCCCATGGTATCGATGTCAAAATTGTGGCAAGTGAAAATGCTGAGCGGTTAGTAACTTTGGAAAACCACTAGCCCTGTCAAGCCCTGGTCACAATCAATGACTAGAAAACTCACAAGGTGACAATTTACCCTTAACATAACAAAGGTGCTGAATGTAATAACGTTTGTAATGAGTCTTCCTGTCCTCGGCGAGCACTCACCTTGCCCTGCATTTCTTGCGTTACGCTTTTGAGTTGTGTCACCAGACCCTCAGTCTCAGACTTGTCTTTCTGAAGTTGAAGGTTCTCCTGGGTCAACTGCTCCAACGAGGCCTGTGCCGTCTGTTCTGCTTTCTCTGAGGCCTAAGTAAAAATTAGCAGTGGGGACAAAGTTACAGTAGCAGCTTTATTTCAATCAACAAAAATGTTTTTATAGTTTAAATCAATGTTAAAGTTTTTGAAAGCAGTGGGAGTGAAATGACTGCTACATAAGACTACAATATGTTTAAGAAGCATCATGAGACTCAGCTTATAGGAACGGAATAGAGTTGTTCAGACCTATATATTTACAACCCAGTGCATCAATAAAGAAGCAAAAATAGTCACATGGTCTTACCGCAGCTTTTTCTTTGAGGGTTATCAACTCTTCAGTCTGTTTCCTCAGCTCTAGGCTTTCATCCTGAGACACACGGAGCTCCTGTTGTACTTTTTCAAACTCGCTGCGCAATTTCTGCATTTCTTTTGAATGGTGTTCCACAGCATCTGCAAGCGCTTTCTCTCCCAATGCATCCATGTCTTTGGCTTTAACCTGATTGTCTTCAACACTCTTCTCCTGAGGAGTAACGGGGAAAAAAGCCAATTTTCAAGTATTAGAGACTCAGTGTCCAAAGAACAGTGAGAAAGGGGACTTTTATAATCTAAAAGTAATGATTTTTATAATGTTGAAAGTGTTAAATCATTACACTTAGGGCACATTTAGACGACAACGATTTTCCTTACACGAAAGTTTTTCCTTTGCATTTTTTTGCATGTATTAAAAACGCTGTATTATGCTGCCAGGCCAGTAGTTGGCGATGTCACGTTTTAAAAAAACAATACGTGCCTATAGGCTGAACATGTAATACGCATGTGCATGGCGTCACCATTTTCACAAATTCGTGTCTTTGTACAATAACGGTATCGTTTTCAAAAAACTCCACTTTAAAACCCATTTTCAGGAACCCAAAATGCCATTGTCATGTAAATAAACGGCCAAAACTCATAAAAAGGTTACCGTTTTTATTTGAAAACTCTGTCGTGTAAAATGGCCCCTTTAACACCAGAAGAAAACGATGCCTTTATTCCAATTGGTAGCAATACAGGTGAGATTGAAAGTTCAAAGGTTCTCACCAAAAGCTTAATCTTCTCCTGTAGGTTAGAAAGTTCTGCTTTGTGTCTCTGCGTGAGGACTTTGGCTTCCTTCTCAGCTTGGACTTGTGCTTGAGAACGACTCTCCTCAGCCTGAGCTGCCTTCTCCCGCTCCTCTGCAAGCTGGTTCTGAAGCTCCTCTAGTGTCCTGAAATTAAATATGATTTGTAAATTAGGTACGATTTCCTCAAATAGACCAATTTCGAGCCGACGTCACAGTTACGCCACGACGTTAGCTGGAGGTAAAACAAAGGGAAAACTGGAGGTGGCCAATACAAACCAGCACAGATTCGGCTACATAATAAGGAGTTTAAATTATTATTATTATTATTATTATTAAATGTCATCTTGTTGTGTTGTTGGGTGCAAGAACCGACGGAGTACAGGCTCCAAGGTTGAAAATTTTAATCGCATAATGTTTTCTAAATTATTGTGATTATTTGTGAATCATCTACAATTGTATACATAGTTTTGATTGATTGTGACTAGACTTTTTGAAGAACCTGGTAAGAAAGGGTAATCAAATACATAGTTAAAAAAATGAATATGCAGTATCTGGAATTTTTATTTCTAGAAAATATTCACATCATTAAAATTGCACCGTAATGTCACTCTTTACATTGTCGTCTTCTGGCCTTGGCGCTGGCTAGGCAGAACTGCAGATCGTACCACACAAGTCTTATACGTGACCATTTAGCACCGGATGTAGCATTAACTTTCATCCTGTCAGCCAATCTGGTTCCGTCCGTCAAAATTAACTTTTGCAAATAACAATCGCGGTCCTGGACAGTGAGTGACCTTGCACATTAAGATAAAATCGGATTTTCTCCTGTCATTGTAAAAAAAAAAAAAAAAAAAAGCAAACAAAGCTTGCAAACTAACGTTGGTGAAGCAACCCGAGGGAACGTTCTGCCACCACCTAAGCTCCGCCCACAAAAAAAACAATCACCATGTTTACTAACTGAAAAGGGGTCTATAAGGTTTGATGTGTGATTGTGCATTTTATTCCTCCAAAATATGATCAAATGTGGTGTAAATGTTAGGCCCTACAAACCAAATCAAGCTAATAATATAAACTGAGGTTAAAGTGCCCCTATTATGCAAATAATTTTGTTTTCATTTCTCAAAGAGTCGGTTCGTTCAAAGATTCAGTCTCTCTAAACCCCTTCTTTCCGTGAGCCAACTCCGCTCTGATTGGTCAGGTGGCCCAGTTTTTTTTTTTTTTTTGACGTACATTGTAGATGAGATGTTAGTTGGAGTTAAACTGATGTGGTATCATTGTTAGAAGAAATTTTAACCACTGACTCCTCACATCCTCATCCTTTTGGAGTGCATGGGTTTGCTTTCGCAGTGCAGAAAACGGCGTCTTCTCGACATGTCGCCAACACGAACCAAACTCTTTCAGTCTTTGCTACAACTACAGTGTTTGAGGGTCAAAATAGACGTTGTTCGCGGGCAGCCAATGAAGACCATAGGCTGGCATTATGCAAATGTGTTACAAATCTATGTGGGTTCATGCAAGTAAGACTGGAATTACTGATGAAACGTTTCAGGCAGTTCAGAATCAGTTCATTCTTTTGGGAGACATTAACTCCATTTATCTACACTTTGATCTTTGAAACTTTGCAGACCTTTTACATTCACAAACAGTTATATTGAAATAGCCTGGATGCCAGCCGAACTTAGACCCGCCCACAACATTTGAGGTCGGGAAGTTCGGTCTGGACTTGATCCGTTGTGGAGCAACTATGCTCAAACCAGAGCTGTTCGGACCAATCAAATTGTCAGTGCGGGCTTTATACGATGGACAGATGATCAACAGTAACGTAATCATCCACATCACAAAAGAGCGCTTGATTAGTTTACAACAAAGATGGCTGCCGCTGGAGAATTGAGATGTGTAGATTCCGCCATCGTCTCTGTTATAGAAGATATCGACAGCGCATTCATTTGAAAAGAGGAACAGAGAACCACGATCAAGGCATTTGTCGATCGGAAAGATGAATGAAGAACATACGTCACTTACTCCGCTGCTCTGATTTGTTGTAGGTCTATCCAATTGAGTGCAGAGTCATTTTCTTTCCTGGTTCGTTTGAAACACGCCCCTTAATCACAGCCCAATGGAGCAGTATTAGACTCACATTCTGACTAGAATCTGAGTATGACGACGTCAGGCTAATATTACACACACACTACATGAAAGGTAATATCCGAAAAAGCATAATAGGGGCACTTCAAAACTTAAAATGTTTACTTTCTACATGTTTTTTTTTCTAAGCAGTTTCATCAAATATATTTAAGCACACCTTTCTTTCCGGTTGATTTCCTCATTCAGCTTTGTTATCACAGCAGAACTGTCTCCCGATGACTTTGACATGTCCATAATGTCATTTTCAAGTTTAGTCTTGTCTTTGGTCAGCTGCAGACACCTTTCTTCGTTTGCTTTCAAATTTCTCTGTAAACCTTAAGACGAAACAAGATAGCAATCATACATAAATACATACCGTAAATAACAGAAATAAAAACATGACATTTTAATTAGTTCCTCCTTTGATTCATATATTGATTGATGAACTTGGTACTGACCAGCAAATTGACTCTTTACATCCTGTAATTCAGCAGAAAGAGATGTGCATTGTTCATCTTTATTCCTGAGCTCCTCGCGTAACTCTGAGATAGACAGTAATCATCACACTGAGTGTAAAGTTCATTGAGCTGTATAAAGTCTTACATATGTTAAGGTCTAACTTTGAACAATATAGTAATCTGTGCATAGACATACATACCTTGATTAGTCTGAGAAGATTTGGCTTGGTCATTAGATGTTTTTTCAAGATTCTGTTTCTAGAAAATTAAGAATGTGAATCGATTTGAGGACTATGGCTGAAACATTAATTATTTGTTATTTTGTGTGGTGTGGTGTATCAGAGGGCCATCATAGTTGGACATTCATTCACTGAATCAGTCAAGGTGGTTCCTGACATATACTCCTATATATGCTAATCATAGACTCCAAATCCCTGCCACTCAACCAGACTAAAACCAGCTGTGTCATTATGCCGTTCACATGCACCAGTGATCTTCAAAAATGAAAATTATGTCATCATTTGCTCACCCTAATGTTGTTCCAAATCTGTATGACTTGCTTTCTTCTGAAGATCATAAAAGATGACATTCTGAAATGTCCAATGTTGTTTGGACCCCACTGACTTTCATTGTGAATGATGAAAGAATATTCATTTTTGGATGAACTATACCTTAAAGTACTTTAATTTTCAGTTACTTTAGTGCTTTTGCTGAAATAATTTTTCTCATGAGATACTTTCAATTTCCATAGAGTTACTTACCAGCACACTAACTTCTTGCTCCAAAGTGCTCTTTTCCTGCAACAGGCCATTCAACTCTTGCTGTTTAACCTCTAGTTCTGAGTTCAACCCAATGACCTAAAATAAGGTGTACCACATAATGAAGGGAAATGATAGGGGACAAAACATGAGTAATGTTACACACAAAAACTCACAAAGACAAGTGCCAGTCATACAAAGTGGACTGTGACTATTATGGAAAATAAAATCTCAGAACACTGGTAATGTTAACATGATGTATTATGCACTAGGGCTGCACAGTTTTGGGATTTTTTTTCTGATAACAATTGTGTTGCGAACCGAGCAACTCGGAGAAGCTGCAAACCCCGGAGGATAATGAGCTGCTCACGTGTAAATGAACAAAGTGCTGCGCTTCACTCTGAAACACGCAGCGCGTATATTTACCTCCTTAAATTGCAATTAATGTAATAATTTGCGATTTAATCGCACTCAACCATATTGCGATTTCATTTTTATTTTGTTTAATCATGCAGCCCTATTATGCACAATGCTTTGATCTGACACATGAAATGATCAAACAATAAAAATGAATGAATGTATCGCACTTTTTACTACAGGACCAAGCAAAACCTGGTGTATTGCTAAACATGAAAAAAATAAATTGTCATTTGACAGTACTGATGTCCATTCTGACTCAATGCACCTTGAATGTGTGCAAACTGAAATTAAAATTTAAGAACTATGGCGGATGGAAATATTTCTGCATACGAGTCCTACGGAACTTCTTTTAATCACTAAGCTTGACAGCCCTAGTTTCCATGCGAAGATTTAACGTGTCAAAAGATAGAGAATATGATAAAGAACGATGATAAAGAGATGATGAATGAAAATTGAATGAATGAGAAAATGGAGAGCAGGATGTGCTTGATAGTAGCTAGCTAACCAGAATAATGTCTAGAAAACTAGCTAAATTCCACCTCGCACCCTGACCCCGTGAATGGAAGGTGAGAAGAGAATGACTTATCAAATGTATCCAATAACTGACCCTTAACTATTAGACAAGGTTAACAGAGGCAGATCGATTCCAAAGATATGTGAAGAAATCGGCCACCAGGGTTGCGATCACAACTTACATGGGGTGTAAATGATTGTATATTATGTGATGTTTCATTAATACACAATTTATTTTATATCTCCTCATTCTGAACAACTTTGCCTCAAGAACCACTGCTGCCAATCAAATTGTTTGTTAAATATTTGAGATTACTTTAAAAAATAATTTTAGAATCCAGTACTAGGTTTTTCGCACAAGCACAAATAGTACAAATCTCTGGACTCCCTAGACCGATAATTATCAAAAAAAAATGTTGAACTTTACTATTTGAACGGCTATAACAGGGCCATTTAAACTGTGGGCATGACCAAGTACTCAAAAACCTATCATTCCTAAATAAAATCCCAAACAAAACTGAAATTAAACAAAATAGTTTAGGTGAGAGGTTCAGTGGTCAAATTTTAAATTCCTTGTTATGCATGTTCTACACGCATACTGTGTATAATACGGTCCTGTAGTCGTGGGACAAATGGACATGAAGGCCTACCTTTTCTTCCTGAGATCTGGCTTTACTTTTTGCCTCTTCTATATTGGTCAATAACCTCTGCATCTCTTGGTTTCCTTGACTGTGCTGTGACTGCAGAGTCTGAAGGGCTGTGTTTTGCTCCAAAGCTTCTTGCTCCTTTTCATGTAACTGCTGGCCTAACTTAACTCCGGTGTCCTCTAGCTCTTTCACCCTGATCTCAGCATTGTGAAGTTTTCCCAAGACATCCTCCATTTCCACCAGGTGCTGCTCCTCCACCTTCTCCAGATTGGTGCGTAGCGTTTCTATCAGTCGTTCGTTCTCTTCAGTGACTCTCAGGAGTTGTGCCTTGTGTTCTTTGGCTTCACTCGTGCTCCCCACGGCTTCAGAAGCATGCTTGTTAGTGAGCTCCTCAAGCTCAAGTTTGTGTGTCGATTTCAACTGTTCCAGAGCATTACGTAGCTCGGTTTCACCTGCCTCATGGGAGGCTTTGAGCTCCTCCAAGACTTGCTGGTGTGAGGCCTCTGCTGATACTAGTTTAGCACGCCACTGCTCAATGATTTTTGAGTTCTCTTCCTCAGATTTTGCCAGCTGACCTAAAAGCTTCTCATTATCCTTCGACAAGTGACCTGAGGCTGACTGGAGCTGTGACAAGGACTCGCCATGTGCTTTCTCTCGAGACTCAAGCATCTCACGCAAGGATGACAGCTCTGCTTGGTGACTGTCGCTCTGAGCGGCCAGCTGTGTACGGAGGGAACAGAGCTCCTCCTGGAGAGAAGCCACGATAGAGTCTGGAAACCCATCCTGCCCTGGTACAGCTTCCAATGGCTTACGAAGAGCAGCAACCTCCTTATCCCTCAACGCAAGATCCCGCTCCAACTCCAAGATACGAGACTTCTCAGAGACTGTGGCCACCTAAAAGGAAAAATAGTTTTTTATTTAACGATACATGCTGTATGGATAATTGAGAACTTATATGACGGTATGAATATGATCATCTTTTCAGGTTTGAAGATGTGGATAATTAGAAATTTTCATAGAAATTAAGTTAACCTAAAGGCCATGACACACCAAACCGACATCAAAGAACTAGTGGCGATAAAAGCAAACTGTGTATGCATTGCGTCACCATTTCTGTGCCAAAAAGTTGCACTTGAACACACCGCAAAGACTACAGCCAACGGCCAACTAGCACGTGCTTTCTGCGCTTGCGTAAGAGGAACAAATGGTTTATACCAGCAGGAGGCAGTAGTCAGCATTCGTCATTCAAAAAAGAAAACCGAAACTAGGACTGCAGATATACAAACAACATTTGCTTACCATTTTGAACATGAATCATGTTGATTACGTTCTTCCTTCCAAACGGCAATGTCGTTGCGAACATTTTCCTGTATTAAAATGCTCAGATAAGCTGACCATGTAAAATTAGAAGAGCCTACTGTGTGTGCCCTCTTGACTTAATTTTTTGCTTGCTTTTTTTAATGCACTTTCGATAACTGAAGAGCCAAATCAGAGTGATATCTTCCACCGACTGCCAGACGCTGATTCAACATGCTCAATTGGCCAAAAAGCTTCCAACAGAGTCTGACCTGTGCCGACGGTGCAAAACACACCACAAAAGCTGAGCTGACAAACACTTAACAACAGCCCAACTTTGGCCTACCATCAGGCTTGGTGTGTCAAGGCCTTAAGCTGTAGTACTAAGTAAAAATCATTGAAACAAGAAATCTGGGATTGAATGGGATGGGATAAAGTCTTTACAAGAATGGGAACAATCATTAACCCCAAAATGAATAATCTAACAGGGTTCCCACACTTAAATTGATTTTCAGGAGCTTGTCAGTTGACACTTGATGGTTGCAGGATCAAGTTTTGATCATTGTTGGGCAGATTTCTATTTGTACGCCAGTTTTTATTTCTAAATAAAAAGCTTTAACTATTGGATCTACACAACCACTCCCTAATAGCAATATGAAACATTTTAGAGCAGAGAAAAAAAATACTAGCAAGTATATTCCCTATCCAACTTTCTAAGGTTGTGCTCATTTCCATGGGAGAATTTTTCTTGTTTTCTAAAACTGTGGGAACCCTGATATAAAAACAAATTTGTGTTCTCCTATACATGTAAGTATATTAAGACAGCACAATGAAACTGCAGCAATGGGAAATTTAGTGCGTGTTAGTAATCATTCATCAAATTAGTTATTAATTGGAATAATTGAACAACATGCAGTGAAGATCCCTGCAACACCCTGACATGAAGAAGAAAAAAAACTTCTTAGCTGGGGCACTCAAAATATATTTAGGCCTAAATTTAAGATTTATAATTTGAATTGCTTATAAAAATTCCCATCCATTTGGATTACACAGTTTTAGCAGTTTATTAAAATAATAAACTTATTGTGATAAATATATGTCAGTCAAACCTGAACAAGAAACAGGTAAGATTTCTGCACTCGAAAAATCAAGCCATAGTTTATTAACTATTTGCATCTAATTTTATGTATACAATTAATTTAAATTGATTAGAATCAGCATAAATACGTTCATTGTGAAAATAAATATTTTCAGTTAAAAAGTTTGAACATGGTTAAAATATGGCTAGCTGTGGAATAAGCAATATAAAATAATGCGAATGAAAATTTTGATCTACTGGCGATAAATATATAAATCTGGTTATTGTGCATTTAAAACACATTCAGATTAATTATGTTTAATTTATGTATGACTGACATATATGAATCAACATTAAGAGTATTAGTTAATAGATGTTTCCATCTATGTGTGTAGAGATGGACATTTTTTATGCAATTTAAATCCATACATCTTAAATTTAGGCCTAAATATTTTTTTCGAGTGAGCACTGCAGCTCCTGTGACATATCTTCAGTGATCCTTGACCCGTAGCCCAGGTGAAGCTCCATTACCCTAGAGTCTTCTAACTCCCTCTGAAGTTTGTCAGCTTTGGTCTTTTCAAAGAGAAGACTCTGTTCAAGCTCCTTAAGGAGGGCATGCTCCAGCTGCGTCTGCGTCTGTTAGTACAGAAAGGGGAGAGGAAGAAACACAACCAGTGCCACCATCACATGCCAGCCTGATGCAGAAAGATGAGGGGTGAGGAGGAAAGTTGTGGAAATGTAACGCAGAAAAAGAGAAGGATGGTGTTGTGATGAATGCAAGTCAGATCAATGCCACAGCTGAGGAAAGTGTGAGGAAACTTTGCAGCAGAGATCTGGTCAATGCTTAAGGACATGCTGATGATGGCCAAATTAATAAAAACACCAGAAACTTAATGCCATGCAGTATTATAGTGACTGAGGGTTAGGAACAGTAACAAAAATGGTACTTTGACCACAACAAAAAGCAAAGGAACAATGGGGGGAGGAAAATCTGATAACTTAGTTTGTCCAGTAATAACTAAGCACTAAATCAAATGAAACTTAATTATACTAATCTTAGAAGAAGAAGAAAAAAAAAAAAACACAACGAGACCTTCACCTAGGTTAGTGAGTGACTTATGGCATTTTACAGAATAATTCATAATTTATTTCCTTAAAAAAAAAAAAAAAAAAGACTAAAAAATAAAACAAAATAACACCATGTACATTGTGTGGGCTTGATAATGGACTTCAGAAAAGTTGGTAATTTTGCTTTATACTTAATTTTTTATATAAATTCACTTCTATAACAACTGACCTTTGTTAATTTAGAACAGTGAAACAATTTTACACATACTGTTAGTGTTGCTACAACTGTGTTTATATACAATACATTCAGAAAGTATTCAATCCCCTTCATTTTTTAGCATTGTGGTGTTGCAGCCTTATGCTAAAATGTCTTCATTTTTTTCACATTAATCTACACTCTAGTCACCATAGGCACTAAGCAAAGCCGGTTTTCCTCCAGACATGATGTTTAGAACTGAGGTTCATCAGATCACATGTACTTACAGTGTACTTACCTATGAAAGTACAGGGTAATATAAGGTAACTACATGGGATCAGGTTAGGTTTAGGGGTGGGCACACCTAGTTATTGCCCAGTTATTGCAATTACTATAATAAGTACAGTATGGGGAACAGGACTGTAAAATAAAGAGCTACTTTTTTTTTTTTTTTTTTGCTAATTCCCAGCAGGCTTTCTTGTATCTCTCCACAAGCTCCAAAGCTCAATCAGTATGACCATCAGGTTATTTTTAATGGCCTTCCTGAGATCTGTGCTGCAACAAAATCCAGGGTGTCGCAAAATAGTTCAAAAGGAAATATGAATGAACTATAACTAATTATAAATATTTAGATAATCTGTAGGAATTAACTCGTATGAAGCAGAATTAATACCACAAACAACTAACCAGGGCTGCGTTTCCCCAAAGCATCATAAGATAAGTTGACCGTAGAAACCATTAGTGACAATTGTTCCACGATCAATTTGCGCTTACAGCGCTTTTGGGAAACGCAGCCCTGTTCATTTTTTTTTGTGTGTGTAATTTTAAGAAATGTTCATTTCCGGGCCGGGATATGGGAAATAACTTCTTACTGTACAGTACTACTCAGAGCATGTAGCCAAAATCTGCATGATTAGGGACTCCAGTATACGAGCATGAACCACAAACAACTTTACATGTGACAAGAACACTTTATTAAATAACTAAACACTTTAACTAATCTAGCATACATACAAATTCATGCATACAGTTTAGCAATGGAAAGAGAGCTGAAGCAAAATACAGGAAGGCAAGAAGTTATCACAAATTCAGCAGATCAAAAGCCTTGAGCAAACCATCAGTTTCTTAGTTCTAACACACCCTTCATTCAAAGGGGTATGGGATACTTGATATATTAAGTTTGATACACATGTCGGAGTAAAAATTGAATAATGTGTCCTGTTGCAATCTACTCTGTTGAAGCTCCAGCTGATCTTTTCTGAAGTTGTCTTGATGAGAGAGAACCAAAATGAGGATCTCTGATGAATGAAAAGACAAGGCCGTAACCTGGCACAAACTTAGGGGTCCTTAAAAGACTTCTAGCTCAGCATCATCTTCACATCAGAATTTGACCACATGTGAGGATGTCACACACTCTAGTGAGCCAATTAGGAGTTGTATTTTACGAGCAAAACTTAAAGATCCTTTGTCTTCTAACAGGGTGTTTTCATAGATTGGGTGTTAAAAGTAGTAACTTTTAAGATTCTTATCATACTAATATGTAACAGAGTTAGCAAAATGTTAGGTAAATAAATATGAACATGCTAGACATGTACTTAATTAACATTAACAACAGTGTGCAATTCTGAATAATTCCTTAAAATTAGTTAGTATTGATGTATACGCAAAATTAGTTAGTTTTGATGTACACGTAAAACAATGTAAAAGGAAAATCCTGAGATAGGAAAACTGGATACATGTTTATACATCAAGTAATTTTATATATAGAATATAAAGAGTTAGAAAGGGTTTACTTGTCTTTCAAAGTGAAATGAGTGAAACTCTCTCTAAACTCCTTTAAGTTGTAAAACCATCTTATCTTGATGATTTGTCATTGCTGCAATGGTATCCAGAGGCCTGGTTTTCCATTTGCAGTTTTGGGAGTAGTTTAAAGAAACTCTACACATAGTTTATTTGTTGGGTGAGGGGTATTGTAGATTATTAGTTAAATATAACAAATAATTGCGTGTCTGATCTGTCTCAGTCACTACATTCCCCCTTTTCGCACATTGTTGTCTGACCTGTAGACAACAGCGAGCAATGGCGTCTGGTGGGCTCTCTGGTGATTCGTGCCTCCCACAGTCGTGGTTGATGCTGTTCTCAGGTTATGGCGTAGGCTGTCGCAAGGTTTAGGTGTCCAGGCTGTGCTACAGGTGTCGATGCAGCAGGTGTCGAGACATTGTCACCTGTCGTCCTGCCAGGATTCAGAAGTTCTTTCTTCCCAGTAGTCCTCAGGTGAGTTCTGTTCAAGGAGCTCTCATTACTATCAGCAGCTCCTGTAAGTCAGGAGGAGGCAGGACTGGCTGTCTTAATACAGCCTCCAATTTGTACCTGTTTGAAGAGTGTTGAGGTGGATGTTGCTGTCGACTGCTGCTGGATATCCAGTGAGATTTCTGGGGTATATTTCCAGAAGAATTTGGTCTCTCCCAGCGGTCGATCTGTACCATGGTGACGGTTCCATCCTCTGCTGACTGGAAGATCTTGTACGTTTTTACTGAAGGACTTTGCGTTGTAGAGATGCTTTGTGCCTTCTGGTGTCAGCTGGGAATTTTGGATGTTCCTCAGAACCTCTGACATCTTGGGATAAAGCAGACAGAATGTGTCTCGGGCGGTCAAATTGGCCATCATTTGCAGGTGGAAGTCAATGGTGCGTTTGTGGACATCATGGTCTCCTGCAGACGTTGGTGCAGAGTAGACTTTTCTAGCTAATTTGTTGAGGTCTTTGACGGACACTCCAAGTGCCATTTCAGGGTTCCTCTGAATTAATCCTTTTTCTCTGGTGGTTGTAGAGGCTTTCAGGAAACCCACCCCCCACCTTTGTGTCATGGTTGGGTGAGTTTGCTCTGCTGATCGCATGTGGGGGGATGAGATGTCTCTCCAGCTTTGAATCCTTTTGCAGCAGTTAAGAGTGTCTCAGTTCTCTTTGGACCATGTCAAGTTCATCTTCACTGTTGTCCAGCTGCTGCGTCAGAGCTTCAATTCTAGCTCTGGATGTTTTCAGGTGACTTTCACAGGCCCCAATTCTGGCGTCTTTGTCCAAAAGTTCAGAATTTGCTGTTTTTAACAGTGACTCTTTGTGAAAAAGTGATTTTTCCAGCTGATCTCGTTGTTCAGCAGTTGTCAGAGTCTTTTGAAGCATTTTGATTTCGTCAGGGTTTTTGTGTCTGGCCTGAGCCTCTATCTCTAGCTGGTCTGTGTGTCTTTGAGGAGGTGTCAGCTCCTTGCGGGACTCTCTGATCTGTTGCATGAGGTTGTTTACCCCCTGTTTCAGATCCATGAGGTTGTGGGCTAAGGAGATGATAACCTTGGTCAGCTCTGTGTGGTTGTAACCCTCGCTTGGGTCGTGTGTCATTAGTCCCCTTCCCTCGTTGTCCAGTTGCTTTTGGCTCTGGTGCTGTGGGTCGTCAGCACACCTGGGTAGAAGGATGTTCCTCATAAGGCCTTGCCAGGCCTCCAATTCTCCCATCTGGACAGTTAGGTTGAGCACCTGTGATATTCTGGCACACTTGTGGTGAGAGTAAGTGGAAAGAGACTAATGCAAGACCAAACAGACTTTGGAGCAAAAGGTGTAGTGGGGTAGCTAGGTGTATAACGCACAGCTAAGTTTTATCAGGTGTGGTTAACAAGTAAAGTGCGTACTCGAATATTAGTATCTTAGCTGTGGATAGCAGGATGCTAAGATTAGTGTGAATCTGAAAAGATTTGCTGAAAGAGGTGTAAGCAGGGGTTTAATTATTGACTTAAGACTGTTCTTATTGTCAAATTAAAACACAGAACTTACTGATGGTTCAACAAAGGCTTGGTCTCTGAAGAAACGAAGAGGAGAAAGCAAAAGGAAGTGGATAGCTTTCCTATTCAGATTGTTTATTAGTGGTGCTCAAAATTATAGTTATGCCTTAGCAATCATTTAGATTGCTTGTGTAGCAGGGTCATAAAATTAGAGCAACAGCTGCAAATAAACAAAATCAAGAAGGAAAGTATGTCAAGTTCCTTTTGAGGTTCAATAAGACAATGAAACCGTACTAGAACAAGAAAAAGCTAATAAAGATTTAAAAATTGCTGAATGCCACTAATAAAACAGGGGAATAATCTGAAATTGGGCATAATCAATAGTACTGGTTCTCAACTGTTAAGTTAATGATGGGCATCACTCCATGTTTGGTCAAGGCTGCTGCGTTTTCAGCTTCCATGACACATGTGTTCCCATCCTCAAAGTGGAGTAGACCAGGGTGCTATTAAACATCCTCAATAACAATGAAAATTCTTCTCCCGTTACACAGTTCAATTTAATTGAATGTATAATATAGTAACTAGCATTCAGGAAGGAATGCACCTAAAAAGGTTACAGTGAAAATTAGCTGAGAATAATTAAATATAAGAACAGAGAAAATCAGGAACCAGGGAGTAGGTTGAGAGGAGATGGGTATTCACTTCACACTGCATTCACACAAGCTGCATTTAAAGTTAAGCATACAATGCTAATTTGCAATGGTAATAGTTTGGCTTATGTCTTAGGACCACTAAGTAGCTTATCTTAAGTGAAGGGGTGCTTTCAAATAAGGCACACACAGTTCATTAACATGTGCCGCTTTCAATTTCAGAAATGCACCACTTTGTTCTTACATTCGTTAAAATCCAAATTTTACTAATGCTTTTGGTTTTCTGGTACTTGTTTAAGGAGCAGTTACAAGGCTTTACCATTATTTAACACTTGCTTAAGCATACACAGTTACGTGCCCTTACACACAAATAACGAGGCACAGTTTTACAAATTTAATTCCATTTGACAAGTGAAACAATCGTAATAACCAGGTAGATATGCAGTCAATTTAAATGAATGAATCGATCTAACCATAATTTAGAAGGCCTTTATTATGTAGAATGAGGAACATTGTTCAAATCTACCTTCTATATTACACTGTACTGAACAGATTAAAGGGGTCATATAATGCCATTTTTGTACAAGCTAATATGATTCTTTAGGGTCTAAATTAAAAGTTTGTAATATACTTTAATTAAAAATTCTCATTAGTATTGTAAGAAAACACTAATTTTACCTGGTCAAAAACAGTTCTGTTTTCAGCACGCCGTTTCAGTGCATGTGTCTTTAAATGATAATGAGCTTTGCTCACCCCGCCCCTCTGTTCTGTGCGTGCGTACACCGTTTCTAACACAATAACCACGCGTTGTTCATTATAAACGTGGGATTATGAATTATATTGAGAACGTCGTACATAGAAAACATGCCGTAATGTACCCTGAGTGTAAACCTTAGATGCATTCATCGTGAAGCCTGCAGCAAGGTTTGCAAATTTCGCAAAGATTAATATAAATACTAATATAAAGGTTAATAAAACATTACACTCACATCTTCTGGAGGTTCAGCAGGAACACGTTGGTACCGATCCGTTTTTTCTCGTTTGTAAAGCTGTCTGGTGTGAAATGATTCGCGCAAACATGAAAGCATGGACGATCGTGGGGAATCCCCGTGAGGGAATCCCCGCGTCAATCCTTTGGGCATATCGCTTCAAAAACAAAACTCAGCCACTGCATCTTCAACGGCTCGGATTTAGGAACATCCAAATGACTGCTGTGTTGTGTTCCCTATTACATCTAAGAACAGAACACCACAATCGCTTAGACGCCATTCTGCTCCAGCATATCAACAATGGCGGACTACTATGACGGCTGTCACAGCTCGCTCAGGGCGGGTCTTGTGTTGAAACACGGCTGTCAATCACAATAGCGGGAGGGGCGTTGGATATTATGACGTCACAATATCGAACAGCTTGATTTCAGAGAGGGTCAAACATATAAGGAGATTAAAACAAAACCACTGGATGGATTTTTATCATGATATGATGGTTGTGTACAGGCACTGCCAACAGACATTTCAGTGCAATCAACTTGTAAAAGTGCATGTACCATTATATGACCCCTTTAAGAAATTATGCAATAGGGATTTCATCAACCAAAGCAGAATAATTCATTCTGGTACAGTTTATACATGCAGCAGAGCTGAGATTACTTTGTCAGAACAGAATTGCGCTTTAACACTGATATTAGGGTTTATTCACTAAGATCAGATTAACCTTAACCACTGATACCATTTGAACATATGCTGAAATGCATTAAGACTCATTAATGGCCTGTTTACACCTGGTATTAAATGCATTTTGGTCGATCAGATCACAAGTGGACAATGCTAAATACAGGTGTAAACGGGGTCTAAAATGTTTTGAGCTTGTCCACTTTCGACCACTTCCAGAGGTAGTCAAAAATGCATTCAACTGGATTGCTTTTGTAGTGCAGATGCTCATGTGGTCGAATGTGTTCAAACAGCCACAATAGACGCGTAAACATTATGGGAGGCGTGCTAGCAAGACGGGATTTAAACTTTGTTGGCTGAAAACCTAAGTTTGGTTTGACTTTGAAGACGAAAAATGTACCAAGCACAATGTTCTCTCATCATTCCTGATTTCCAACACACACTCACAGCGTTCGGCGTGGTCTTGCGGCTGTCAGAGCAGAAACCAAAGCTGATGCTCTCCATATGTTTTTTCCGTTGCCTCCGGGCGTGTTCATATATAAATTGCATGAGCTTTTTTTGTCCATTAGATCAAACGATCTGATAAAAGTCAAATCACCTTCATTTATATAGCGCTTTTAACAATATGGATTGTTTCAAAGTAGCTTTACAGTGATAATAGGAAATTACCGTAACAGATTGTTTAGGCTTTACAACAGCTCTAGGATAAAGTTATTGTCCAGCTAAAGTTAGTTTTGATTGATTGATTGATTCACTTCCGTTGCGAAGACCATTAGTTATTAACTTAGGGGCTGCTAACACAACACCGTTCTAACAGGAAAACCCTTAATGCGCTCCGGCCGCCCATCCGCACAAAACAGTGGCTGGTGTCTCGGGAACACACTCCCTGAAATAGGTTCAAAGGTGCAAACGATTATCCGTTATTCTCTGCGCAAACCTCAAAAACGCAAACCTGCGAAAACGCAGACGTCGTGCACATGCGCATTACGTGCTCAGTCCATAGGTATGCGCGTTTGAATATATATGTGCGCAGGGGCTGTAGTCATTCTTTACAAATCAACCCTCAATAAACTACTTGTCTGGCCTTAAAAATGTATTATCCCGACAACATTTTACATTTTCATGCCTATAAACCCTCCCTTCAAAGTAATCAGGACAGAAGTGGTTGAAAGTGGACAAAAGAGACGGATTAAAACACCAGGTGTAAACATTTTGTCTCCCTCCTCTACTTGTGATCCGAATGACCAGAACACATCTTAATACCAGGTGTAAACAGGGCCTTAATTACATTAGAGGTGTCAATTCAAGCTATCGCTTTATCTGCATTTAGAAGCCAGCAACCTACATGCGTATTGCATGTTGCGTCCTACACTGACAGAAATTATCAAATGCACACTTTTAGGCTGACAGTGGTTTAAGCTCATAACCTTTGTTTAATCATGCACAAATTAGCCCAAAAGTGAAATATGATTAATTAATTATACACCAAGATATAATTAAGTATACATATTTAGATCAGCAGTAAGAATTAACTTGATGTAGAGAATTAATACCACACTCAACTAACCTGTTTGTCTAGCAAACATTGTTAATTGTTTATGAACTCTAAAAATGTTCATTTCCGAGTAATGGGATATAACCTTCTTACTGTTCAGTACTCGGAGCATGTAGCCAAAATCTGCATGATTAGTTATAGGAGCATGAACCACAAACAACCTTATGTGTGACAATGTACACAGTTTAACTAATCTAACATACACACACATTCATGCATACAGTTTAGCAATGGAAAGAGAGCTGAAGCAGAATACAGGAAAGCAAAAAAGTTATCACAAATTCAGCAGATCAAAAGCCTTGAGCAAACCATCAGTTTCTTAGTTCTAACACACCCTTCATTCAAAGGGGTATGGGATACTTAATATATCAAATAATGAGACTAAGTTTGATACTTGCATGTCTCGCTCATTTGAATCTGATGCAATTTGATGAAGCTCCAGCTGATCTTTGCTGAAGTTGTCTTGATGAGAAAGAACCAAAATGAGGATCTCTGATGAATGAAAAGACAAGGCCGTAACCTGGCACAAACTTAGGGGTCCTTAAAAGACTTCTAGCTCAGCATCATCTTCACATCAGAATTTCTCAGAATCCCCAGAATCCCCCTTGTGATCGGTGACCACATGTGAGGATGTCACACACTCTAGAGGTCAGTGAGCCGATAAGGAGTCGTATTTTCGGAGAGGAATTTTACGATCCTTTGTCTTCTAGCAGGGTGTTTTGCATATGAAATTGGATTGGGTGTTAAGAGAAGAAATTTTTAATATTCTTATCATACTAATAAGTAACAGAGTTAGCAAAATGTAATGTAAATTAATTAAAATTGCAGTTCATAGATACCCAACATCCTATACATGTGATCTTGGTTAACTACAGTGTGCAATACTGAATAATTCCTTCAAATGAGTTTGAATCGATACATACGCAAAACAATGTAAAACGAAAACCATGAGAAAGGAAAATTGGATGCATGTTTATACATCAAATCATTTTAATAGATAAGAGTTAGAAAGTCTTTACCTGTCTTTCAAAGTGAAGTGAGCAAAACTGTCTGAATTTCTTTAAGTTGTAAAACCATCTTATCTTGATGATTCTTCTTGATGAGGCCTGGTTCTCCATTTGCAGTCGTTTACAGAAACTCTACACATAGTTTGCTTGTTGGGTGAGGGCTTTTGTGGATTATTTGTTAAATATAAAAAGTAACTGCATGTCTGATCTGTCTCAGTCAGTAAAAGGGTGCGTCTCAATCAGCTCCCTAGTTCAGTAGTCAAGGCACTGATCAATGAGTCGGCCATTTTAAACTTAATCGCAAAATCCTGGTGCACTAAAACGTTAGCTTCCTAAATAGTCCCATAATGCACTGTGAAAACCAGGGAACATCGATGCTCATAATGTTCCCTTAACAGAACCTTTGAAGCGGGAAACAAATCACACGAGACAACTCAATAGTCAAGTCAAGATTCAATAGACGTTTTGAAAAGAATTTATATTAAATTTACAGCTGAAATGTTCTCTCCATGCAGTTCTTTTGACCCTTGTAGTATATACAGGTTTGTTTCTAAATCATGGCCAATCAATTGAAACTTGCCACAGGTGGACACCAATCAAAGTATAGAAACATCTTTGGCTTCCTTGGAGCTCAAACAGTAGAGCATGACGCTAGCAACCACAAGGTCATGGGTTCGATTCCCAGAAGAAGAACTGATAAAATGTTAAAAGCAGCCAAATGCATAAATGTAAATCTCAAAGATGATCCAGAGAAAAAGGATGCAGCTGAGCGGAAAAAAAGGAGGGGCATGAATACTTTTTGAATGCACTGTACATATGGATAGAAAAAAAAATTCAACTTGGATGACCAGAGCTAAAACTAGTCTTACAAGTTAGTCAAACTTTTTTTTTTAAGTCAGTTACATAAAAACGTACATTGGCCTAATTTGATACCGAAAAGTAAGACTAACCGTTCCTTGACTGCCGGCTAGTAGGTCATGCTATTAAGACACTGGCTTAACATAATGGCTAAGTTTATGCAACTGGCCCCTGGCTATGACGTAATAAAAAACACTACTATACAATAACTCACCCTATATGATTTCTTGCCTCCTGCAAATTCTACACTTGTCTTTCAATGTCACATTTCTGATTTTAAGGGACTCAAGAACAGATAAACGGTGAGGAATTTGTTCAAGTATGTAAAGCATCTGCACTAAAAGTCATTGTCTAGGTTGCTGATTTTGCATGTTGCTGTTGGTTTTTTATTAAAATCATTTGCCAAAGGTTTCCTGAATGGATTAAAAGTCCAAAAGCTATTTTTAAATAAGTAGGTCAGGACATGAAAACAACTCAAATGAATGATAATGAAGGCTGGAAACACATATCAAAAGAACATCCCAAACAGGACAAGAGAAAACAAGACCAGATCGTATGAACTAAAATACATGTTTTCTTTTTGCCATTTTGATAACAGTTTAGCTATTCACTTCATTTAGTATGTTGGGTATCATTCGCATGACATTTGTTATAAATAAACCACACATGACAAAACTGCAGATGAGGTGAGTGCTTGGTTATATTTTAGTGGTCTATCAGAACAATTTAAAGGGTTAATTCACTCAAACATTACTTACCCTCATGTCGTTCCAAACCCGTAAGACTTTTGTTCATCTTCAGAACACAAATGAAGATCTTTTTAATGAAATCTAAGAGCTTTCTGTCCCCTGATTGACAGCTTAAGCAACTAGAGAAATCTCTCATATTTCATCAAAAAGATCTTCATTTGTGATCCAAAGATGAACGAAAGACTAACGGGTTTGGAACGACATGAGGGTGAGCAATTAATGACAGAATTGTCATTTTTGGGTGAACCAACCCTTAAGAAGCATCAATTTAGACACTTTCATGACTGAAACCAACAATTTCGAAACCAAGTATTTCAAACATGGCAATGTGGTGCTTAAGTGTACGACTAAATGTTTAAATGCATGTATAAGTTAACTTGGGACAAAGCACTTTATCATCACAATACTCAAATTCAAGAACTTTCTTGTTATGGTAAAAGTGGACTCGTCTTAATGTGGCTCAAAATCCAAATCAGGGAATAGTTCTTTCTTCACATGACACATACACTACTATTCCTTTATGTTTTTGAAAGTCACCAAGGCTGCATTTACAGTATTTGATCAACAATACAGCAATTCAAATTACTAAAGAGTAAGTGTGAAATACTTACATTTTAAGATAACTTTACTATTTTAAAATGAAATTTATTCCTGATGTTAAAACTGAATTTTCAGCATCATTACTTCAGTCTTCAGTGTCTCATGATCCTTCAGAAATTATTGTTATATGCTGATTTGCTGTTCAATTATATATAGTCAATTATTATTGATGCTCAATTATTAATAATGGTTCTTATCATTATCAATGTTGAAAACAGTTTTTGACACTTAATATTTTTTGTGGAAACAGTGATAATTTTTTTCAGGGATTAAAATTCTGAACGATCATGTGACGAGGAGGAAATGGGTGGGGGGGGCACTTTGAACAAGATATGTCACACTCTAGGGTTTCTGTTGTCAAATGAATAATATATAAATAATATACATGAAAACATTTCAAAATGTGAAAAATATCTGTTTTCCCACAGCACGCAAACCTGCAGCTTTGAAGTTTGTGTTCTCTGAATTTAGCCAAGAATCATCTAAGACATGTAGAGCAAAAATCATAAATCTTAAAATACCTCCAAATCTCCTTTGGTAATGCAAGCTTCCTCCACCCGAAATTGCAGGTCCTCCACCTTCCTGTTTGGGAAAATAATTCTTTATCATTTTCAGCTTGTATTTCCATTTTAAGTTCTTACGCAAGTTGTATTTGTAAGATTTTTGTTTCATTGAAGGGCAAGAAAAAAAAAGTAAACAAATATGAGGGATAATAATACAGAGCGCATATACAAACTATAACCAAAGTAAAAGGGACCAGATGTCAGTAATAACCTTAAAATAACTTCTTGTATTGTCATAGTAAATGTCAGTTTATAAAGTTACCAGAGATTGTGAATATATGACCTTCTGTGGAGAACAATTAACAACAACAAACAAATTAAAGGGATAGTTAACCCAAAAATGAACATGTGGTCATCATTTTACAGTCATCAAATACAGTCCTTATTTACTGTCTTTAAAAAACATAAAACTTTTTTTTTTTTTTTAGAGGTCACCAAAACAGTTTGGTTGTCAACATTCCTCAAAATATCGTTTGTCTTCCACAGAAGAAAGAAATTCATGAGTTAAATAAAAAAATATATATATTTTTGGGTGAACTATCCCTTTAAAAATCGCTTGAAATTGCTGGCATTAAAAGGAGGGAGATTCTCATTCTATGCATTTTATTGGACAAAAATCAATATCAATGTTCTTTATCAATGAATATTGTGTCTATTAGCTCTAAGTACATCTGTATGCAAACATATATAAAAATCCCCAAAATTCTAATTGATATAATGGGGTGTTCTGACTAGATCTTCATAAGTGGGTTGAATAATACTACACCTCTTCTCCTCCTCCAGCTGGTTGAGCAGTTCCACCTTCTGTCTGTCTGCAGCCTCCACAAGCGCTCGCAGCTGGTCCATTTTGGCATCAACCTCCAACACATACTACATGAACAATTCAAAACAACTACATTAATCTAATTTTATAACTTGCATTCATTTTTTCTATAGCTGTAAAAGGAAGCGAGACTTATTAAAACTCCAGGAGTGCCCGTTCTTCCCTTTTCATTTGTTTATAACAGTTTTGTCTAATAACAGAAACCCAAAAGCTATGATACTTTTTTTTCCACACACCATCAGCATTCAGCACATACACATTAATTTAACTTAAATCAGTCTTTGAATATCTAATAAGCACTTAATTACACAAACTGCACAAAATCTGGCGAATTCTTCTGAATTGTGCATTAAAGCCTGGATAAAAACGTGTATTCTGTGCATGATGGTCCATCTGTGCGAAGGATTCAAGTTGTGTGAATTGTATGCAGAGAGAAGAGTTCTGCCGTCACTGGACATCCACAATCATTTCTAGGTTTCAAAGTATGCTATCCTGTTTGCCTCAATGTCGTATTCATGTCATACTCACTGTCTGTATGTAAAATGGTGTTACTTGGTCTTTTGATTCCCAGTGTGCACAGATTTACCAGAGTGCACTGTTGGACCCATAGAAATGTATATGTAGATGCCACATCCGACCGCGCCAACACCGCCGTCTTGGAGGGTCAGCGTGTCATCACTCACAGCAAGAATCAATGATTCCACAACATTACACATTTTCAGGTTGCGAAACCACCGAGATTTAAATTCCCGGAGAAATGGGATAACCTTTTACAGGTGAGAATGTGTTGGTGTTTTTATACATGTATTAACAGGTTTTTACTATGGTACTTTTTATTGTTTTTACTTTTACTGTGATAACGTTTTATCTTGTTAGCTGACGCCTATGAGGCATCTATGTATAGATATATCTACACATCCACTGCATTAAGACTGTGCCTTAAAAACTAGTTTGATTAAACAGCATTTAACCAAGTAATTAGTCTCACTTTTCAGATTAAAATTAACCCAACCTATGTTTTTATACAACTGACTTCAAGTTATGACCAGTCTTAAAGAAATGAGTTGGATGACTCACTTGTAAGACCAGTCTAAGCAGTTTCTGCACCCAGCCATTGGTTACAATGTTTACTTCTGTTTTATTCAAAATTTAGATTTTTTTTTTTTTTAAATGTCACATTTACATTTTCATATTTCAAAATGGAAATAGCAATTCTGGAAATAGCACTGAAGGCCTGAGATGGAATGCGTAATAAAATAACGTGTTTAAAATAAAGTGTTTTAAGGACAAAAGCTATTTTAAATAAAACACATAAAAATGTAATTGACAACCTGCTCTGCCTTGTGGCTGCATTACCACCTCAGGTTTGCATTATTTTCCACAACTCAATGGCCCGTCATCAATTATTTAATAAATTGATCAATATACAAATAAATAAAAAAGAAATCGCTGGGTCTAACCTGCTCCTGGCCTTCTCTCAGTAACGTAAGCTCCTGCTCCACTTCGCCCACATGGCTGGTTGCCTTGGCAACCTCAGCTCTCTCCAGGTCACGTTCTGCCATGAGTTGCTCGATGTGTTGCTGTTTCTCCTTCAGGGCCTCCTGTAGTGCCGTAGTGCCAGAGATCTTCCTCGCATACCTTGTGGACGTCTCTGTCAACTTCAGAGAGAAATCCAATCAAGATCTTGAAAACTACATCAGATACTGTATTTCCTACATTTACTTGTACAGTATCATATTGTCTCAGTAATGCAGTAACATCATGCCCATTGTTCAAGCATGACCTTCATTTGCGACAGTAAATGGACTAAAAATGGAAAAGGTTTTCCTTTGTGTTTTTCACGTACATACAACAAAATGATCCCTTTTCATGCGGATCCGCATGAAAACTAATAAGAAAAGAAAAAAAAAAGAAAACTAACAACACTGTATTCTGCTTGCTAAAAAGCAAGCCATTCGTATGTTGGTTTCCCAGTAAAGCTGCACACTAAAATAGTGAGATTGTTCAATGAATGCATTTTATAACAAATCTCATTTGGGTATAAAGCAAGCCATTTGTACGTTGGATTCCCTAAAATAATGAGATTGTTCAATGAATTTGATATCAAAACTTTGCTTTATTTGTTTAGGCGATTTGAATTGTCAACTGGCTCAATCGATTGAGTTTGTCAAACAATAAAAAAAAAAAAATTTGATGGCAAAACCCATTTTGGGAAATGATTTTTCAATTCCATTTTGGTGCTGTTAGTATCCCAAAAATTACACAGCTTTAGCATGCTTAACAGGGCCATAATAAGTAACCAAAAATAGGTTTGCATGTGAGGTGGCATTTGTAACTCACCAGTCCTGTACGGCTTGGCTTGCAACTAGCAGAAGAGGCCACAGAGCTCATGGAGCTGATGGAGGAGGCACTAGGGCTGCGTTTCAATGCTCCTGGTGTGGTCGCCGTCTTCCTCACTGTGGTCTTTGCCTTCGCTGGGGTAGTGGAGGGAAAGCCTATACGGGTCACCTTGTGCACTGGTGCAAAGAGGCCATACTTGGGCTGACACTGGAAATACCTGATGACACACAAACTAATCATACTAACGTTCTTTCAATACAATCTACCTTTGCTAATGTAAGAACAGGACACAGTACCTGGTTCCAGCCACAGCACCATCGTTCTTTCCCAAGGGCTCATCCAGCTCAACTCCACACCACTCACCCTTGGCAAAATCAGTTTCGCCTAAGAAACGCACTACGCCAGCTTTCGAGCCAGCAACCTAAAATATGTGAAGGAAAAAGGAACTTAACATACACAGGATTCCTAAACAGTGCTTATGGAATATTTATAACAGCAGCTTCACTTTATTTCATAAACACGTTATTAGCAAACAAAGATTTAATCTATACTTTTATTCACATTAACATTCATCAACTCACACATCAGTTGTGGTAAACAGAAGCTCAAGCATGTTCTCTTGATGTGGAACCAATGAGGTTCATTCTCGTGTTACGCATCACTTTTGAGCTTCAGCAAGAACCAATGAGGTATGTTCACGTGTTTGGTTGAGCTTCTGTGTATGTTCGCTGATCAAAGTTTAAATGTGAATAAAAGCCTGAATTAAATCGGTTCATCATATAAAGCGATCGAGTGTCTTAATTTTTGGACTAAACCGCTCAATTTAGATATTATTTTAACTCTTTATGAACTTTTTGAAGCGTAAAAAAGTGGTAGTTGCGTAGCTGTTAATTGAGGGACAGAAAGCTCTCAGATTTCATCAAAACATCTTCATTTGTATTCTGAAGATGAACGAAAGTCTTACGAGTTTGGAACGACATGAAGGAGAGTAAATGATGACAGAATGTTCATTTTTGGGTGAACCATCAACTTTAAGTGGATATAACATGGTGCTCATCTTGAGTTGTAAATCATAACGAACCTCACAAATGTGGACGGCGAAGACCAGCCGGCCGCCGCACAAATGCCCTGACGCCTATGAGGCATTGAAGGCCCATTGAGGCGTAGGCCAAAGAGATAGCATCTACTATCCAACGTGACAATCTTTGCTTCGTGACTGGGAGCCATTTGGTGCGGCCGCCAAAGCATACAAAGAGCTGTTCCGACTGCCTGAACGGGGCAGAATGCTCTATATAAACTCAGAGCCGTGACGGGGCAGAGTAGACTTAATTCTCTATCGTCTTCCGACAAAGTCTCGTCTTGCCATGTCTTGGTTTGAGGACGACTTTGGAGTCGTTGGGTCCAAACTCAAGGCAGGAAGCGTTCATGGAGAGCGCTTGCAAATCTCCCACTTGCTTGACCGATGCTAGGGCTAGCAGGAGTGCGGTCTTGAGCGAAAGTGGCTTTAACCCTCTGGGGACTAAGCCCTTTTTGGTCCGTTTTCCCTATTTTTACATTTGGGCTTATAAACCATATGTAATGGAGATGGAACAGCATGTGTTTGGTATCTATGGATTCAGAAGACCCTAAGCTAACATAAGAATGCATGTAATGTGTTTATAAAGGAAGTATGAGTACAAAATTTACAATTAACTAGAGAATTTCAAAAACGAAAATGTTATTTTAGTCATTTATTACTGAAAATCACACCTCACACAACAATAGTGAACAGTTTTTGAACAAAAAATATATTTTTCAAACCCTTTGCTAGACAGATATTTGTAATTGTTCAATCAAAAAGTGTAAAGAACAATGAAATAATGAACTTTATATACAGCGTTTTTTCAAAAAGCTGTCAGCTTCGGATTTCTCCTCGTCACTTTCCAGTAATTGCTCCAGAGCTTGTTCTGAGGTAAATCTTTTACTGCTTGCCTTCATACAAGTGCTAAAACTATAAAATAATAATGCTATAATTGCTAATATGCTATAAATATTAAATATTGCTAATATATATAAATATTATAATCGTTCTGTCTCTCTCTCATATAAATCTCTGTGTAATACACTGCTCCGTTCGCTCTCTGTCTCCTCCACTCGACGCGGCTGTTTGCATCACATCACTTACTATAGTACCACCCCTTGAAGGCTACAGAGTCCTCTGATTAGCTAGAATAAGTCATGGTAACCTTCTTCTGATTGGGTAAGAAAAATATTCCTCCCAGCGGCAATTTTTCCATTGGTCTTTGCGTGTGGAATATTCCTAACAACATCGATTTCATTGGCCTTATACGCAGTGGTATTACGCAACAAGGAAGTGTGTATACCATATACCATTGTTTTCAGCGGAATCTGAGGAGGACGGCAAAAAAGACCGCATCTCTCTATCATTAATAGTTTTTAAGATAATTACACATTTGTAAAAGGATGCCATTTTGGGCGGTACCGCCCAATCCGTCTCAAGAGGGTTAAGTCAGCCGGCTGAAGCGGCTCGAAAGGGGGTCCCCTAAGGGCCCTGAGGACCATGGATAGGTCCCATTAGGGTATAGAGGGAGGACGAGGCGGGTTCAGTCTTCTGGCCCCCTTGAGGAAGCGTACAATCAGGTCGTTCCTTTCTAAGGATTGGCCGGCCACAGGAGCATGGAAGACTGCTATGGCCACCACCAGTGTTGGGGAAAGTTACTTTTAAAAGTAATGCATTACAATATTGCGTTACTCCCCAAAAAAGTAACTAATTACATTACTTAGTTACTTTTTATGAAAAGTAATGTGTTACGTTACTTTTACGTTACTTTTTCTTCTCACCTGGGCTGGGCTTGCTTTTTTTTTTTTTAATAACAAGACCAACAAAAAAGTTGTAAAAAAAAGTATTTTGGCAAATGTTAAGTCCCTTTCACACCAAACGTGAACTGAATAAGCCTCAGGCTGAAGGAAATGTATATTTACGCTTGTACAGTAAAGGGTGCCGCTCAAACTAACCTTTCAGCTGCGCTGCTGTTCTGGATTAAAGAACAATAATATACAGGAGAAGGAAGTTCAACACTCTTATTTCTAAATCTTATAAAGTAATTTTTGCTTATTAGTATGGTTGAATTAGATCATTGAAGGTCAGCAGCAAAGACATTAATAAAGTGAGATTAAATTCACAAAAGTATATTTGTGTAATTTAATAGTTAATTATAAAAGTTGAGTAAAATTCTGAGATTGCATTTTACTGTTTTTATTTATTTTGAGCAGTGAGTTCACATTTACTCTAGAACTACAATAACCATCATGTTTACACAGCGCACACACCACCACCTCACTTTGTTTCCTTCAACATGGGGACAGGAGAGCTGTCAGTCAAGAAATGTGAAAAAGTAACTAGCGTTACTTATTTGGAAAAGTAACTTAGATATTTTATTGCATATTGAAAAAGTAATGCATTACTTTACTAGTTACTTGAAAAAGTAATCTGATTACGTAACTCAAGTTACTTGTAATGAGTTACCCCAAACACTGGCCGCCACACATTCTTTGAGTGTGGAGGGGGTACGACCCGCGTCCAGTAGCTCTTGTAGAAATTAAAGTACCAGTGGTACTTCACATGAGTAGGGGTCTAGGTGCCGAGCTGAGCACCAGCTGGTGAACACTGACCACTTGAGGGCATAGAGGCGTCTCGTGGACGGAGCTCTAGCCTCAGCGATAGTGCTTAGGACTCCTTCCGGGTACCTGTTAAAGAGGCAAAACATGGAGGGCCCTCAACTCGGGGAACCATGTCTGGGTCCGCCAGAGAGGGGCTATTAGGAGGACTGCACATTTGTTCTCCCTGATCCGTTCGATGACCTGAGGGAGCATCGAAACCGGAAGAAATACATAAAGAGGGCGACTGGGTCATTCGTGGGCCAGCGCATCCCTGTTCTTTGCAAAGAATGTTGGGCAGTGAGTTGTCTTCTGAGGCCCCCTCTCCTAATGCCTCAGAAAATCCGATCTGCCTGTTTACATGACAGTCGCATTGGCACATATCTGATTTATTTCCACATATGAACGAGGCCTGAAAATATCTAAATATCCGAATGCATTTGTTTTTTCCTGTTTACACGGTCATAGAACACATCCGATCTGTGTCACACATGAGCAAAAAATCGGAATTGGGTCACAGTGTAACCGAGGCCTATGTGAGGTAATTTCTAAGCATCTAAAAACTCTTGAAGAAAAATTCTCTTATTATTTTCCCTCAACTTCATCCGAAGCCTTTGACTAGGTGCGAGACCCATTTAGCTCAGCTCAGGGGCGGATCTAGAAACATATTTATAGGGTGGCGAGAGGGGGGCAGGAATTTTTGAGGGGTGGCAACATATGGCAGACGTATATACTGAATTTAATCACAGTTAAATTGGCCATAACTTTTAATTCGATGCTGCCAATAGGGATGGGTATCGTTCCTTATTACTACTCTTACCAATACTCCTTATCGATCCGGTACTTTAACGGTATTATTATCGGTTCTTTTTGTTATATAAAAAAAGGGGGAAAAATAATTTAGAACACAATTAATATTGCTTTATATTTTGAAATGTAAAATAAATATCTATATTAAACGAAAAAGCAATGCTTTAACAAAACAAATAAAACATGTATGTTATGCAGAAGGGTGCAGGCTTTTGTGTTTTATATACAGAAGACATAGGACACCAAAAACAAGTATACAAAAACAAAAGTATGCAATTAAACAAATATACAAATTATATATCCAGTGCTTTAATTTCAGTAATGTTTACTGATTACTGTTCAGGAGTAATATGGGGTAAAAAGACATCTAATAAAGTCAGATTTAAAATAACACTGCATAGTTTATCATAGATAGATTAAAGCTTGTATCATTCAAGAGCTGCGACTGATTTTCTCTTTGCCTTTTGTTGTTTGATTCACATTAATGGAGCAATCGTCAGCAGAATTATTAGACTGCTGCCTCTTTAAGACCAAATGCAGATCTAATCATTATTACACATCATATTTTCTCCCAACTATTAACGCCCATACTTAATCCTATTGTATTTGTTATTTCCCCAGTTGTAACCTGGTTTCATTGCTGTGATATCTGAGAGGAATTGGATTTAATAGGACTGCTTAGCTAATCAAATGATCGATCTCCTAACCAGGCCCGGCGCCACAAGGGGGCAAAAGGGGGCATTGCCCCCTCAGATCTGATTTGTGCCCCCTCAGTTTCATTTTTGTATTCATGGTTACAAATGAAATGTTTAACCTTTTGAGCGGTACAGTCCCATATATGGGATTTTTTTATTTCTGTGCCCCTGAGAGTACGGTCCCACATATGGGATTTAGAATGTTCAGTGACGTGACATAATTCTGTCAGATTCCTGCCAGATCCAAATTGTGCTTTCGCGCGTTGGTTGGCCGCCGCTGAGCCAGAGACGGACGCGCTCAGCGCTGTCATATATCACAATAATGCAGTGTTTTCAACCTCACAATGTTTATTTTAGGTTTCAGACATTTAAATACACATGAGCACTAGTAAAACAATACATTTGGAGTTTGTAAAATACACACTGATGTCTGTGGAAGCAGCAATAATAATCTATTAAAATATAATTTGCCGACGTGTGTTATTCACATAAGACAAACACAGTGGAAGTAACTATAAAGTAGTTTACTCTATTCTTCTATTCCACTTCCTTGCATGTATTTCGGGATAAATTGATGACTCACAGGATTCTCTGAACTGCGGCGCAAAAAAACAGCCATCTCACGTTATAGATCAAGAAGATCAAGATTATTTATGAAGGTTTTTAAATGACCAAACACACTCACATACACATTTTTGAGAATCGGAATATCAGATAGTTGATGACATGGTAAGCAAGTTTGTAAATATATTGAATAAAAAAAGGGAAAAGGAAATAAAACTGATACATCTGCGGTGTGTCACGTGACAAATATGACGCGTCGGGGGAACGTTCTAAATTCTAAAATAACAGTCGCCTTGAAAAAACTCACTATGGGGAGTCAGTTAGAATATCAAAATTAAGCGTGAAAGGGTTAATATATGCATAATAAATGACGCTGGCTTATCTTTTTTACCAAGCAAGTTATCAGTGTGTTCGCCGTAACGGCGACCATCAATAAACGTTATGGATACAAACAATGTTTTATATTTTTATTAAGCTGTTCTTGTCTTTACTAAAATCAAAATTAGGCTAATCAAAGGGAAGAGTGCTCTTACAAATCACGAGGGAGCGATTTGACTGCTGATTTTGGCTAACGTAATAGACTCGCTGTTTTTGCTGATGGTGAATCGTCTTTAGCATACAATACATTCATTACAAATGTAACTTTAAGTTAAACGTGTGTTTAAACTACACCTGGGCATGGGTGGATCTACATGGGGGCAAGGGGGGGCAGGCTATGGGGCAGCTCAGTCTCTCCAGTCGGGTTGCAGGGCCACCGCACCGCAGCAGACTCGCAGTATGTGTGCCAGACTGAACGAACGCCGCTCTGCACGCAGGGGGGAGGGGCTAATAATTAAAATTAAAATTAAAATTAAAAATGAAATTGTTCACTTTTGGTAGATGTACTGTTTAGTTCACTGTTTTGAGAAGCTTGTGGACATAGTAGGGATGCGCCGATCCGATATTCAGTATCGGTATCGGCTCCGATACTGCCATTTTGGCCGGATCGGGTATCGATCAGATGAAGCCGATCCAAATCCGATATTGTGCGTATTACTATTCTGTCATTGTTAGGCCCCACAAAAGGCACAAATGTATAATAAAGCACTATAAAGTTTTCGTGCACTATATTATAAGTGTTCAGAAGCCATTTAATAGTCTAATATGAGATAGAAATGAATATTTAAGTCGTTAAATTCAAGTTCACGTAAACTCTTTCCTCCGCTGCAGCCAGCATTCAAACAGCGCGTTCGGTTACGTCAGTCTACGCGATGAAACTCTCAACAAGATGATTCAATGTTAATATTATTGTACTTGATCTGTAGATAAAGTTCTATGGTTTCACATGAAATGACTATCTTGCTGGTCTGTATTGCTGTACCTTAATCATGTTACTTTCTACCGGGTGTCTGTTGGATCTCAATGGAGTAACGTTAGAGCACTATGACTGTTCTTCACGCGCACAGTAACTGAAATTTAAAACTGTTAAAAGAAAAGGCTGAATAAACTATTGCAAAGATAGATACTGTATAATACACTACGCATCAATATGTATTTCCTCAGTGGTGCTTTGAACTGTGTTTAATGTGGACTTGACGCGCTGCGCGCTGTGACTCGTGTTGCTTCGAGCGCATCATTCTGCACACGGGTTGTGCATAAGCGCTGTGTGCCGCACTGTATTGGAGCCTTTCGTATCATAATACTTTTGCGCAATGAAAGATTATTAATAGACTTTCTTGTTCTGCCCTATCTTTTATGTTGCTGCTTCAGCTGCGCTATAAAAAAAAATCTTAATTTTATAGTAGGCTAGCCTACATTTTTAAAATCTTTTTGATCTTGTTTTTCATGAATGTATTTTACAACAATACAAATTGCAATGTCTAAAGTTTTACCAGATTTATTACTACACTTGTGATTTTTCTAGAATAAATTTTACTGATGAATTATCCACTAATCTAGTTTATAATAGCATGTTTGTCATAGATTATGATCATACATTTTTATTTGTTTTTCTTTATAACTAAGTTGTCTAGTCTGTATTAAATAGATTGTGTTTAACACAAAATAGTGATTGTCAGTTCAACACACAGAGTCACAGAAATTCTACTTGATTTAAAAAAAAACTGCACTGGTATCGGATCGGTATTGGTATCGGTCGATACTCAGAATTTTTGGTATCGGATCGGTTCTGAAAAAACTGGTATCGGAGCATCCCTAGGACATAGTGGCGGGTTGTTTTTACAAGTACAGTTTTTGGATCATCAAAGTTAGGGGGGCAGCTGGGGGGGCAAGGCTCTAGAGTGGGGGGGCACCTGCCCCCCTTTGCCCCCCTGTAGATCCGCCCATGGCTCAGCTGCAATGGACAACGCAAATAGACTGTCATTGCAGCAACAAGAGCAACTTGCCGAAATGAGACAGGACCGTGGTTTAAAAATTACATTCAGTGACCTGTCTTTGGACAGTTTCTGGTTGACTGCGGCCAAAGAGTATCGAGTCATCGCGGACAGTGCAATCTCAGTCTTGCTATCATTTTCCATAACTTACTTATGTGAGCTCAGCTTTTCTAGTCTGACTTAAGTTAAGAACAAAACCAGAAAGATTAAGAGCAGTTGACCAAGAGCTCCATGTGTCGTTGTCATCAATTCCAGCCAGGATATCATATTTGTGTTCATCAAAACAAGCTCAAGTTTCACATTAAATGTGAGTACAGTCTACTTTAAATATTAAACATTTTAACATGCCATTTGAACCATTACAATGCACGTTTGTGCAATTTTGTTATATTTTAGTGCTTAATGCGATAGTGGTGTGCTGTTGGATTTTTTTACATATCAAAAGTGTGCCGTGACAGAAAAAAGGTCAGGAAACACTGGTGTAGAGCCCTTTGAAGCTGCATTGAAACTGCAATTTGGACCTTCAAACCATTGATCTTCGTTGAAGTCCACTATATGGAGAACAATCCTGGAATGTTTTCCTAAAACCTCAATTTCTTTTCAACTGAAGAAAGAAAGACATAAACATCTTGGATGTCGTTGGGGTGAGTAAATTATCAGGAAATCCTAATTCTACTCCTTTAAATAAGGTTGTGTGTCCACCTAAACGTTTTTAGCCAGCTGAAAACGCCTAGCTGTGGGCACTTGAGAGCGTTTTGGCAGGGCAGCATTTTTTTTCAGTTGAGACGTTTTGCTCGTTATGAAACGGAATATCCACGAAAGTGTTACTAGTATCTCATTTCACACATATTTTGTTTCTGTGTACTATATTAAAATGTCGGGACAATGAAATGTATTTTCTCTGGCTCTTGTTTTAAATTATTTTGTTCCGTTATTATGCTTGTTGTTGTCATCTGTTGACGTTGTACAATCAGAATGTGGCGGTTGGTCGGTGAGGTATTAGTCCCGCCCCTCCTCCACTGTGATTGGTCAGTTGGGTAAAAAGTGAGTGATGAGCGCTGCGTTTTACCCAAAGTTGAACATTCTTCGTCTCTCGGCGACCTATTAAAAAACGCAGAGCGCTCAGCACTTCAGCGTGAAAAAGTGCTCAGCGCCTCATTACGCTCAGGGCGTTTTAAAAACGCTGCGCTCCCATTGAAAAGAATTGAAAAAAAATACGCCAGCCGCGTGAAAAAAACGCTTTGGCCTAAGGGTAGTTTTCAGATCTTGGCATGTCCGCTTACATTCCTCATTCCAAATACATGCAATCAGTGTAATACCCAACAATTTACAGTCACTATTATGGAGAAGCCAATAATGCTTTGACTGAGTCGGACCATCTTGAGAACCTTGAATTATCTTAACTTGACACACAATAATGCTCATCACAACACTCACCAGAACTCGATCATTGATCTTCAGCTCCCGATCACCTTTCTTGACCGAACCAGACTCCGACAGATTTGACACCGATTCACTTTTGGACCGCACCAGATCTGAGGTAGGTGCAGCTGTTTTAGTGGGTGAGGCTGGTTTCTTGGCTGAAGCAGATACTGATGCATTAGAGGGAGTGGGTGACCCGGCACGAGACGGAGGGGCCGTCGTTGTGTCATCCGCCTCACCTTCAGTGCGTGAAAGCTTCGAGGGACGTGTGAAAATACCCTTTAATGCTTCGCACTCAAAATAGCGCACACCAGACACCGAACCATCATTTTTCCCAATTGGCTCATCAAGCACAATGCCAGCCCATTGGCCCGGAGCAAACTGAGTCTCTCCTAAAAACTGAACGACGCCTGGTTTGTTGCCATTAACCCAGACACGATCCCCGATCTTGTATTGCTCGCCTGCATCTTGGGCTTCGGCTGAGGATTTGTCATTTTGAGTTGGTTTAGAAGCACCTGTTCCAAAGGGAGAAAATAAATAGGCTTTGTTCAGAATACAGCATGCAGTATTTACACGGTGCTATACACATTGATTTTTATCAAATTTGAATTCATTTGATAAATAACTATCGTCATATACATACAAGCTGCATCCGAAATCGCATACTTCCTTACTCTATAGTAGGTGAAAAAACGTATGTGACAAGAGTAGTATGTCTGAATTTACAGTACTCATAAAAGAGAAGGGAAAAAGTGTGCAGACAATTTACTACTTCCGGAGACATTCTGAAGTGGCCATACTATCCCATGAGGCCACGGGAGAATGTATGAATGACAGTGAAGCGACACAACCGATGCTGGTCACATGATAATGACAGCATGGCGAATGTAGTGCGTCCGGATTAGTGGTAGTAGTAGTAGTTTATTGATCCCAGTTGGGAAATTAAAGAAGAATTACACTCTTACTATAGAGAAGGCCCTTTATTAGTGGTCGCAAAAGTAATTACGTATTCAAAATAAGCACCTACTGAAGAAATTGTGAATTTGGATGCATCCACAAAAACTTGAAGGTCTTCGCAACAACCGGTCAAAATAAAAAGTCTTGTTTAACTTGAAGAAATTGTGACAAAATTTATCCTAATATATATATATATATATATATATATATATATCAGGGTTTCCCATACATTCATTAATTTGTGGCGGCCCGCCACATATCAACGCTGACCGCCACGGATTGATTCAGATTTTTTAACTATTTAATATGGGTAAAATTGTATTTTATTTGCGCTGCTTGCTCCCCCTCTCTCTCACAAACTGACAATGGAGGCACGACTAGCCCCTCCTTCTCTTACCGCACGATCTGAATCAAAACATGAGCATGTAGAGGGCGGATTGTTGCCGGTGCTTAATGCTTATTCCCCCAGCGAAGATTCCAGAATCAATCCGGAGTTGAATGGTTAGTATAATGAACACTGTTGCTCAACATAACTCTGAGAAGTTGTCTAGATGTTAAGCGCGGTCGCGTTTCATTACAGATTCGCGCAAAACTTTTGCGATTTTTTTTTTTTTCTAAATATCAATTAACGTTACAACTATTGCGAAATGACGGCGTTTCCATTAACCGATGTTATGCGACTAAAACGTAATTTGTTCCTCTCGCGATCAGTCATTCCAAAAATCATTGCAACGGACGTTGGTAGGTTCATATCACAGCCACCAGACTAGACATTATATTATTATTATCTCCAGGTTCAGGTTGGTGTGTGTTGGTTTTTGTCCACCTCAATCTCCAGATGTGCGTGTGTCTGAGTCTGTGTGTGTCCACCTCCAGGTCCAGTTTGGTGTGTGTGTGTGTGTGTGTGTGTGTGTGAGCCTGTGTGTGTCTGAGTCTGTGTTTGGGTCTGAGTGTGTGTCTGTGTTTGAATCTGTGTGTGTGAGTCTTTTTGAATGTGTGAGTGTGTGTGAGCCTGCGTTTGAGTGTGTCAGTAAGTTTGTGAGTGTGTGTGTCCAGTTCCAGGTTTGTGTGTGAGCAAAATTTGCAACAAAAAGTCTGTGGAGCAGTCATAGCATAGAAATGTAGCAATGGCAAAGTCTTTAAGTTATCTGACACTAAGTGTTGGCAATGGGAATGTGTACTTGTCAATAAAAAAAAAAAATTAAAAAAAAAAAAAATATATATATATATATTTTTTTTTTTTACTTAATCACCCCCCCCCCCCCCCCCGGTCCCCAAACACCACACCACCGCAAATAGAATCTAATTCTGTGGGAAACACTGTATATATATATATATATATATATATATATATATTCACAATTTCTTCAGTAGGTGCTTATTTTGAATACGTAATTATTTTTGCGACCACTAATAAGGGGCCTTCTCTATAGTAAGAATGTAATTCTTCTTTAATATATATATATAAAAAAGATTAAATTGTGAATGTGTCATGCCTACATTTGATTACCACCGTTTTTGATAATACATTTGTATTAAATTATAAATCCGGAAAAGTAGACAGCAAAGAATGTCTGAAAAAATAAAACATTTCACAGGGCCCTATTATTGTAAAAAGTAAAATGAATAAATTAGTAAAGTGTTAAAGTTTCATGAATTCAATTGTTTTAGACATGCTTTTTGATTATTAAAATTTAATTAAACCATTAAATTATAATCCATAAAAGTTCAAATGGGGGAAAATTTCATCCAATTTAGGAAAAAAAAATTGCCTAAACATTTAACAGGGCCGTATGTTTACTCAAATAGCCCTTTAAACAATTGAGCCTTAATTTTATTTGAAAGAAAATTAGAAAATTAGTATTTTTATACATTAAATTTAAAATTACACCAATATAAGTGAGTAAAGTGAATCTTAAAGTGGTGCACATTATAAACAAACTGGACGACGGACTAAATGCAAGTGGCATTGCCTGTTCTTGTTGATGCTTTTCTTATGATCTTTCTGTAAATAACCACAGCATAGGGCATACACAACACACTGCACTTTGGAGTAATGACATTTACATGTGTTAATTTAGCAGACGCTTTTTTCCCCATTCTTTCTCCAATTGTAAGTATTACATAGTAAGCAGAATATTCCATTCCTTATCCAAACATAGTCATTCACTACTAGGCTACATTAGAAAGTTCACAAAAATATTATTTATATTGTTATATTGTATACAATTTCATATATGATAAAATGGGATGGCCCTTACCAGCAGAAGGAGTCGTCTTCGCGACGCCCGCATTGGCTGGTCTACCAATTTTGCTGGGCGCTTTGAGTCCACTGGGTTTTGATGTGCTCATTGTAGGTCTGAAATTTCCGTCTGTCTAAACTTGGACTTTTCCGCTCCAACAAACATTGAAAATTAAATAAAAAAAAATTGAGGAAGAAAGGGGTGCAGCAATGTCTCTGGAAAGAAAGAAAAGAGAAACATATCAGCCTGTTTAAACAGTCTTGCTTTTTGCCATTTCAGAAACTGTGTGTTCATGCAACACATTTTGTTCCAGTGGTATGTTGGTATAGTTGAAAGTGTAAAGCCTATTTCACACTGCACACATAAGCAATATGTAACAGAAGGCTTCCGTTTTTGTTTATTGCTGTGTAACAGGGCTGTTACTCTATACAGATTTGTTACAGCGAGTATTTCTTTCAAATGAAGGCCATTATATCTATAAATGTCGGGCTGGGTATCCATTCAGATGTTCCGATTCGATTTCGATTCGACTCAATGAATATAGATTTAATCCAAATCCTATATTTCTAAAAAAAAAAGGAACAGTGAACATAAGTTTACAAGTTAATTAATAAAAAGAAATTAAGAGCCACAAACCTGTATATTAAACTTTATTTTAATTACACTTGGGTCCATAAAAACAGAACCCAACTCTATTTCAAATGCATACAATGAATAGACAGGATTTTGATGCAAGATGAAAAATTGATGCTGAAAACAAGTCAGAACAGTCGCATGCCTGATCAAACAGGATCAGGTTATTTTATGTTTAAGATACAACCAATGTAAAATCTCACCGCATTCGCTGTAACACGGAGACCGCAAGCCTATGAACAGTGTAGGAAAACTAATACTGGCTTTTTTGGGTGATAGATAAATAAATATGGAAAATCGAGTCATGGCCTTTGAGAATCAATTTTGAATTGACCACATTTAAAAAAAACGATTAATCGAAAAATCAATTTTTTTGCCCAGCCCTAATAAAAAGGTTATCAGGAATTACCCATTAAAAACAAAACTCATTCAGTGAGCTTGTACTGAAATAAAGTGAGTGGTTCTTTGCTCACTTTCTGTATATAATATTCCCAGTTTAAATAAGTCTGTTTTTTATGCTGCAACAGCCATGTTTAAACTGCAAAGTTTCGGGAGTGACAAACATTTAAATGCAGGAGTAGATCTGCTAAATTATTACAATTATCATGCATGTATATTACTCATATCATGAAATAAGATTTTGGTTATCCCACCCCATCCCAAGCTGTTCAGAATTGTGAAAGGTTAGCAAATGTTAACGTGATTGATAATAATGTGATTGTTGCAAACATCTCGGTAATTATGTAATTATTATTTTATTTATTTATTTTTAAATAAAGAGGAGGGAATTGGCAAAAAGCAGGGAAGGCTTTTTTTTTATTAATTTATAAAACAATAAATTCTGTAAATTCTGTCATATTGTTCAGTTAAATTTACTGTTTTAGTTTTTTGCCGTGGTATCGATTCAGTGTCTGTATCGAGGTATTTAAGTCAGGTATTGTATCGAAATCATAATTTTGGTATCGTGACAACACTAGTACGATGATTATACAGATCACATTTTCATGTAAAGCAGTTATTTTTTCACGTTATGAAAACGTCAGCAAATTTAAAAGCACTTGTTAAGTGAAGGTCATATTCCCTAAATTCACATCTTGCACTTAAATGTATTTTCATTATCAAAGTGATTCCAGAATAACTGCAAGCTTTCAAAGCCATAGGCTAGTTTCACTTTAGTTCTTTGTTTCAGTCGCATGACTTCTTCCACTCGTCCACCATATTTATCACCATCAAAGCGGCAAAGTAATGGATTACAGTTATTGTAAAGTAATTGGATTTGATCCGTTACAAGAACCAGAAATGACTTTTTCTCAGATCTCTAACATTCACAGACATGCATTTAATCCTAATCCATCTAATCCATTTACTGGCAGAAGTCCACCTGTGTGATTATTAGACTCTCGCTGGTATAAGATGGATTGTGGATGTGTAAAAATGTTTTCTGGGACCTATGATCTCTGTGTGCCTGTTTTTGTATTTCAGCACCACCATTATTTTTATTTTTTGCTCCACTGTTGGTCATAAACAAAGGCAGATGAGAGGCACAAATGAAACCCAAAAAAGGTTTTCATTCAAACAAAGACAAATGTTACACTTTGTTTAACTACTTCAACTGACTATGTTTGTTAAGAAAGGTGCGGGAATGGAAAAAGAACAGGTTTCAGATTTATCAAAGGCTCTCAATCAGTAAACAGGTGCGAGTCCAAACCACTACATTTCAGTAATATAACAAGACAGTAGTTCAGACAAATATACTCAATTCGGGACTCACACCGTGAACATATTGGTATCTGGCATGAAAAATTGCCTCATATTTTGGTGAGCAGATAATATTTTTTTTTTTTTTACCCTAACTCTGACACTTTAACACTGGGTTTTAAAATACAATATTCACTAACATTACCGATTAAACTGCACTGAGACTATTGGATGAGAACATAAATTTAACTGAATTGAGATGATACACTAACTTGGCAAGATCAACACAGCTTTACAGCTAAAATTGAATTTGTTGCATAATTGATTAATTTTACAACATTAATATTGTTATTTTCCTGTTTTGTACTGTGAAGCGGCTTTGAAACAATCTGTATTGTATAAAGTGCTATATAAATAAATGTGACTCTACACTGTTTATTGTCCACTGTATCTGACTCAAACTCAAGGAGATACGAGAAATAATGGGTTGTTCAGTGCACTTCAAAAACAGAGGCTTGCTTTACTTGATGAGATGAGGCAATATCAAATTCCTCCACCGATACTGATAGCCGATTCCCGATAGTTAGATTTTTTTCCAACTAATGCTGTAAACTGGGATTCCTCTCATTTGGTTTTGAACGCTTATATCTTCAATATGCAAAGTTTGTCATTACTTTGGAGCACACTAGCTTATAGATAACAGTAATAAAATATGCAAACAAAAGGCCAAAAAACTTCCATTTTGATTTCATGGGGACTTTAAGTTCAAGTTCAAAATGTATTTGTATAACACATTTAAAAACAGCCATAGTTAACCAAATTGCTTAATGTCAGGATACACAAAAATATAAACAAAACAAACACAGTAGAGAATGTCACAGTATCAAAACTCAACTCAAAATGAAAGCTAAGGAATACAGGTGAGTCTTGACAGGCAACGACTTGAAAATGTCAGCACTCCAAGCTGTTCTTATATGAACCGGTAGACTATTCCAGAGATTAGGAGCAGCCACTGAGAAGGATCGGTCCCCTTTCTTTTTTAACCTGGGTCTCGCAACATCGTGAAGCATAAGAAGGTGCCAACCCATTTAAAATCTTAAAAACAAGAAATAAAATCTTAAAATCAATCTTGAAGCGTACAGGACGCCAGTGGAGCGAGGCTAAAACTGGGGCAATGTGCTCACGCTTTTTAGTCCCAGTTAGGAGCCGAGCTGCTGCATTCTGGACTAACTGTAAGCGATGAAGAGATGACTGATCCAATCCAACATATAAAGAGTTACAGTAGTCTAGTCTAGACGCATGAATTACTCATTCAAAATTCTTGCGTGCCAGGTAGGGCTTGACTTCAGCCAACAGTCTCAGCTTGCTTTTACAAAAGAACTAATTTGATTTTTAAAATTTAAAAGCACTGTCAAATATCACACCGAGATTATTGGTAAATGGACAAATATGCGATCCTAAAGAACCAAGAGCATCTACACAGGACTACCAAACACAACAACCTCAGAAAGAAAGTTCTGATCCAACCATATTTTTAAAGCAATGGCTGGATTGAGTCTTTGTCCTTTGTTTTGATGGGCAAATAGATTTGTACATCATCCGCATAACAATGGAAGGAAATATTTTGCTTTATGAAAATTATTCAACCCAACCATATTACCAAACAATATATCCCATCTCAACAGCAGCACAAGTGTTTTGCACATCACGAGAACTGTATTACTATTATTTCTTAAAGCCAAATAGTTAAAGAAACCCAAACTTTTATAAAACCTACAAACTTATATAAAAGACAATAGACAACTGTGAATTCAAATGTGCTTGACTCTCTCACTATCTGGCTCTTCAATCAAAACAAGCAAACACTGGACACTGAAAACAACGACAAACAAGACAAACAGTTCCCAACTTCAGTCTTATACATGTTGACATGCTGCACAGTTTACAAAATTCTATCAAAAACTAGATTTGATTTATAAAATCTAGTGCTGCATGAAATCATTCAGGCGCCACATCTGGGGCTTCACAACAATCCGAGCCGATTTACGCCAGAGCTTGACAAGTTACCAAATCTGCTTTAGGATTTCAACCAAAACAACGACCCAATATGAAGAACAGAATATCATTTATATAAGCTATTGGTTAACGACGGATACTTAAAATTTCCCACCGTAAAGCCCAAATGAGTAGCTTTAACGAGTCAGTTTTCCATGATAATTAAAAAAAGTAAAATTTCAACACGACGTAACACAGATTAACATGATATATTTTGGCGTCGTATGACTTTCCCCCTTCAAGTAACTTACACGCAAGTTTCAATACGCAATGAACATGGAGAAAGTTCACTAGTCCTCATGACGACTTTCCGCAATGTCACATCTTGACTAATCGGACCGAAATAGAGAACCGCGTTCACTAACACCGCAGTGCTAGCCAGCGCTCATCTACGACCAACGCGTTTTAACAACAGGTTCTGTTTACAACGAACAGCTGATAGCAAACAAGGATAATGTTACGGAGGGCCGAGGAGCAACCTGTATTAGATGGGAAATTCTGACTTAGCAACTTCCGATGGAAAATGCGACCTCCTCGAGATCCACGACACCCACTGAACAAGCACTTAACCCAGGAATGGCGTTACTCACCTGCTGTTTCCCGGCTGCGTAGCGCTATCAAAAATCAATCGCGCTGAATTCTCTTCAATCTACTTAGCTTGACGCCTGCGTTGGTTAAGGATTTAACCTGGTGCGTTCAAGCACCCACTTCAGCAGTGACACGAGTAGCGTAATGACGTGTCTCTCTAGGCCCCGCCCACTCGCGGCCGACGGGAGGCGGACTAAGCAAATGCGGTCATTCGGCGGTAGGATTAAACACGCAGAAAATGAAGTATTAGCTATGGCAAGCCGTTTTGCAGAGCTCTTTAATTCAACTACAGAGCTCTGAAATTATACATATCTTTAATTCGTTTTTTTACTAGTAAAAATTCAATTAGAGAGCTCCGTAATTAAAAATGAATGGAAGTCAATGGAGACATGACCAGTAAAAATTCATTTGTAGAGCTCTCTAATATGGCAAGCCGTTTTAGCTTAAATTGTACCCAGCGTTACTCGTCGTAAATGCATTTTTACTAGTAAGAATTGAATTAGAGAGCTCTACAATTCAATTGTTACTAGTAAGAATTACAATTAGAGAGCTCTACAATTTAATTGTTACTAGTAAAAATACGAATTAAAGATATGTATAATTGAAGAGCTCTGTAATTGAATTCTTACTAGTAACAACTGAATTAGAGAGCTCTCCAATTGGAATTCTTACTAGTAAGAATTGAATTAAAGAGCTCTGCAATTGCATTCTTACTAGTAACAATCCAATTGTACAGCTCCGTAATTAAAAATGAATGGAAGTCAATGGAGACATATGACAAGTAAAAATTCATTTGTAGAGCTCTCTAATTGGAATTGTTACTAGTAATAATTGAATTAGAGAGCTCTGCAATTGTAATAGCTACTAGTAAGAATTGAATTGTAGAGCTCTCTAATTTAATTCTTACTAGTAAAAATGCAATTACGACGAGTAAAGCCCAATTTATACTTCTGCATCGAACTTACGCCGTATAGCTACATCGTAGGCTGTGTGTAGCGCGCGTACCCTGACGTGCACCTCTACAAAAATGTAACAACGCGTCAACTCAACGCGGACGCAAGCGCTGTGATTGGTCTGCTAGGACCGCTCCCTCAGGTTTCACATGCTCCCTCTGCGCGCGTCAACGCGGACAACGACGCAGAAGTATAAATGAAAACCAACGCGTTGCCCACAGCGTAGAGGCTCTGGTGTAGGTCCGACGCAGAAGTCTAAATCAGCCTTAACGCTGGGTACAATTTAAGATAAAACGGCTTGCCATAATTAGCAACATCGTACATGCTGTTCAAAAGCAGTGTACATACATCCACACTCTCTGTCTGTCCACCTAGACCTGAACATAATTCTGTCGGCACTATCTGTTTCTCTGGGTTAAAGCCTAACAATTATAAAATTAGATCCTAGTTTTTAAGAGAGATTATTTCTACACCTTTCTACTGGAACAGTTTCTTTAATAATGTAAATTGGACTCAAGTTTGGTCATTACCTCAAAAAATCCTCCTTACAAATAAGGTTAAGGAAATCTCATAGAAATTAATTCATAGAGTTTATCCTACAAAAATTTTAAATTGATATTGATTTAAAATGTTCTTTCTGTGAATGCTCAACCACTGAAACAATTTCTCATTTGTTTTGGTATTGCCAATATACCCAGTATTTTTGGAATAATGTGGAGGTTTTCATTGCTGATAATATTTTAAAAACATTTTCTTTATCTTATAAACATGTGATTTTGGGTTATCAAGGATCGCTCTTTAAAGGATGTTGTTTTTATTACACATTTTATTTTATTTTTATGTAAATTTCACATTCATAAATGCAAGTTTACAAAAGGCAAACCTCTTTTTATGGTGCTTGAAAAAGAGATTAAAATGTATGTAGATGTGATGTCAAAATCTAAAAATAGTAAAGCAATTAAAACGATTAATATATGCTCCTCCTTAAACATTTTCACATAATATAAAAAAAAATAAAAAATGAATGGTGCTGACCTGCAAAGTATATTTTCTGTATTTAAATTGCATTGTAATATCCAATGGAATTTTTATATATAGTGTATATCTGTTTGTAAACTGATGCTTATGTACCCTCTCGTCTTTTTATTTATTTATTTATTTTTGTATTTATTATTATTTGTTTATTTGTTTCTCTCCCTTGTTCCTTCTTGTTGAGGCATGTGAAATATTTTCTGTTATATGAGATATGGCACTGTACATGCTACCAGCTGTTGACAATAAAGCATTAAAAAAGTAAGAAAAAAGTATTAGTAACATCAAATAATTATGTAATTTAAAACTACACATAATGTGTACAAAGTCTGTGCAATCAATCAAAGACTAAAATAAGTTGAAAGATGCCACACAACAAAGTAAGGTCTATTTAATTAAATGGGGGAAAGGTTTTATCTAGAGATATTTTTTTAATAAAATCTGCTTTTAATTTAAAGTTTTAGTTGGCCAAATTTTGTTTTTGTAATTTTATTTATTTTCTGTATATTTTAGATTTAGTTACTTTATATAAACTAAAATGAGAAACGTTGCCTTGGCAAACGTAGCTGAAATAAAATTAATTTAACTTTGTTAAAGTTTTGTTATCTCAATAAATGAAATGTTTATGGTTTTAGTAACATTAATAACCCTGATCTCTATAGGCTACTGAAAAGTCATACTTGTATTTTCAGTGCTTTATACAATATAGCCTAGTAAATAGGCCATCAGTGTGAGTTTCTCAAAATTCAATTAGCTAAAACTCAGAGGATATTGACAGTGAATTAAATTTCTTATAGGAAAAGCAGTTTTACAAACATTCTATAAATCATAAACATCTTAAAAACATTTCCTAACTATTTCTCTAACGTCTGAAAGGAACATTATTGCAGATGAGCGAACACTTGCAGATGTAAATGCAGACATCAAGAAGTCTCTGTGATGTAGCCTATACGTGTGCTATCCGGGAAAAGTCATTGGAATCTGAAAGCAGGATAACATTAGAAGCAGGGCTCCAGACTAACTTTTTGCCTTGGTTGCACTGGTGCGCCTAACTTTTTTATTTAGGTGCACCAGCACAAAATTTGGGTGCACCCAAATTTTTCCTACGCTGTATCACCTTTAACGCCACAATTTTAAGGTCACCTTTTTATCACGCTCTATACACATTCATATATATTATGTAAATGAATTTAAACAAGAAGGTGTAGGTAAAAACTTTTATTTATTTTTTGAAGCACAATTATTAACGGTATTCCTACTCTTACCGATACTGCTCATCGATACAGTACTTTAACTGTATTCTTATGGTTCTTTTTGTTTTATATATAATAAACAAAGATAAACAAAAGATAAATAATTAAACAAAGATATACTTTATATAGGCCTACACAGTGCTTTAATTTCAGGAAGGCCTACTACTGTTCAGGCATGGTCTAAAAAGAAATCTAATAAAGTAATAAAATGTAAAATAACACTGTAAAATTTATCATAAATAGATTAATGCTTATTAAAGCTGAAGTTATTCTTTCAAGAGCTGTGAGTGATTTTTCTCTTGTTGTTTGATTTGCAGTAATGGCGCAATCGTCAGCATGTTTATTAGACTGCGGCCCCTTTAAGACCGGGTGCAGATCTAATAGGCTGATGCACCATATTCTCCCAACTATTTCCATAACTACGTCCATTTAAGACATAAACTGTTTTTAGTGAATCTCAAAGCCGGTAATTTTGACACGCTTTTGAGATCGTTTAGACGCGCACAATCTGCACATGAAACCGAAAGTATAATTTGCTTGTCTCGGTCTGTTTCGGAGCGCGCGCCGCCATGCGAACAACATCTCTGCGCAGATTTTTGTGTTTTTAATAGCTCTTTCAATTATTAAACGCGTCCCGCAATTTAGCAACAGCTAGACTGCATTTACAACAATCACCGATCGTGCTGATTCTGATTCTGTAATGCTGCGTAGGGAAGAAGTTGCGCGTAGTTAGATAGTTTTTAATGGTTTTACCTCAATATATTATTTTTATTATTATAATCTTTGGAAGCCGAAATTTAAAATAAAATCAGACTAATATAACAGACCTTAAGTGTAACCAAGGCTACGTTTGAATGTTTAATTCTGTCCTCCGTCGTCACTCATTAAGCAGGGCTGTCGTGTTGTGCGAACTGTGGCATCGCGTGAGAGAAGAGTGTGAGTTCCGTCAAAGGAGAACGCCAACAAACGTTCGTGGAGAGGCAGCGGATGCGAGGACGTTAGGTGCACCGGTGCGACCTAGGAAAAATGTTAGTCGCACACTTACAAAATTTGGTCGCATATGCGACCAAATTGGTCGCACTCTAGAGCCCTGAGAAGTGATCAAAAATATAAGTAGGCCTATGAACAATTTGTCGGTGGCCTAAAGCAAGAGCAAATGCTCTAATAAAGATGGATACAGCATTTTGCTCCACAAGGTGGCGATATGGCACTCTCCCAATGTAAATCGCCTTTGTCAAAAAATACTGTGTAAAATATATCTCAGAGTAGTAAAATGGAGTGGAAAAAATTAACAATGGCGCGGCAGTTTCTGTAAATGATTGTACAGAAGACACCAGAAAATAGTGCCTGTATTTGTGTCTGTCTAAAAGTAATGAGTAGGCTACAGAGTATTTCAAAGACATAACTGCAAACGATATACAGTTCTGGTATCTAGCAAACTAGTCAGAAGTACTCACATCAACCCCGATATCTTTAAAACAGGATTTTTTCCCCCAGGGTTTAAGATTTGGTTGGTTAATTTCAGCCAAGGAGCTCTAAATTGGTTAGGGTTAGTGTGAGCTAGTTCCAGCTAGCTGGTGTAACTAACATTAGCCTATGCAGGCCAAAGCATCTTTTTTCTATTGACGACCAGGGCTGGAAATCAGGAAATCACTGGGGGTTCAGTTGGGAATTTTATATATTTTTATTCATATTTTTTTATCACTTTCAATGACTTTTCATTTTCAGATGTATTAAATATAAAATATTCTATAATTTTATTAATGATAACAACAAACAACTTTTTTTTTTTCTTGAGTATCAAGATCAGTGGCAGCTGGTGAAAAATATCTTAGCCATATTCAGTCAGTTTTAATAGTCTGGTAATCATAGGAGCCATCAGGTCTTTTAGCGTTGTGGCTCTTCCTCGTCCGTCAAGCATCCACCCTTCTCTCATTCAAAAACACATTTTTTTCTCTCTGAATATTACTCTTCAGCTCACAGTCTGTAAATTCTACCATATTATATGTTGTTTGTTTGAATCCCTCTTTGTTTGTATCTTTAACCTAACTTTGTAAGTGACCTCTATATTACTTTCTGCCTTTGGTATGTGTATTGTGCTTTTGATGTTGATTTTGTTCTATTCCTTAACCTATGGCAAGCCGTTTTAGCTTAAATTGTACCCAGCGTTACTCGTCGTAATTGCATTTTTACTAGTAAGAATTCAATTATAATTCTCTATAGAGAGTTCTACAATTAATTCTTACAAGAAGCAATTACAGTTAGAGAGCTCTCTTATTCAATTATTATTAGTAAAATAATAATTGAATTAGAGAGCTCTCTAATTGTAATTTTTACTAGTAATAATTGAATAAGAGAGCTCTCTAATTGTAATTGCTACTAGTAAGAATTGAATTGTAGAGCTCTCTAATTGAATTCTTACTAGTAAAAATGCAATTACGACGAGTATAACGCTGGGTACAATTTAAGCTAAAACGGCTTGCCATAGAAACTGTCCATGCTGGATCTATCCCCGTTGTTTTAAAAAGCAAGAATGGAAAGCAAATTAAGGCATTAGCATGACCGCATCCAGCTAGCCAGTGTACCAGCTCCGAGAGCAGCCTCGCACCGCCTCGCACGCACTGCTTCCCTTTATCGCTAACCTATGCTGTTTGATAGAGACGGGCGTGCGCTTGGGCCGCTAAAATACTGTGAAGCTGCTTTGATACAATCTGTATTGTGAAAAGCGCTATACAAATACACTTGACTTGACTTGACTTGACTTGACTTGACTTAAAAGAATCGCCCATAGCGGACTAGATTTGAGCTCGCTGATTGGCTACAGTTTATGCCAAACATTTATTTATTTAATCAGCAATTGGCTAAGCGGGGCCCTCTATTGGCCTCTAGCGCCCTCTATTGGCCAGCCGCCCCTGATCAATATGGGAACATGAAAGGTCAATGAACAACATTTATGAATTGTTAGCTAAATTAAAGATACGCTCTGTAAGAATCTGCAAATGTGGTGCATGCGAAATTTAACAGGCCACACAAACAAACTTTTTACAAATATTTGTCCTCAGGTTAAAGAAAACTGTAATATGTTTTGGATGACGACCTTTAGTGTCAGTTTAGTGCTTTGAAAATCAACAATTACTTAACATTGAAGGTGAATCCAGTTTTGAGGGACGGGGAAGCTAATATGCATTCTAAAAATCACAACAATTTGGATAATAATGTGTTTAGAATATATAATAATATTGTCTCGTCCATTTTCTTAAATAATGGTTAAAAGGGTTGAAATGTGATGTTTAGCCTATTATTTTATATGCTTTTTTGTTTTGAGGACTGCTGATTCTATTAAAAATAAAAATAATGTTTCCAATAAACATTTTATTATTAAACAGTCGTTGGGCATTTTATATCCACTTTTCAAATATTTTCTTCATTTTTATTGAAAATAAATGCCTTTCCAATCAGATATGTGATGGGTAAAAGGCGATTTCAAACTCTGGTCGAATGTGTCAAAGGCTTCATGCAGATGCCACACTCCCTACGGCCTCCTCCACAGCAGACGTTAAGTGGACTGTGTCTTTTAGCCAAAAAATCAGGTTATTTACACTTAGAGCCACTCCATTATCAGAAATGTAAAAATGTTTTCTTCCCCCTGTTTGGGCCCCAAGTGCGCATTGGCCCCTGGCCCCGTGCCCATAGGATAATCCGGCCCAGACTCTCAGTGGCGGGAGTGTGGGGCTCGCTCCAATCCCCTCGAACTCCACTGGGACTCCCACGACGATGGATGGTACAACAGGATCGCACACCTGGTCAAACGGACTTGATGATTAGCATCAAACAAACAATATAGTTATTATTCACAGTAATTAAAGATTATTAAAATAAAACACTATTACAACCACCAAATAGGTGGCGATATATTTACCAAGTATGTAAATCGGCATTAAACAAAAGAAGAAGAAAGTAGAATGGCGCGCTTTTTCTTAACCTCCGTTTCCATGGTGACTCATCGTTTCATAGTTAACCGTGAACATACTATCAAGGTTGGCTGATGTTACTCCCGGACGAGTACCCCAGTCAGCAAATTTCCAAAAAAAGATGTTGGCCAGATAAACAGCTGTGGCCCAGATTAGTTTGTGTTTGCCGGCCCAGATATGGCCCACATCTCCTTTGCCAGAACTGAACCAAAGGACTGCCATAACTCCACCAAGCATGAGCCAAATACTACAATTTCATGAGGCCCATATGTGAGCCTGCAACTTGAGTTCTGTTAAAATCTAACGGCCCTTATGTGGCCCACATGCAGCTGACAGTATTTAAAGTCTTACTAACTCACAGGTAAATTAAACACTCAACAACAAATGCACTCAAAACTATTTATTTTGACAAGCATTTAAATAATTACAGCTAAAGTGTTGTACTTAATTACAGTAGTATTCAGTTGAAAACATTTAAGAATACATAGAATTACAGCTACTCAGTTGTACTTATTTTAAGTAGAATTCAGTTGAAAACATTTAAAAATACAAATTAATAATATAAATAGCATTCAAAGTAAATTGTTTACACCAAAGTTCAAAACACTCGATCAAAGCGTGTATTAATGTTATGTTCAATTAGTCTAATGAGAGTAATAAATCACAGTAACTTGGTAAAGAGAACTTTAAAGAGAAATTGAGAAAGTTAAAGCAAACTTGAAAGGTAAAGAGTTGAGAAGTGTGTTGATGTGCAGAGAAGTCTCCAATGAGGGTCGGCAATGTGTTGACCTTTTCCAGTAAGGGGATTCTGCCTGACTGCACCTGCAATAAAGAAGAATTTAAATAATGTTAGCAGCAATACAACCTGGAAGCTAGAGCGGCAGGATAATGAAAAAAAATCATTAATGTAAAATTTCCTTTAATTTTTAAATTAAAGGAAATTATTAACAAATTAAACACCTCTGAATCACCACTCTATGAAAGTTTTTTTTCCAGTAAATTATCAAAAGGAATTGCAAATTGTATTTTTCAATATGTGGGCCAGAATTATACCATCATTTTTAGATTTTTAGAATACTTTTGCACCAACCGGTTAAAATTTACAGCACTGCATGTATTCTGCTTTTTTTTTAAAGACGTGCACACTCTAATATAAATCATGATAATGTAATGTAAATGTGTTTGGCTCGATCTCATGGTGCAAATGACCCTATAGGTTGATTTTACTCTGAAACCATTCCTTTAAGCTCTGAACCATGAATTAGTGACTATTACTATTACTGAGATAACAGAAATAAAGATACAATGTTCTGTAAAGTAAGTTGTGTATTGTGCAAAGTGCTATACAAATAAAAGTGACTTCTAAAAAAGGTCTCACCAATGACAACTTCCTTTACGACCAGATGTTGGACACCAATCTGCCCACTGACTTCTCTCCAATTCATAACATGCCACAGCAGTTGTAAAAGTGGCTTTCAGCACTCTCCACACAGTGTTATTCAGGTCAAAGCCACCAACCAAACCCAGATAGGTAATCTGATAGGAAAAAACAAAACAAAACAAAAACCATTGTGTAAGTGGTTGAAATATGCATTTAAATAGACCACCCTAAAATGAAAGTGCTTTTATATTCAAAAATGAACTATAAACTATTACTTACTCCATCTGAAACATCTAGGTTTTAAATTATTGTCATTGCCCCACCCATACCGCACATTAGGGCTGGGCGGTATGACAGTATACCAGCATGGTATATAATCTCTATCGTTAGAAATCAGAGTAATTATAAAAATGTCCTGCCTCTTCCAAGCTTTATAATGGCAGTGAATGGACGTTCAATTAATTGATAGTTAACAGAAATACAGCAATTCATTGTTTGTTCATGTTAGTTCACACAGTGCATACTAAAGTTAACAAGTAGCCTACAATTTTTTATTTGAATGTGTTAGTAAATGTTGAAATTAACATTAACACATATTAATGCATGCTGTAGAAGTGCAGTTCAATATTAGTTCATGTTAACAAGGTATTTTAATCAGGTACTGTATCGAAAGTCATAATTTTGGTATTGTGACTTGACACTAGCCTAACGCTACAACTTTAATTTTAAAGAGGGAAAAGTCATGAGAAAAAGTCTTGGTTGAATATCATTTCAGAGTTAAATAAAAAGATACATACAATAATGCACACGTATTAATGTGTTTATTCTTGGAATTTTATATTATTATGATTAGTTGAATGATTGTGAACACAAATTAGGAACAGTAACACCGACATTGGACCGCGTCGCCTTAATTCACAAATAGGCTAACACATGACAAACTATAGCCTACTATTTTATGTGTATGACAGTGTGATGATGTTGATTTATAAACAAAAACATCTTAATTTAAAACGGCAAACCAGCGAACTGGTAGCCTATAGCCTATTAACTTTATTGTAAGTTAAAGCAGTAAACTGAGGAAAATATTAGCTAGTTCAACTCCTTCCTCGATGAAACGAATAACTAAACTCATAATAACATGCAATATTGACACATAATGGTGCATATTTCAATTATATAACTTTAAAATGCCACCAATTGGAGGGATGATGCAGAGCAACCTGAGGTGCGCGACGGCACATGTTTGCCGCACTTGATTTCAGGATTCCTGTGTTTTTCCACGTATAGGCCAAATGTTTACCACAAGTCGGTGTTTCTCACTGTGTGTCATAGCTCAACCACATATGGTTCTCATGTGTTCGTTGTTATATAGCCTACCTCAAAATCAGTTGTGAACCAAGAGAGCATTTCCCGCAGATTTTAAAATTATGGCAAAACAAATATGGCTACAATTTGGCCCATATCTGTTCAGCCATGCCACATCTTTTAATGATCAACTTAATCGTGCTGCTGCTATACAATATGTGCCTCAGTCACTTTTCAGGCTAGACATCATTATTAAAAATAGTTTACATTAAATCCGATTAAACCTGGGTAATTTCAGATAGGCTACGCTACGTAAACGCAGTTTAAACCATATCAAATTTTCAGTTACGCAGAAGCCCCGCCCACAGAGTGAAGCTAATCAGTGACGCGCAGCCTGAGCCTGCATCGAAATGCGTCATAGACGGATTCTGTTAATTACTTTGACAGTTTTTTGACTACAGGCATTTCTTGTAGCGCCGTTATTTAGCATTTGAAAATGGGTTCAAAATTGTCTTGTATTAAATGTGTTGATGATTCTGACCGTGAGGACAATTTACACAAGAAAAAGAAAGTCAAGAGAAAGGCAAAAACCAATAAGACCAGCTCAAGACAAGGTAAGAAAGAGGACCAGAATGTGAACTAGCGAATAAGAACTAACTAAAGTCTAATAAATAATAATTATGCTCAACCATGAATTGAAAAACTACTAGAGAATTCAGTAACATAATATACTTGACATATATTGATGAAAGATGTGTAAATGCCTTTAAAATGTATTACCTCAGATTTTTATTGAAGTTTTTATGCTGTCTTTACAACTTAAGTCCTAACAAGGTGAAATTGCTCAAGAATAATAATTATGCTGCGTGATGTTTGCCCAGTGGGCCGAATTCAAGTCTGAAAATGAAAATGTTGTGCTAATCAGATGGCAAATTAATTAATTCTGCATTTGAGCATGTAACTGTTATGGTTCCTAAAGGGTTACCAAGCAACATCTGGATTGCCCCATTGATATTCACACACACAAATGAATGGAACTTAATGTAAAACTAACTTAATGAATGTAAACTTAACTTAACAAAACTTATTTGGGGTATGTTTTGAAAAGTTGAACTATTTTTAAATTGACACTTAAACAGAGAACAGAACATTCCTGTCTGAAAGCCCCAAAAACTCGCTTCATAATTTACAGCAAGCTTAGCTGCAGCAATATTAGTGTCTAGTAATGTATACGGTTATCAATCTTTTATTAATAGTATTTCATTAAAACCATCTTTTGGTTATATATTATTTCCCTCTTTAGATCAGACTTCTCAGCATGTCACCAGTACCAGTGAGGCCAAAGTCCTCAGCGTTGCAGAGGAACCTGTTGATGATGAAGTCGATGACGAGTGGAGTGATGACGCCTTCCTGGACTTAGTCGGAGATTCGTCAGAATGGGGTGCCGACGTCCTCAACTCTTTGAGCTGTATCTTTTCGGACTTTAATGTCAATAATCTCCAAACTCCAGTCTGTGTTGCGACTGACTTGAGTGTTGACGTCCTCCAAGCTACAGTCTGTGCTACATCCGACAATAGAGTTCCAGTCCGAGATGTGGCCTACTATAGAGCAAATATCCCTCGAGTTCCAGTCCGTGAAGTGGCCTACGATAGAGCCAGTGTCCTTCGAGTTCCAGTCTGTGAAGTGGCCTACGATGGAGCCAGTGTCCCTCGAGTTCCAGTCTGTGAAGTGGCCTACGATGGAGCCAGTGTCCCTCGAGTTCCAGTCTGTGAAGTGGCCTACGATGGAGCCAGTGTCCCTCGAGTTCCAGTCTGTGAAGTGGCCTACGATGGAGCCAGTGTCTCTCGAGTTCCAGTCTATGAAGTGGCCTACGATGGAGCCAGTGTCCCTCCAGTTCCAGTCTGTGAAGTGGCCTACGATGGAGCCAGTGTCCCTCCAGTTCCAGTCTGTGAAGTGGCCTACGATGGAGCCAGTGTCCCTCCAGTTCCAGTCTGTGAAGTGGCCTACGATGGAGCCAGTGTCCCTCGAGTTCCAGTCTGTGAAGTGGCCTACGATAGAGCCAGTGTCCCTCCAGTTCCAGTCTGTGAAGTGGCCTACGATAGAGCCAGTGTCCCTCCAGTTCCAGTCCGTGAAGTGGTCTACGATAGAGCCAGTGTCCCTCCAGTTCCAGTCTGTGAAGTGGCCTACGATGGAGCCAGTGTCCCTCGAGCTCCAGTCTATGAAGTGGCCTACGATGGAGCCAGTGTCCCTCCAGTTCCAGTCTGTGAAGTGGCCTACGATGGAGCCAGTGTCTCTCGAGTTCCAGTCTGTGAAGTGGCCTATGATGGAGCCAGTGTCCCTCCAGTTCCAGTCTGTGAAGTGGCCTACGATGGAGCCAGTGTCTCTCAAGTTCCAGTCTGTGAAGTGGCCTACGATGGAGCCAGTGTCCCTCCAGTTCCAGTCCGTGAAGTGGCCTACGATGGAGCCAGTGTCCCTCCAGTTCCAGTCCGTGAAGTGGCCTACGATAGAGCCAGTGTCCCTCCAGTTCCAGTCTGTGAAGTGGCCTACGATAGAGCCAGTGTCCCTCGGGTTCCAGTCTGTGAAGTGGCCTACGATGGAGCCAGTGTCCCTCCAGTTCCAGTCTGTGAAGTGGCCTACAATGGAGCCAGTGTCCCTCCAGTTCCAGTCTGTGAAGTGGCCTACAATGGAGCCAGTGTCCCTCCAGTTCCAGTCCGAGATGTGGCAGACTGCAGTGTGGACATCCTCCAAGTCCCAGTCAGTACCACATCAGCTCCAGGCTTGAATGTGGCTGACTTCTTTGTTGATGTCCCTCAAGTTCCAGTCTGTGCCACGTCAGACTGTAATGTCAATGTCCCCCATGTCGGACCGACAGGGGATGCTGTATCACCTCAGTTGAAGCAACTGGAGAGTAATATGATTATTGGTAAGTTGACTGTCATGACTCCAACATAACACAATACAGACAAACTTTTGATATATCTGTCTTTACTAAAGTCAACTCCTATTTTTCTTTTAACAGACATCGGTTTCTACACCTATGCAATCGTCAGGAAGCTCGGTGAAGGAGGCTTTGGAAGCGTTTATGCAGGGATTCGCTTGATAGATGGCCTTGAGGTATTACTTATTTTACATGCATTATTTATCTATCAAAGTGTTCTTGCCCTATCTTATACTCGAATCACTCTCTTCTTTTCTCGCATTCTCAGTGTATCTTATGTTCACTACTCAGAGCACTTGACCTCTCAGACCTGTTTAAATTGTTAGACATGCTCTACATGATTAGAATTTAAATTCATGAAATTGAACATGTCTGTTCAAGGTTAATGTCTGAAATGAAATGAACTCTGCACACACATTGTAAACAATTCTAACACAAATCCATTTTTTGTTTTGTTGATCAGGTGGCGCTGAAATTCGCTGACAAAGTGGGGACAGAATGGATCGACATTGTAAGTACTCTGTTTCTCTCAGTCTATTTTTCAATAGACAAACTGCTATTGTCTGTAGTTTAGTAGTGGTCTATATCCTTTCTCCATGTAAGATCATAACATTTGTCTTTCTTCTAGGAGGGTCATCCTGAACCCGTTCCACAGGAGATCGGTCTGCTGATTCTTGCCAACAAAGGCCCCTGGGTTCCCCAGATCATCCAGCTTCTGGACTGGGTCGAAGAGCCAGAACAATACATCATGGTTCTAGAGCTGCCTACACCCTGTGAGAACTTGTTTGAATTTCTAGGACGCCACAAAGGCACCATCGCAGAGAACGTAGCAAAGGCTATCATGAAGCAGGCAACACTCGCAGCTCAAGCATGCTGCCAACGTGGAGTGCTGCACCGCGACATAAAGCTGGAAAACCTGCTGATTAACCCGGACACCTTGGAAGTCAAACTGATTGACTTTGGGTGCGGTGAAATCCTGACCAATGCAGGATACACGTCCTTTGCTGGTATGTATTATTCCTCAGAGCTGTAAGGTGGGTCTCAAACTTAGATGACGAGTTTGAGACCGTTCGACTTGAATGAGTCAAGGTCTTACAAAGCATCATGTAATGGAATCCACCATTGTGAATCAATAGCATTAAATAATTTCTTCCATGCTAATGAATACCTAGTCAAAATGTTGCTTTAAAACAAGTTTATAAATCAGACAAAATCTCTTTCTTCCAGGCACAGAAAGGTACCGCCCCCCTGAGTATGATTTATACGGCGAGTATCACGGGAAACCAGCGACAGTTTGGTCACTCGGGATAGTCTTGTTTGCGCTGATGTGTGGGCAATTTCCAGAGTCTAAAGACTTGGACGAGCTCAGTGATAACATCTGGACCAAAGATGGCTTGTCACAAGGTAAGATCTTAATTTCAGCAAAGGACACTTGTAATTATAATTCATACAAAATAAAAACAAAGTAATGCAAATGGTGTTGTGGGTAATGCAGAAATATTTAGATCTTTTAGCTTAATCAAAGAGAGCGAGTGTGAAGTTTAAGATAATAATAGGACTTCTCTTCTCTTTCGTCACAGAATGCTGCAAATTACTTTGCTCTCTCCTGCAAAGAAACCCAGAGAAGCGGCTCGAATTGGACAATGTCGATCTCCACAACTGGTTTAAATATTTTATTTGTCAGCCTGAAGTAAAGATAATTGGTAAGTTTAATGTCATAACTCTGACTAGGGATGGGAATTGATAAGAATTTAACGATTCCGATTCCATTATCGATATTGCTTATCGATCCGATTCCTTATCGATTCTCTTATCGATTCTTATTGGGTGAGGAACTAAAAACAAATTTGTTTGTATTAACTCGCTTTAATATCTGATCAAATTGATAATTTTCACATTAATTGGTCCGGACAAAAAAATAAATAAAACTGCCATTTATGTGCCATAAAAACTAAAAACACAGACTGAAAACAGTAAAGGAAAAGCTTGTGCCTTTTGGAATGTTAACAGTGCTCATTGGGATTAGGCTATTGAGTTACTTAAACAATCTTTGTCAAATAATACACGGGTTTTCTTCACATTTTGAACGTTTTTGTTTCCATTTGTTTAATTTCAAGATATGATGTGACTTATCCATTGTTGTTTTTACAGCTACAAAGCTGGGAGCAGTAAATGATATTCAGTCACATTATACACGCTTTTAACATTAAATAAAGCACATAAATAGTACCTGGTATTATCATTGACACTTTCGCGACGTCGCAGTAAAATAGGATCCGTTTCAAATAGAATCATCGCGTGTCGCGGCTGGTTAAACTTTGATTATGAAAAATGATACTTTTTATCGCGTGTCGCGCTGTCGCGTCGCATGTAGTTAGGACGCGGTCAGAGCGCTTCTGCCTCGATGCCATGTTTACTCATAGTGTTTGCTACATTCCGAACCAAAACAACGCAGCACGTGTGTGACGTCGTGTCACATTTCGACGAGCGGAACCAATAAGCGGAATCGTTAAGCAGGCACGCTAACGGTTCCAAGGAATCGATTCACTGGGCACCGGTTCTGAAGAAGAACCGGTTCTCGGTTCCCATCCCTAACTCTGACATAACACAAGACAAACACACATTTTAAACAATATATGTCTTTACTCAGGCACAAAGCAATTTTCATGTCAACTCTTCTTCTTTGTCTTTTAACAGACGTCGGTTTCTACAGCTATGCCATCGGCAGGAAGCTCGGTGAAGGAGGCTTTGGAAGCGTTTATGCAGGAATTCGCTTGATAGATGGCCTTGAGGTATCACTTATTTTACTTGCATTATTTATCTATCAAAGTGTTCTTGCCCTATCTTATACTCGAATCACTCTCTTCTTTTCACACATTCTCAGTGTATCTTATGTTTACTACTTAGAGCACTTGACCTCTCAGATCTGTTTCAATTGTTAGACATGCTCTACATGATAAGAATTAAAAATTCATGAAATTGAACATGTCTGTTCAAGGTTAATGACTGAAATATGAACTCTGCACACACATTGTAAACAATTCTAACACAAATCCATTTTTTGTTTTGTTGATCAGGTGGCGCTGAAATTCGCTGACAAAGTGGGGACAGAATGGATCGACATTGTAAGTACTCTGTTTCTCTCAGTCTATTTTTCAATTGACAAACTGCTATTGTCAGTAGTTTAGTAGTGGTCTACATCCTTTCTCCATGTAAGATCATAACATTTGACTTTCTTCTAGGAGGGTCATCCTGAACCCGTTCCACAGGAGATCGGTCTGCTAATTCTTGCCAATAAAGGCCCCTGGGTTCCCCAGATCATCCAGCTTCTGGACTGGGTCGAAGAGCCAGAACAATACATCATGGTTCTAGAGCTGCCTACACTCTGTGAGAACTTGTTCGAATTTCTAGACCGCAACAAAGGCACCATCACAGAGAACGTAGCAAAGGCTATCATGAAGCAGGCAACACTCGCAGCTCAAGCATGCTGCCAACGTGGAGTGCTGCACCGAGACATAAAGCTGGAAAACCTGCTGATTAACCCGGACACCTTGGAAGTCAAACTGATTGACTTTGGGTGCGGCGAAATCCTGACCAATGCAGGATACACGTCCTTTACTGGTATGTATTATTCCTCAGAGCTGTAAGGTGGGTCTCAAACTTTGATGACGAGTTTGAGACCGTTCGACTTGAATGAGTCAAGGTCTTACAAAGCATCATGTAATGGAATCCACCATTGTGAATCAATAGCATCAAATAATTTCATCCATGCTAATGAATACCTAGTCAAAATGTTGCTTTAATACAAGTTTATAAATCAGACAAAATCTCTTTCTTCCAGGCACAGAATTGTACTGCCCCCCTGAGTATGATTTATACGGCGAGTATCACGGGAAACCAGCGACAGTTTGGTCACTCGGGATAGTCTTGTTTGAGCTGCTGTGTGGGCAACTTCCAAAGTCAGAAGACTTGCATGAGCTCAATGATAACATCTGGACCAAAGATGACTTGTCACAAGGTGAGATCTTAATTTCAGCAAAGGACACTTATAATTATAAATCATACAAAATAGAACAAAGTAATACAAGTGGTTGTGTGGGTAATGCAGTAATATTTAGATCTTTCAGCTTAATCAAAGAGAGCAAGTGTGAAGTTTAAGACAGTAATAAGACTTCTCTTCTCTTTCTTCACAGAATGCTGCAAATTACTTTGCTCTCTCCTGCAAAGAAACCCAGAGAAGCGGCTCGAATTGGACAATGTCGATCTCCACAACTGGTTTAAATATTTTATTTGTCAGCCGGAAGATAATGAGATTATTGGTAAGGAGACGACCCTTCAGGAGGCCAGGGAGGAGACGACCCTTCAGGAGGCCAGGGAGGAGACGACCCTTCAGGAGACCAGGGAGGAGACGACCCTTCAGGTGGCCAGGGAGGAGACGACCCTTCAGGAGGCCAGGGAGGAGAGGCCAGAAAGGAGACGACCCTTCAGGAGGCCAGGGAGGAGACGACCCTTCAGGAGGCCAGGGAGGAGACGACCCTTCAGGAGGCCAGGGAGGAGACGAACCTTCAGGAGGCCAGGGAGGAGACGACCCTTCAGGTGGCCAGGGAGGAGACGACCCTTCAGGAGACCAGGGAGGAGACGACCCCTCAGGTGGCCAGGGAGGAGACGACCCTTCAGGAGGCCAGGGAGGAGACGACCCTTCAGGAGGCCAGGGAGGAGAGGCCAGGGAGGAGACGACCCTTCAGGAGGCCAGGGAGGAGACGACCCTTCAGGAGGCCCGGGAGGAGACGACCCTTCAGGAGGCCAGGGCAGAGCAGACAGTTCAGGCGGCCAGGGAGGAGACGACCCTTCAGGAGGCCCGGGAGGAGACGACCCTTCAGGAGGCCAGGGAGGAGACGACCCTTCAGGAGGCCAGGGCGGAGACGACCCTTCAGGAGGCCAGGGTGGAGACGACCCTTCAGGAGGCCAGGGCGGAGCAGACAGTTCAGGCGCCCAGGGAGTAGACGACCCTTCAGGCGGCCGGGGCAGAGCAGACAGTTCAGGCGGCCAGGGAGGAGACGACCCTTCAGGAGGCCCGGGAGGAGACGACCCTTCAGGAGGCCAGGGAGGAGACGACCCTTCAGGAGGCCCGGGAGGAGACGACCCTTCAGGAGGCAAGGGAGGAGACGACCCTTCAGGAGGCAAGGGAGGAGACGACCCTTCAGGAGGCCAGGGTGGAGACGACCCTTCAGGAGGCCAGGGCGGAGACGACCCTTCAGGAGGCCAGGGTGGAGACGACCCTTCAGGAGGCCAGGGCGGAGCAGACAGTTCAGGCGCCCAGGGAGTAGACGACCCTTCAGGCGGCCGGGGCAGAGCAGACAGTTCAGGATACCATGGCGGCACGGCCTCCAAGGTCCTTTCAGGGACAAGGACAAGATAGGGGAACAGTAATAAGACTTCTCTTCTCTTTCTTCACAGAATGCTGCAAATTACTTTGCTCTCTCCTGCAAAGAAACCCAGAGAAGCGGCTCGAATTGGACAATGTCGATCTCCACAACTGGTTTAAATATTTTATTTGTCAGCCTGCCTGAAGATAATGAGATTATTGGTAAGGAGACGACCCTTCAGGAGGCCAGGGAGGAGACGACCCTTCAGGAGGCCAGGGAGGAGACGACCCTTCAGGAGACCAGGGAGGAGACGACCCTTCAGGAGGCCAGGGTGGAGACGACCCTTCAGGAGGCCAGGGCGGAGCAGACAGTTCAGGCGCCCAGGGAGGAGACGACCCTTCAGGCGGCCGGGGCAGAGCAGACAGTTCAGGATACCATGGCGGCATGGCCTCCAAGGTCCTATCAGGGACAAGGACAAGATAGGGGAACACAGACATGAATCATGACAGACAAGCTCAATGATAACATCTGGACCAAAGATGGCTTGTCACAAGGTGAGATCTTAATTTCAGCAAAGGACACTTGTAATTATAAATCATACAAAATAGAACAAAGTAATACTAAGTAATAATAACACAGTAATGATAGAAAAAAGGTTGTGTGGGTAATGCAGTAATATTTAGATCTTTCAGCTTAATCAAAGAGAGCGAGTGTGAAGTTTAAGATAGTAATAAGACTTCTCTTTTCTTTCTTCACAGAATGCTGCAAATTACTTTGCTCTCTCCTGCAAAGAAACCCAGAGAAGCGGCTTGAATTGGACATTGTCTGTCTCCACAACTGGTTTAAATATTTTATTTGTCAGCCTGAAGATAATGAGATTATTGGTAAGTCTACAGTCAAAACTCCGACATAACACAAGACAAACACACGTTTGATACAATATATGTCTTTACTCAGGCACAAAGCAATTTTCATATCAACTCTCCTTATTTTTCTTTTAACAGACGTCGGTTTCTACAGCTATGAAATCATCTGGAAGCTCGGTGAAGGAGGCTTTGGATTTATTCAGGGATTCGCCCGAAATATGGCCTTGAGGTATTACTTATTTTACTTGCATGATTTATCTATCAAAGTGTTCTTGCCCTATCTCATACTCGAATCAGTCTCTTCTTTTCAGGCATTCTCAGTGTATCTTGTGTTCACTATTTAGAGCACTTGACCTTTCAGACCTATTTAAATTGTTAGACATGCTCTACATGATTAGAATTTAAATTTGTGACATTGAACATGTCTGATCAAGGTGAATGACTGAAATGATATGATGAACTCTCCACACACATTGTAAATAATTAACACAAATCCATTTTTTGTTTTGTTGATCAGGTGGTCCTGAAATTCGCTGATACTCTTGTTTGCGCTGCTTTGTGGGCAATTTCCAGACTCAGAAGACTTGGACGAGGTCAATGATAACATCAGGACCAAAGATGGCTTGTCACAAGGTGAGATCTTAATTTCAGCAAAGGAAACTTGTAATTCTAAATCATACAAAATAGAACAAAGTAATACAAATGGTTTTGTGGGTAATGCAGTTATATTTAGATCTTTCAGCTTAATCAAAGAAAGTGAGTGTGAAGTTTAAGATAGTAATAGGACTTCTCTTTTGTTTCTTCTCAGAATGCTGCAAATCAATTTGCTCTCTCCTGCAAAGAAACCCAGAGAAGCGTCTTGAATTGGACATTGTTTGTCTCCACAACTGGTTTAAGTACTATTTTTATTCATTTAATTAAGTAAAAATTAGCAGCCAAGGACCGGGCGGGCCGCCCCAGCTCCAGAACTCCCTGTCCCCACACACCAATGCACACCCTGTTTCAGGCAACATTACAGGTCAGAAGTCAGATTGGATCAGAACATTCAGAATATTTATTAGGGGTAAGACCAGCCACCATAGTCACATGTTTGCCTGACATCAAAGCAAATTTAAAAGTGCTGGCTAATGCTAATCGTAAATTCTCTAATATTATTATTCACGTCGGCACTAATGATGTTAGACTCCGCCAGTCGAAGATCACCAAAATTAATATTAAAGAGGTGTGTGAACTCGCAAGTACGATGTCAGGCACTGTAATTTGCTCTGGCCCCCTTCCTGTTCGCAGGAGTGATGAGATAGTCAGTAGATTATGTTCACTCAAAGGCTGGTTGTCTAAGTCGTGTCCGCAAAATAATATAGAATTCATAGACAATTGGAAAAGTTTTTGGGGCAGACCTGACCTGTTGAAATGAGATGGTATTCATCCCCTTCTGGGATGGTGCTGCTCTTCTCTCTAGTAATATGGCACATAGTCTTAGAGCTCAAACATGAAAATGTGGTTTTGGCCATGGGACTTACTGAGGCAGGTTGGTAATTTTGAAGAGCATGACGAAATTCTGTAAGAGTTTCTTGAAGTGTTGGTTGCTGTGCGACGGCTGCATTAACAGTGGAGTGTACTGTGGTATCCATAAGCGCCGGTGATGCGGTGGCACCCAGGGAGGCATCGGTGGATGTAGCGGAGATCTCAGAAGCCGAGGGAGCTTGCATGGTGTGTGGTCCGGTCTTCTATCACACTAATACAAGGATGAAGACTCAGAGAATGACGTTAACAGAGTTTATTTAGACACGTATGCAACTCCTGAATACAGGAAACAGCTTCGAGGTCCTCCCAGGGAAACACAGAGAGAATACTGGAAACTCGTGCAGCCACGAAGATACTTGGAATAGATGAACAGAGAGAATCATAATAGTGAACCGGGATTTCACTGGAGAACTCAGGGAGACGGACTGTAGAGTCTTGGGGAACCACTGCACACCAATGCTGCTTTGAATAACACACAGAGACGTTAGTGTAAAACTTGGATATACTTGCGGCGAATCTCGGGAATATCCTGGAACCAGACAGAAACGTTAGGAACCAGGGAGTCACAGGCGTCGAAAGACGAGACCAGACAGTGAGCTGTGGAATGACTGGGGTTTAAATACAGAGCCGGCGTGGTAAGTGAAGTGATGAGGCGCAGGTGCTGTGAATCAGAATTCCGGTGATTGTGATCGGGACCAGGTGTGCTGAGTTGACGCTGGCTGGGGTGTGTCGTTGAGTGAATCCGTGACACCCATCACATAGAGCCTCTTTCACCTAGATATCATCATATAGAGACTGTGTCTGTTCCCCGAATTAGGACATACAAAAAACTTCCAAACCCATCTAAGGGTAACATTTTTATTGATGTTCAACAAATAAAAAAATGATATAATGAGCAAATGATAAAGCTTGGGTTATTGAATATTAGATCCCTTACTTCAAAAGCACTTATTGTTAATGATATGATTACAGACTATAATCTAGATGGGCTGTGTTTGACAGAAACATGGCTAAAACCAAACGATTACATTACTTTAAATGAGACCACCCCGCAAGATTACTGTTGTAAACATGAACCTCGTCTGAAAGGCAAGGGAGGTGTTGCTGTAATTTATAGTAATATTTTTAGAATTACAAAGAAGTCTAGTTTCAAATGTAATTATTTTGAAGTGTTGGTGCTTAATATAGCAATATATAGTGTAAATGATAAATCACGTTTGAGATTTGTGCTGGCTACTGTATACAGGCCACCAGGGCACCATACAGACTTTATCAAAGAATTTGCTGACTTTCTATCAGAGTTAGTACAGGTTGCAGATAAAGTCATAATTGTTGGTGATTTTAATATACATGTAGATAACGAAAAAGATGCACTGGGATTGGCATTTAAAGACATTCTTAACTCTATTGGAGTCAGACAACATGTGTCAGGACCTACTCATTGTCATAATCATACCCTAGATCTAATATTATCACACAGAATCAATGTTGATGCCATTGAAATTCTGCAGCAGAGCGATGACATCTCAGATCATTATCTAGTGTTGTGTAAACTTCATTTAGCCAAGGCTGCAAAGTCAACTCCGTGTTACAAATATGTTAGAGCTATCACTTCTGCCACTAAAGATTGCTTTATTAATAATCTTCCTGATCAGTTTCATCATCTCAGCATCCCAGATAGCTTAGAAGAACTCGATATTGCGACAGAAACTTTTAACTCTGGCTTTTCCAGCACTTTAGACACAGTTGCTTCGTTGCGCTTAAAGCTACACTGTGTAGGATTTTCTCCCATCTAGCGGTGAAATTTTTTATGACTACCAACTGAATATTACTTTCTAGCCCCTCCCATTCCGAGGGCGTTTTAACTCTTACGGTGGCCGTATTATTTCAAATCTGCCGGCAGTCACGAGTAATCTCCCCCTTACATTCGTCACGGTGTCACTGAGTGTAAAAACGCGAAAGGCGAAGCTTGAATTTCCAGGTATGTCCCTCTTTGGATAATGTATTTTCAAGATGTAGGCGCAACATGGCTGCCTTCATTCGAGCGACTCGCTCGTATGTATTCTAAATGGCAGATTCTACGCTTACGAGAATATTTGATTAGTTGGTACAAGCAATTACACATTATTGAGCACATATATTTTTGAAAGAACAAAGTGTTTTTTGCTAAGAATCAACTTAAAAAATTACACAGTGTAGCTTTAAAGATGAAAGAAAATAGTCCAACGCCGTGGTACAATGAGCACACTGGGGCCCTTAAGAGAGCAGCCAGAAAAATGGAGCGCAACTGGAAGAAAACAAAACTAGAGGTATTTCACATTTCCTGGAAAGAGAGCTCGATTGCATACAGAGAGGCCTTAAAAGCTGCTAGATCTGCTTATTTTTCAACCCTATTAGAAGAAAATAAACAAAACCCTAGGTATTTATTTGAAACAGTGGCTAAACTAACGAAAAATAAAGCTTCAAGCCCAGAAGTTTCCAAGCAGCACAGCAGTAATGACTTTATGAACTTTTTCACTTACAAGATTGATAATAGCAGGGAGAAAATTATAACTATGTCTACTACAGTATCGCATCAGGCAGTGCATTGTAGTGTCCCTAAGGAAAAAATGTATTCATCCATTGCTATAGAAGAGGAAGAATTCGTTAAACTCGTTAAATCATCTAAATCGACAACATGTATGTTAGACCCTATACCGACTAAGCTACTGAAAGAGATGCTTCCAGAGGTCAAAGATCCTCTTCTTAATATCATTAATTCATCTCTGTCATTAGGATACGTACGAAAAACTTTTAAGCTGGCTATGATTTTCAGTGAGGATTTAGACCGTAACATAGTACCAAGACAGCTCTCGTTAGAGTCACAAATGATTTGCTCTTATCATACGATCGTGGTTGTATCTCTCTATTAGTGTTACTCGATCTTAGTGCTGCATTTGATACCACAACATTCTTTTAAATAGACCCAAAAATTATGTTGGCATTAGTGGGATTGCATTAACATGGTTTAAATCATACTTATCTGACCGTTATCAATTTGTAGCAGTAAATGAAGAGATGTCTTATCGATCACAAGTTCAGTATGGATTACCACAAGGCTCCGTACTTGGACCGTTGCTTTTCACTCTGTACATGCTACCATTAGGAGATATCATTAGGAAGCGTGGAATTAGTTTTCACTGTTATGACGATGATACTCAGCTCTATATTTCTTCACGCCCTGATGAAACACACCGATTCACTAAATTAACGGAATGTATAGGTAATATAAAAATTGGATGACTAGTAATTTCCTACTACTTAATTCTGAAAAAACAGATTCTAATTATTGGACAAAAAAAATTCCTCACGTAATAATCTAGAATACTGTCTAACATTTGATGGCTGCTCTGTCAAGTCTTCGTCGTTGGTTAGGAACTTGGGTGTGCTCTTTGATACCAATCTTTCATTTGAAAGTCACGTGTCTAGTATCTGTAAAACCGCATTTTTCCATCTTAAAAATATATCTAAATTACGCCATATGCTCTCATTGACAAATGCAGAACAATTAGTTCATGCGTTCATGACCTCAAGGCTAGATTATTGTAATGCTACAACCCCAAATCAGAAAAAGTTGGGACACTGTACAAATTGTGAGTAAAAAAGGAATGGAATAATTTACAAATCTCAGAAACTTATATTTTATTAAAAATAGAATATAGATAACATATCAAATGTTGAAAGTGAGACATTTTGAAATGTCATGCCAAATATTGGCTCATTTTGGATTTCATGAGAGCTACACATTCCAAAAAAGTTGGGACAGGTAGCAATAAGAGGCCGGAAAAGTTAAATGTACATATAAGGAACAGCTGGAGGACCAATTTGCAACTTATTAGGTCAATTGGCAACATGATTGGGTATAAAAAGAGCCTCTCAGAGTGGCAGTGTCTCTCAGAAGTCAAGATGGGCCGAGGATCACCAATTCCCCCAATGCTGTGGCGAAAAATAGTGGAGCAATATCAGAAAGGAGTTTCTCAGAGAAAAATTGCAAAGAGTTTGAAGTTATCATCATCTACAGTGCATAATATCATCCAAAGATTCAGAGAATCTGGAACAATCTCTGTGCGTAAGGGTCAAGGCCGGAAAACCATACTGGATGCCTGTGATCTTTGGGTCCTTAGACTGCACTGCATCACATACAGGAATGCTACTGTAATGGAAATCACAACATGGGCTCAGGAATACTTCCAGAAAACATGTCGGTGAACACAATCCACCGTGCCATTCGCCGTTGCCAGCTAAAACTATAGGTCAAAAAAGAAGCCATATCTAAACAGGATCTAGAAGCGCAGGCGTTTTCTCTGGGCCAAGGCTCATTAAAAATGGACTGTGGCAAAGTGGAAAACTGTTCTGTGGTCAGACGAATCAAAATTTGAAGTTCTTTTTGGAAAACTGGGACATCATGTCATCCAGACTAAAGAGGACAAGGACAACCCAAGTTGTTAGCAGCGCTCAGTTCAGAGGCGTGCATCTCTGATGGTATGGGGTTGCATGAGTGCGTGTGGCATGGGCAGCTTACACATCTGAAAAGGCACCATCAATGCTGAAAGGTATATCCAAGTTCTAGAACAACATATGCTCCCATCCAGGCGTCGTCTCTTTCAGGGAAGACCTTGCCTTTTTTCAACATGACAATGCCAGACCATATACTGCATCAATTACAATATCATGGCTGCGTAGAGGAAGGATCCGGGTACTGAAATGGCCTGCCTACAGTCCAGATCTTTCACCCATAGAAAACATTTGGTGCATCATAAAGAGGAAGATGCAACAAAGAAGACCTAAGACAGTTGAGCAACTAGCCTGTATTAGACAAGAATGGGACAACATTCCTATTCCTAAACTTGGGCAACTTGTCTCCTCAGTCCCCAGACGTTTGCAGACTGTTATAAAAAGAAGAGGGGATGCCACACAGTGGTAAACATGGCCTTGTCCCAACTTTTTTGAGATGTGTTGATGCCATGAAATTTAAAATCAACTTATTTTTCCCTTAAAATGATCCATTTTCTCAGTTCAAACATTTGATATGTCATCTATGTTGTATTTTGAATAAAATATTGAAATTTGAAACTTCCACATAATTGCATTCTGTTTTTATTCACAATTTGTACAGTGTCCCAACTTGTTCTGCTTTGGGGTTGTATTATGGGTGGTTGCCCTGCACGCTTAATAAACAAATTACAGCTGGTCCAAAACGCAGCAGCTCGAGTTCTTACCAGAACCAGAAAGTATGACCATATTAGCCCAGTTCTGTCAACACTGCACTGGCTCCCTATTAAACATCATATAAATTTTAAAATATTGCTGATTACTTACAAAGCACTAAATGGTTTAGTTCCACAGTACTTGAGTGAGCTCTTAATGCATTATAGTCCTTAATGTTTATTGCGATCTCAAAATTCTGGCCAGTTAATAATACCTAGAATATCAAAATCGACTGCTGGCGGTAGATCCTTTTCCTATTTATCACCAAAACTTTGGAACAGTCTTCTTTACATTGTCTGGGAAGCAGACACACTCTGTCAGTTCAAAGCTAGACTAAAAACACATCTCTTTGACCTAGCATACACATAACACATTACAGACTTTTATAATTCAATGTTAGTCTGTATAGATTAGGTCAGCCGGAACCGGGAACACTTCCCATAAATTCTGATGTACTCGTTACATCATAAGAAGAATGGCGTCTACGCTAATATTAGTCTCTCTGTTTATCCCAAGGTTTACCGCAGTCCGCCGGATCCAGGCTGTATCCAGATCTGATGAAGGACGTGTGCCTGGACCAGCCGCGACGCTACCATTGGTCCGGGCCCACCTATTTTCTACTATGGTTTTGTACGTTTCTTCATTCAGATCTATTTGCGATCCATTCCATTCTAAACAAACAACGCAGTTTACATCCTTCGTCCTTGTTACATTATTCATTAAGATAATAATTAATAAATGCACGCATAATTATCAGTGAACTTGATAAATGTTGCAGATATGTTTTACATGCATGCACAAACAAATGCCTTTCAACTTATGTGTGCAAAATTCAGAATAAAATGAATGTGAAGCAATTTGTACAAATAGAGTCTGTAGGCCTACTGTGTTGTTACCATTAAATAAGCGCATTTAGTTTCATATTTGTTCAAATATTATAATGTTATTTTTTCATCTATGTTGATTATGAAAAGTGAACCGCACGAGTAAGATAGGATGAGCAATATTGAGAGACATGGAGTGGGTCAGACATGATTTTGACCACTTAATTAAGTTTTGTTTTGCAGAAAGACTTTTTTTAAAGTGAATTTCGTTTTGTATAAATTGTATCTTAATTTTAATATATATTTTTTTATCAACCAATTGCCTGGATTTAATAAATAAAAAGCAGATATAGCAGACAACACAATCATAGAGGCGCCCGCGCGGTCACTTGTATTGCTCGTGAACAGGAGCGCATCTCATCCTAACTTAACGAAACTCAGCATATGCCTCACAGACATGAAATATATCTTAAAAAAGCTTGAAATGTCTTTTTAACAATTTAAAACAAAAAGAAATAGGCTACTCTCTGGTTATGTAATCCATGATGTGCATTTCTCTCTAGGCGCATTCACTACTACGGAGATGGCGATCGTCAACTTCATCTTTACAGTTGTTGTTGCTGTTAATAAACTAAAAATAATAGGCCTTTAATTTTATTAAACAATAAATTAAATGAAATTGTAATTGTATTTAAAAAGCAACAAAAAATTCCTGTTTAATTTTTTTTTAACCTTTGCTAATTACGCATTAAATTCAGGTAGGCTACTGAGTTGCTGTCCTCAGTGTCGCAGAAAAGCGCTGAAACGGAGATGAAGGGGAACCCGTTTTTTTTTTTTTTTTTGGCTTATTTTAACTGGCCCATCCAGTTTTCTGGGGGCCCACCTACAATCAAAATCCTGGCGCCGCTAGTGGCCTGGACGCGATGACAGCGCAGTCCTGACATGTCAACTAGGCTCTTCCCTGTGAAGGCCTCCCTCCCCTCCCTTTACCTATCTACAGATAAAGCGTTGTTGGGATAATTGTGGTTCGCGTGGCTACGTGAAAGCGATAAAATTCTGTATTATTAATTAAGGCCAGACAAGTAGTTTGTTGAGGGTTGATTTGTAGGGAAGGACTACATGCCTGCGCACATATATTCAAACGCACTTAAAGACTGAACTCGTAATACGCATGTGCACTCCATCGGCGTTCTCACTGGTTCGCGTTTTTGAAGTTTGCGCAGAAAGAACTGAAGAGTTTTCTGTTAAAGCGGTGTTGTGTTAGTGGCCCCTGATCGTTGCGACGGAAAGTGAATCAATCAAACTAACTTTAGCTGGACAATAACTTTGTTCTAGAGCTGCTATAAAGCCAAAACACTTTAATTTCCTATTATCAATGTAAAGCTGCTTTGGAACAATCTACATTGTTAAAAGCACTATATAAATGAAGATGACTTGACCTTTTCCATCAGCCATGATGAATCTTTGAGAGGAAACCGGAGTGCCCGATGAAGCCTCTCCTCTCAACTGTCTCCACAGGTTCTCCTGCACCAGGGTGTAAGTACTCCCTGTATCCAATACCGCCTTCACTTCTTTACCTTTTACTGTTACAGGTACCAAGAGAAGGGAGGTCTGCAATGCAATCTATCATGATACTACTTGGTATCTTGATACTTCTGCTGGTATAGTATCATAAGATATGTTTTTGCTATTGCGATAACCCTAGATGTTAGCAGCGAAAAGTTTCACTGGAAGGGTTCATTAAAATGACTTAGGCCTACTTCCGCAGCTACAACTCGTTAAATCTAGCGCTCCGTACGCTCTAAATCAGACACAGAGAGAAAATTGTGCGGTAAGATTACATTTATTTGAGTGAATTATAACATTCATTTGAATGAATTACAGAGAGATGTACGCTTGTGCGTGTGAAGTACATCCGTTCAGCGTCTCAACTAACGATGAAGTGGTAAGTGTAATAAGTAAAACACATCGATGTTACCACCTCGCTACTGAGAAATATGATGTAGCTAATTAGTAGCAAAGTCGCGGGCCAGCGTTGACAATATGTGCTCATATCTGTCCGCGCAGAGCAATCTCCCATCTGTGTGTGTGTGTGTTTGTGTGTACGGGCATCAACAAAAGCAGCGTAGTAATACAGAGCGGTGATCAAACTGACCTACCGGTGCATTACATGGTTAGAACGCACACCTTGCAGCCAATCGGAATCATGTATTCAGACATTCCATGGTATAAAGAAAAATAAAATAAAGATTATGTAGAACAGGCAAAGAATTGCATTAATAAAAGACCTGTAAAAATTCAAGTGCAATGATTTAATTTTACTACCAAGTTTGAGTTAAAAACTTTTAATTGAGTGAGAATTCTTTAGAAAATTAAGCTGAAAGATATTCACAATAAATTACACATAATCTATGGCGGGCATACAAATGAGCATGCTATGAGATGTAGCAATAATTGAAATAACAGAAAACTGAACAGGAAGAATAACAATAAAAAAAATTGCGCACAAATCAAGTACCCATAGTCAGTTAATATTCAGGTACAAATCAAATGTAACCTTTTTGTGTTTTTAAAAATCACACGATACCAGTAAAAAGATACAAAGCACCAAAGTAAAACTACTTACAAAAGGACTGTAGTAATAGAAACAAACAATGCTTATTGTCCACAGGTGGGCAGTAAAAACAGACGACTTCAGTTATTTCTTGTTTTTTGCCTGATTTCTTGGAGAGCCTTTTAGTAAATCTCGAATCTTGAGGTAAACCCCCGTTGCTTCAGCAACTTCTGTAAACTCAGGAGTGTCCTCAAAAGGAATTATTCCCGCAGCAAATCTGCTACGGTGCGGGACGAAAGCTACTTTATTTATGGCAGTTTCCTCCGTGTCATCAGCCACTTGAGCGTTCGACTCTTGTGTGCTTATGTGTGGAGAGGCTGAAGTTTCATTCGTTGCAGCGTCATTATTACTGTTTTCCTCGTAGATTTCATCCAGGACGATAATATCACTCAAATCGATCACGTTTTCATTGATTGAATGTTTTTCCTGACCATCACAGGTTGTTTTATCTATCGTCTCACCCTCGCAATTAGTTACTGGATCACCAGGTGAAGTTGGTGTGCTCTGGATTTCATAAGCATGACTCAAGTCCTCCATCTTTTCTCCTTCTTCCTCTGTGTCAAGCTTAAGCGAAGTGACAACACTGGGTGAACTTGGGACGGGGGTCCCAGAAGCTCCAGCTTCAGAATCACTGTTGGTTGTAGTATCTGCCTTTTCAAGGGCTGCCCAAAGAAGCCTTTGCTGCTCCTCCAGTTCCTCCAAAGTCAGCCCATCCTCTGACTCTTCCCCCTCCGTCATCCCCCTCCCTTGGGTGGATGGAGAATCACTTGTAGGTGGAGTTGCTGGTGGAGTACCCTTAGGGACTGGAGGTGTGGTTGGAGGCGTTCCCAGCGGTAGAGGTGGAGGAACGCTCAAGGATGAACAACCAGGAGGGAGTGGTGGGTGGAACTGGAAACCATCAGATCTCATTTGAGGCGCGTCATGATCTGTAGAAGAACGAAAACTAAATCATCATGATTGTCTTTCACAATTATGAAGTCTTTTTTTAGTGAGGCACTGACATCTCGGCAACCAAAAATATTCAGGACACAACAATAGACCCTGACACATTTAAAGGGATAATTCACAGAAAAATTCAAATTCACAACTACCACTTTGACACTTCAAAAAGTTCATAAAGAGATCATAAAACTAATCCATATGAATTGAGCGGTAGTGTAGTCCAAACTTTTCTGAAGAGACTCAATCGCTTTATATGGTGAACAGATTGAATTTAGGCTTTTATTCTGAGGATGAACAAAAGTCTTACGGGTTTGGAACGTCATGATGGCGAGTAATTAAAGACAGAATTTTCATTTTTGGGTGAATTATCCCTTTAAAACGTGCCACCTGAGAAGTGCTAATGAAATGTTACCACTGTGGCCCTTGATTTTGGCCCTACAAAACTATTTCGTCCAAAACTGAAAATTAATCTCTACCACTTAACTACTTGTTACAGCACAATATAAACATAAAAAAATATGTAATCGCTCAGTCAGTTTCTACAGTGGAAAGACGTCAAAAACAGCTTGTAAACAATGTCACGAAACATTACAGTAACCTTATGAAAATCATTAAATGTTCATAAACTCAAGAAAAAAAAATTACTCTATAGTAGGGCTGGGCGATAAAATGGTATCTGTATTTATCGATGGGTACACCATTGTCGGTAACGATCTAAAAATGTACGATATAGCGCTTGATATTTTCTTTAAAATGCGCGCGCATCGCCCGTAGAACGTTCACATATTGCGTCTAAAAAACACCCAGCTGTGCCACTGTCTTCTTTCCAAAGCGCTTGCGCAAAGCGCTATTCATAAGTGGACTGAGAAGTTAAAGATGGCATGACCACCACAACGTTTCCCAACATCAAATGGCAAAAGTAATGAAAGCGGAACAAAAACTGCGCTACTCATTATTTTGTGCTTCACGCTCAGTTTGGACCAATGTCTGTGCAGCACGAGCCAATCTTGATCTATCCAGCTAGATTCATCATCAATCCACCCCATCAAGGTCGGTCAGAAATCTTGGAGTAATATTGGATGACCAGCTGACCTTCACAGATCACATTTCAAAGACAGCTCGATCATGCAGGTTTGCACTGCACAACCTCAGGAAGATCAGGCCTTTCCTAACTGAGCATGCAACACAACTTCTCGTCCAGGCCCTGGTCATCTCTAGGCTTGATTACTGCAATGCTCTTCTGGCTGGACTTCCATCATGTGCAACTAAACCTCTACAAATTATTCAGAATGCTGCAGCTCATATTGTCTTCAACGAGCCAAAAAGGGCCCTCGTCACTCTCTGCACTGGCTACCACTCGCTTGCTTACAGATCTACCACAGGCTCAGCTCCCCTTACTTTCACTCGCTCCTAAGAGTCTACGTCCCTACTAGAAGCCTACGATCGGTCAACGAGCGACGGCTCGTGGTTCCATCACAAGAGAGCCACAAAATCACTTTCCAGAACATTCTCATTCACAGTTCCATGCTGGTGGAACGCTCTCCCTGCCCTCATCCGGAGTGCTGAATCCCTGACAACATTCAAAAGACAACTGAAAACCCATCTCTCCCGTGAGCACTTAACCTCATAATAAAAATAATAAAACTTTTCTTTCCTTTTCCTTTAATCCTCCCTAATCGGGCTTATGCTACTCTGAACAATGCCTGAACTTCGTATTTTGAGCACTTCTTGCGTTGTTTTTGCCTCTTTACGATGACTCGCTTAATTTAGTCCTAAATTGTAAATCGCTTTGGACAAAAGCGTCTGCTAAATGACTAAATGTAAATATTATCATATTTAAATGTTATCTTTAATGTAATGACCAAAACATTATTTATTCATCCTTCAAGACGTATGACAACTCACTTAAAAATATTTTTTCTTTGATAAAAAAAGATATGAAACATATTTTGATGCATTTTTTAGCTATATCGCACAGCCCTACTCTATAGAGACAAGTATTTTGATAAATATATGCACTATTTCATATTTATTATATTTTTACTTAACCTGTTGTCTTTATTATTTAATGTTTTAATAAATCTGCCACGAAAACATATTACAGTCACTTTTAAATGTTTATATTTCAACAACGAATTAGAGTAGAAAGTATCATTAAAAAGTTAATAGAGAACTGCCTTGTGTGCAATTTAAATGTTTAATTTAATTATACAACTCCATTTTCACTTGAGTGTTGATTATTAAATAAATGTGATTGATTATTAAACTATTGTCCAGCTTTTTGTTTCAATGAAAACTTTCATTTTGGTGTTTCTGTAAAAAAAAAAAAAAAATCACACACAAAAAAATCAGTTACATACTATATGTAAAAAAAAAAAAAAAAAAAACTTAAGTAAATAGTTTCACTGCAAAGAAGCTATGTCAAGTATGTATTCCGGAACAATCTGTACTCAATAAAACCTACAGTGTTTAACAAAATGGAAGCTGTGTACCTGACTCTATCTCCATATCCGATGCCTGGTGCGTTTGCTCTGAATTAGATCTCAATTTCTTTGTCTTTTGGAGTGTGGATTCAGACTCATGACGCCTCTTACTGCAGCTGGTGGCCTGCTGTGCACATACAGAGATCATAAATTCCTTGGGAAATATCAATAAAGGCAATAAACCAGAAAAAAAATAACTAAAATTTATATCGAAAAGGGTTTTTACCGATGGAAAGTTACTGCTTAAAAAAGCAGCAAAATTTTGCTTCCATTGCTGAGGCTGCATTGGAATAGACCCGAAAGACCTGTAATCCTGTATATTGGAAAAAACACACAAGGGTTTGTTGGATTTCAACAGAACAGGCTTAATAGAGGGAAAACAGGATTTTGCATTAACAGCCATCCACAGCCACATTTGTAGACTGTCAGCTTGTAGAAAAAGGGTGCGTCTCAATCAGCTCCCTAGTTCAGTAATCGAGGAGTCATCCATTTTAAGGACTGTCTCAATCCCCAAATCCTTCTTGTGCACTGAAACGTTCGCTCCCTAATGCTCACTGTTGCCTTACCGGAAGTTTTTTTAAGCCATTACTGTATTACATTTCGGCATAAACATACATTGCTAGTAGTAGTGAACATAATTAATCTAAGATTTATTATAAATTTACAGCAGAAAGGTTGCAGGTATATGTAACAATCAATGTTTTTTATCAATGTACTTTTAAATAACATAAAAAAATAAATATCAGAAAGATATCTGTGCTGCTGTTGTTCATAAATATCAGAAGTGATGTTGTGCATCGAGGATGTTGCCATGTAGCCAGAAATAGAGCCATCACTGTCCCAATGTGTAGTGAGTCAGGGTCCTCACCAGTGCCTGATTTCGTGTACGCAATATACTGATTCACAATCTAGGGAGCCGATTGAGACGCACCCAAGATGTTCTACATTTCCTGAAGAGAATGTCAGCGGTAGATGTTGCATCATCTTCGTTCTGTTTGTAGCTAAAGTTTCACCAGACCAAGATGCATCATGATGTGGAAACAAGCATTTCTTTCTTTGTTTCATGTACAATTAGAGTATCTGCACACTTACATCTCTTATGTTGGGTGGCGTAGAGACATTGAAGCCAGGAAAGTCAACCAGCTTGGAGACATCATAAGATGTCTTTTGGATGGAGTGATTTTCATCTTCATCATTTGATCCTTGCAAAGAAAAGTTAATGAGTCAATGGCAGCATAGTTGTATTTAAAACACACTATCCTTCCTTAATCACGCTTATGAAAGGTGAAGGTCTTGCAGTTCTGTGGTCAGCTGCAACAAACCCCTCAATATGAAAACCCTTAGTAACAACTTACAATTCTGGGGTTTCGTAACCTAAGGGATTTGTTGCTAACACAGGCCATAATATAATACCAAACTCAGTCTTACCATCATAGAGAATCAGGCCTGAGTTTTCCATTTCTGCCTCTTTTAACCAGCCAGGCGGGTAGCCGAGCTCCCTCATGCGGTAGATGAATGGAGGAAGGGTGTTTACAGTGATCCCAAGAGCATCAAGGAGGTCTTCACTACACAAAGACAATATAAACTGCATATCAGCTGAGTCGACTTTCAGAAAAATGACATTTCACAGACCAGGCGTAAGCCTAGTCCCAGACTAAAACGCATGTTTGAGCTGTTCTAACTGAAAGCAACTTGCACTGATATATCTTAAAATATATCATTGTTTTTCTCAAGATGCACATCAGTAATGTTTATTTTTTTCTAAAAGGCACGTTTATAAAAGCTACTTAAATGCCTTAATTGAACTAAGGCCTCATCCTGGCTTAATCTAAGCTCTGTATCTGAAACCAGGCCTAATCCTCCCAAATTAAAATATTTGGGCAAAGAAATGTGGGTGGAAAGACAAAATGCCTTTGTTATGTTATCAGTACTTGAGTCAATTGTATGTACAAGTCTATAATTGTACATGCAATATTTATTAACCCATTCACTAAATCTAAAACTAATTTAAAGCAGCTACATAATTATCAGATTTGTGATTCAGTTAAAAGTAGACGGGTAAAGTTGGTAAGACAAACTTAGAATGTTGGCTAACATTGAAAATATCTTTTGTGTTTCAAAAGAAAATTTTTTTATAAAAACAAAAGTTTTAAGGGTTTGACAATTTTCATATTTGGATGAACTAACTCTCGAATGCAATAAATGCAAATCTGCAGAAGGAACGCTGATTCATTTGTTTTGAGATGCTGTAAAATTCACAGGTATTGGACTCATATTTCAGCCCGATCTTTTGTTGGCCAGTTTGGGGGTTAAAGCCTGTCTATCTCTTCATGTACAGTTCTAACAAATACAGTGATTCTCCAGAACAAGCATGCCACACAAGCCCTGTAAAAGTGAAGCCAAAACGTCTCGATCGCCCCCCGGTGACTGGTCCTAGTATAGGTCATAAACCTCGTCTCCCCGTGTTATTCAACGGGACGTGAGACCAACTAAACAATTAAATTACACTTCAAATAGGGTGGTTTCTGTCATTTACTGTAGTTTTATAACGCTGATGTAAGTTCAAGTGTCTGTTTTTAAAATAAGTTTGTTTTTAGTTAGATACGTGATGCTATAAAAACGGTGGTGTAACGTCATGATTGACAGCTGTCATTGACAGGTTCAAGTAGTCACTGAAGCACCAACGACCGACTTTTTTTCGGGATCTTCGGAGGACTGAGGAGATTGTATTTAGGCCACTTTAAAAAGTGCAGGGAGAGTGCATTCTGCGTGAGTGAGGGCGGAGCGTTGATTGCGCGGCTTGCCTTCCTTCCTCACTTCTGCGCAGGTCTGGTCCCGAGATCGCTACTGCGCAGACTCAAGTCCCAAGACGTCAGCGCCATATCGGGACACTGGCGGCTTCAGTTATCACCAATGGAAGAGAGCGAAGGGGCGTTGTCCATCTTTTTTTACAGTCTATGCTCCAGAAGTGGAAACTAGACATGCTTTCAACATTTGATGCGAGTTGATGAACATTATATATATATATAAAGATAGCCTACAGCGATTTATCAATGACAAACTAGATTTATTTGGGAACTTCTGGAAGCTCTTAGAATCGTGTCATACCTTTTTTGCATTTTTTTAATGCTTTTATGATGTTTTGATATTAGATTACCTTATTAGGAATGATAGTTTTCCATACTCTTTCCTAGGGCTGTTCCCTAATATTCAACAAAAAATTAGTTGACGAGAAGAGGCTTAATCGACCAAATTCGTCAGTTAGTCACAAAAAAAAAAAACCTCCACAGGAAGTGGAAAGTCACACAGTCCGTGACAGACAGATCATTAACACAGCGACCTCAAACATGGCTTATCAGTTAAAACATGCAAGTAGTAGCTCAACGTTTGCCACTTTACATGGCCGCTTGCTCTATCGTTAATTGAAATTAATGTGCGCTATTATTAGGCACATATCCACGTGTTTGTGTGGAAGTTAAATTAGTACAGCACTCACTGCATGACAAGTTAACTTAACATGCATTTCTCTCTATTAGCGCATCTATTATTCTGTGGAAATGAGAGTCAGTCATCAACATCTTTGCAGCCGAGAAAACACTAAATTATTAAAATGTTCACAATCATTACTTATGCTAGTGCGCTTGATTTATATTTTAAAGGCTCATTATTGTTTAGCATTTCTCTGTAATGTAGAACAACAGTGATACATACCGTATATGACTGAAGGGGGACTTTAAGTGTTTGCCTTATGTGAAAACTAAGAAATTACTTAACAAAAAAAATAGAGAAAAAAAAAATGCAAGAATTGGCACTACATAAGATGACTGACCTCATTATTCCTGGCTTGTACTTTGCAAATCGCTCCTCGACCTCTTCTGCATGGTAGCGTTGGTTGCTCTGATTGCTGTTCTGTGAAAACTCCTTTCTTTTTTCATTGATACGAGCCATATCTTTGGGCTTAAACAGTAAATATAAAAAAGGTTAAAAGGTTTAAAAGGCTCAAAGTTTGATTTATAACCATATGTCGATTTCAAAATATAACAATGCAACAGTAAATTTGAATCTAGTACATATATAGTCAATAACTGAAGAAAAAAAACACCTTCGGACAGTCTCGGAGTTGATGGTCCTCAGAACAGCAGTTAAAACAGCATGGTCTAGGTCTGGAAAGACAACACAAGCAATCGAAAACATTGTAAAGGATTGGTAAAGGCAAGCATCAGTCTTGCAATACCATCAAAATATCAATATCCAAAAGCTGCGATTGTAAACTCTTTCCATACCTTTTCTCCTTTACCTGCACCTCTTGGCCCTCGAGGGCAATGATCTGGCCAAAGACCTGCTGGTATCTTAGCAAAAAATGATTCAGGAGCAGTGATGTGCATAGATGTGTAAAATAGAGTGTAAGCATTATCTAGATTGTGAAAAGCACAGTAAGTATAAGCTGGCTATAAGCTTTAGGATACTTGGGAACTTCCCATCCATCAGTCAGCTGGGGGTTTTCATTCAGCAGCGGCTGGCCAAGTTTATCAACACAGAAGTTGGTGAAGTATAACACACTCCCTATTATCTACAAACCAAAAACAAGATTGATAAGTAGTGGGTTCAATAGTTGACTAAGGCCTCATTTACACTCAGTGAAATGTGACCCAATTTTTTGCTCATATGTGACGCAGATTGGGTGTGTTCTATGACAGTGGAAACAGGAAAAAAAACGCATGCATTCGGATATTTCGAGATCGGTTTCAGGCCTCATTCATATGTGGAAATAAATCGGATATGTGCCAATGCGACTGCCATGTAAACAGGCAGATCAAATTTTCTGAGGCATTAGGCAACGTCTCCACAGTTTAATGACGAGAGAAACCCCGACGTGCATCTGCAAAGGGACGAAACGTTGTGTTGTCGTAGGAGAGGAATGTGAAAAAACGTTGACAACATATTGTTGTACACAACAAAATTTCGTACCCACTGCTCCTAGTTAAAGCCAATATTTAAACACAATATGCTCCCACGAGTCCTGAGATCTCTCTCACACTCAATAACTGAAGCATATGTGCAATGATGGCTCTTTTCGTCCTCCTTCGCCTCAAAATCATGATGATGTTTGGTGAATAGGCATGTGCCGGTATCAACTTTTCATGCTGCGATTAATTGATTGAGCTTTTACCACGGTATACGGTATTATCACGATATTTTAATTGCTCAAGAGAAATGGATGGATTGGTGGGGGGGATGTAGAAAAAAAACTACTTGCATTACAATAGTGATTGTCAAAACATTTGGTAACTAAATAGAATTTTACACAATTTTCACGCTTCCAATTCTTGGGATTTGATTTCAATCTTGATTCAGTATTGACTTTTTGGATAATTATTAGGTAGGCTACAGTAGATAGACGTTAATTTTTCTCAAGAAAAAATATATCTCACATAATGCTGTAAACATACAGAGAGCCCTGTCTGCTGGTATTATTAAAGGTTAAAAATTAACTAATTAAATTAAATATAATTTGGTTTTCATTATAATAACAATTATGACACAAGTAAAAATATAATACAAATGTAATATAGTGCACATATTTAGCAAAATACTCCTCTCTATAGCTATTTTTTTCTAGTCAACTAACGTGTTGGTCATTAAATGGCTTTCCTGAGGTAAATGTAACGTTCTGTGACATAATTGTTCACCTGCAGTTTTATTGACCTCTTTCCGTGGTTGAAAAACACTGAATGATCGATATTATGTATGAGGCATATATACCTTTCGGTAAATTGTAGCCTACTGTATCTTTAAATAAAAAGTAACAGATGATCGGTTTACTTGAACTGAGGCGCTACAGTGATCTGTCAAGTCACATTTACAAGCACCAAAACAGTATTTATTGTCTGAATTTCGTAATAAAATGGACAGAACATGAGAGCTGAGAATTGTTTTCATACCATAATAACCTGCTCTGTCTAGTCTGCCGGTCTCCGTGTCCTCTTTGCTCCGCGATTTTTCTCTGCGTGAGAAACTGCATGTGGCGCGAGAGCGTTTGAAAAGTGTAAATTGCGTGAGTCTCATGCTGAATGCGTATTGACAGCTCTGCTTTTAGAAGGGGGATAAATCGTCGGCAGCGTTCCTCCTTCCGCCATGCTTCTTCTCCATGTGAGGATTGTTTACATTAGACTAGAGTGCGCACGGCGCCGCATGCACACAGCGCTATACATGTGGGGATTGTTTACATCAGAGTGCGCACGTGTTTCGCGCAGCATACGCAGTGTTTGTTTAAGCGGTTGATGGAAAATAAGCTAATACGCGTTCTATAAATATAAATTCTGATCTATTATTTTTCACGGTATTTTGAAGTGCCCGCGATAACAATATCGTGCATATTCATTACCGCGATTTATCACATTACCGAATACCGGCACATGCCTATTGGTGAACTTCGCATATATTGCAGAGCTAGCATCAAGCATATTTCGCTTCCGCCCATCTGTGTAAGAAAATCTAACCCTTTAAGCATGCGCAATGTTTCAGATAGTATGGCAAGTGTAAAACACATGAATCGGATATGGGTCACAGTTGAAAGAACGTATAAACGGACGGTCAAAAAAATCGGATAAAGGTAACAAATCAGAATTGGGCATCAAGACCTGCAGTGTAAACGAGGCCTAATTGAATATGAATAATGTGTTCTGCTGGGTCACTCACACTGAAAGCATTTTTTATAAGTTGGGAATCACTGGAAGTCTTCGCTTTATAGCTCTCCTCCATGACGAAACTTGAATGCTACAAACAAGGAAAAAACAGAATTTGTGAATACTGATGGAGACTATTGTATTAAATTCCTTGTCCAGTGATAATAAAGATGTACATGTGGGTTGACATGAAGCGCAGAGCCTTCTGGATCATTGTTACACTCATGTAGGCGTTTCTCGACAAGACAGTAGATGAAGTCTTCGATGTCTTTCCGACATTGTCTAAACACACACACACAAAAAGCATTTAAAAAAATACATTTTTGAAAACTTATAAACTTCATAATCTAGGATGTTACAGAAAGTACCTACTTGGAAATGATGCTGTTTCCATAATTAACCTGACAGAGTGGTCCATCGGTTTTGGAATCTGATATTTTTATACCCCTGCCATAAAAATGACCATTGAATCAAATCAGTACCTGCAAATGCCCTGTTTAACCGTATATTGAAATAGAGTGTAAATAATTATTATTAACTCACGTAGGACGACTTAATATGTTCAACTTTCTCTTCAGTTCCTCATGTGGATCATCATTAAGGTACAAAATTCAACACTCAATATAAAGACAGACAACAAGCAGTGGATAAAAAGAGAGTAGAAGTACACCATATAGCTATTATTGATCAGTATTAGCATTTTTCATCTGTTTGATGAGGCTAATATTGAAATTAGAGAGCATAGGCTATTTATTCCAGTGAACCCTTTTTCTGTTCCAGCGGCTGTATTACAGAAACTTCCCGTCTTAATTCTTGACTGAAGATTTGAAAAAAGTTATATATTACAGAAAAGGTTTCAAAGTACTAAACATTCAATCTTCTTTTTTCATTTCAGTCTTGATGCTTGATGTAAAATTGTAAATTTAGGAGTTTCAGTATGCTTTTTCTAACAAAAACATTCAAAATAACAGTTATTACGTTGATTATCGACCATAACAAATAAAAATAAAGAAAGATCTGCTGTCGATGCAAACTTAATGGGATAGTTCACTCAAAGATGAAAATTCTGTCATTAATTTCTCACCCTCATGTCATTCCAAACATAACTTTCGTTCATCTTCAGAACACAAATGAAGATCTTTTAAATTAAATCTGAGAGATTTCTGTCCCTCCATTGACAGTCTACACAACTACCACTTTCAAGCCCCAGAAAGGTAGTGAAGACATCATTAAAGTAATCCATATGATTCCAGTGGTTTATGAAGCCATAATTTACACCTTTATTTAAAAATCTCGCTTTCACAAGAGCAGCACGACGACACGTGTGTGCTGTTGACACGAGGGCGGACGTTGTTAGGTGAGGGCACGTTGGAGATTCATATTTTATAAATAATGGTGTAAATTATGTTTGCTTGTGCGTCGCTGGGGCTTGAAAGTGGTAGTTACGTAACTTAGCTGTCAATGGAGGGACAGAAAGCTCTCAGATTTCATTAAAAATATCCTCATTTGTGTTCTGAAGATGAACGAAAGTTTTAGGGGTTTGTAATTATTGACAGAATTTTCATTTTTTGGGGTGAACTATCCCTTTAATCATACTTTCATCGTAACTGAACTAAACATAACTGATCTACACAAACATCAGACATTGTTCAACGTCTGTTGAACACAATCGAAAAGTGCAATAATAGATACAGCTATATCCAGTGATACAGCTATCTTCAACACGCAAGCAAAGCAGTTCAGCCGAAACCGAAAGCCAGCACGCTCACTGGATGAAACACTATAAGGATATTCTCTGCCTTCAGACGCTCTACTGTTTCTTCGCACACTTCTAATGTCTGCCGAAGCCCCCGGAGTCGATCTGAACTCTCACCCTCTTCCTCATCACCTTCATCTATTATACGAATGTGCGTTGGCGCGTTCTCGTCGAATTGCTCGAACAATTCTGCATCTCCAAAATCCACCGCCGCCATGTTTGATGATCACAAAGCGCGTCCGGTTCGAAGGACAAATGCTACAACGCGCTGACGCTTGACTGTTGATTGGCTAGAGACCAGAATCAGGAAGTAAATATACACTCATCTGTAGATAGAAACAACACGGCGTTTGGGGAATACTTCATATCTAAAGCATAAGCAGGCTATATATGACCGTTCCTAAATTAGATTTTGCGGTTTTACAATGCCCTTCTGTAACCACGTTAAAGATTATATCTGGCATGTCAGGGCGTTTGCAATAAAACTATTTATCTCTTCACTATTTTAAAATTTTCCTGTCTGTAAATCATCATGACATCTGGAGGAGTTTCTCTCATCAATATGTCATATTGGGAGAGTGGGAAAAGGAGGATACGATTCTTGTATCTTACAAACAATAACTCCTTTAACGTTTCTAAACGAAGCACAAATGAGGTAAGTGTAACTTAGGCTACCACTTACACAAGTAACATATCACTGTTGATTTTTGGACATACATGATACCCTGCTGGAAAAATTACTGAAACCAGCCTAAGCCTGGTCATATCTGATTTAGTGGGCTAGTTTTAGAGGGGTTCTGGACACTTATTGGCTAGCTGATCAGACTGGGACACCAGCTGGAGACCAGCTTGAAAGACCAGCCGAGGCAGATTTTAGCATTTTATTTTCTGCATGGAAACAACTGCATCATAGTAAAGCAGTGCGTTCCCCTGCTAAAAAAAAACTCTATGCTGGTCTTTACTGGTTTAAACTAGACATAACTGGTTTAAGCTGGTCAAGATGGTGACGTTCAGCTGGTTTTAGATGGTTGGTCAGCAGGGCCCGGTTTTTCAAAGCAACATCGGATTGGATCAATCTGATCCGGATAGGAACTTTTCAGGATCACCAAATCCTGTTTACTAGAGCCTTAAATGGAACCAACAGTGTAGCCCACTGGCTTAGCAAAGAACAACAGTTGGCAAAATACCGGTGGCCACAAATAACCATTGTTTATTTTAATTTTAAGAAACAGAAACACTGTAATAAACAGAAACATTTGACTTTCCTTATTTTGTTATTATGTTAAATTGTAGATTTTGTTGTTTTACCATATCTCATTAGATGTGACATGCTTCATATATGCTTCAAATATGAAGAAATGTATATATCATCAGTAAACATTGATTTTGTGATCATTCACTTAAAAAAAAAACCTCTCTGGTTTTATTTGGTTCGAAAAATCACAACTGAATCCACCCTTCTGATGGGATCAGGATAATCCTGTTTTTTTTTGGATCAAATAGATCCCAAACCAAGTTCAAAGTTCTGAAAAACCCAAAGGGCAGGTTTGATCCAGATCAAATTTAAGATCGGATTACATGATCTGATCTTAGTTCAGAATCCCTCTTTTGCTTTTGAAAAACCCATTTCCAAGATTTGATCCAATCCGTGATCCGAAATCCCACTGGATTACTTTTGAAAAACTGGGCCCTGGTCTACCAGCCTGACCAGTTAAAGAAGTGGCCGAAAAGCAAACACCCCTTCTCGAACCAGCCTGCAAAACCAGATGTGACCAGGCTTGAAGAAAAACTAAAACCAGTCAGCCAGCTTGGGCTGTTTTTAGATGTTTTTTCAGCCGGGTTTCCACTATGGCTTCTCATTTTTCCAGTAAGCATTCCCCCATCTCTTGATTATTGATAAATTAAACACACTTTAATTAATATCAGTTTAAAGTATTTTTGTCTTCAATTTTTAATAAACTATAGAGATACCTGAGAAGTACCTTTTGCTGTAAAACATTTTTGTAGGACCTGATGATACCTAAAAAAAAATGCTATTTAATTTAGTAATCTATGTACAATTATTTTGTATGGTTCCTCAAATGAATTCAATTTTGTTTATACATTCATTTGTTGATTTTTTTGTTTTGTTTTTAGGATCAGATGATCCCTCTCTTTCTTGGAGCTGATCTGTTCTCAGACACAGACATTCGCAGTGAAAACCAACCCAGATACCATGCGAAATATGCTAAACGAGGATTGGCAACTAAACTGGTTTTCTCATCAGGTATGTGATGATCATTTTTTGGCCTGGGCATTGGATGATAATAGTTAATTTTCATGAACTATTAGAGGATAATATTTACCTTATTTCTCTCTAGACTTCAGATTCCAAGGGCTACGACTTCCCTTTTCCAACAACAGTCTGTGGTTCTATAGTGTTCAAGGAGTTTTTCGAGTGGCATTTGAACTATATAGCAAACAAGACCAGCTCTCAATTATGGAGTCATTTCAGGTAATTTGAGTTTGTCATTATATTTTATGTATTTGTATCTTCACGATTTCTAATAAGTCTTGTTTGTGTTTTATTAATTTTCCTCTTAAGGATCTATGGAAATCTCGAATAAATGACAGCAACTTAAACACGACCTATCATCTGAGTGCCCAGGATGTTCAACCCCAAAATGATCAAGAGGCACAAACAATTTTGGCAAATAATAAACCATGTCCATCATACCAAGGCCATCAACACTCAGACGGAGGGGAAATGAACATCTTTCCAATAACCACAGTTCAGTCAGATATTTCATCATCTACAGATCACGACTACTGTTCCTTAACAGAGCAAACGAACTTAAGCCAATGCCGTTTACTTGCTGATAAACTTCACAGCCTAGCGGAAAAACTGAAGTTACTTACAAATATGGAAGCAGAACAATTAAACACTACCACAAAGGTCTTGGACTATGTTGAATACTCTATCACCGGGATGATTGAAGAGGAAAGACTAACGGATACTGTGATGGCACTGATTCACACTCATTTTAAGAGTTACTCCATCTACTCAAGCAGTCTTTTAAAGGCTGTGGCAGGTTGGCTTGGCCAGCAGTTCAATGCAGCCAACAGCACCATTAGCCACCGGGTTGAAGGTTTTAAGACCCAACACATTGAGCACATCACAAACTTGCCACCTCCAGAGGAGCTGGCAACTGAACTTTTCCCAGAGGCAATGCGAAATCTTCTTGCACACTGGATGGGTCTGAGTGACGAGGCAGAACACTGGAAACGACACAGCGAATACCCAATTTTATTGCTTATCCTTGAATTTGCCAATCACAATCTTATCACTGGAGTGGCCCATGTATTGTATTCCAGTCTAATATGCAAATAAGTGTAGTTATTTGCATATTATGTCCTGAGGTGACATTTTTATAGTTGTATAGCCTTTACAAATTATTCCAAATAAATTGTTTTCCCGTCAAAAGCCATGTTTTTTATGTCTTTTCCACACATGTTGGGGGCACAAATGTAGTATTTGTTTATAAAAGAAGTCTTGTGATTTTAGGCCAATATATTAAGAATTTAAGAGGAAAATGGCTATCATAGTTCATATCTTCCTATTTTTAACTTGAAGATATAGCTTCACATCCTTTTTGCCATGCTCAGCTTAAAATGTGTTGAAGCATTAGACAAGAATGTTTTGGTTTATCCAAAAGCTTTTGGTAACTTTTAGCCAGCATGGTTTAATGATGATCTGAGAGGCACAGTATAGCTGGTAAAACAGGTAGAATCCAAATACATTTACATTACATCTCAAATATAGTTACAACTGACCCACCAAACAGACCTACTAAACATGGGGAAGAAGAGGAGTAGTGAAAACAAAAGTAACAAACCTGCAAAGGAAACTTTACAGTGATATGGAATATCTCCCTTTTTTCAGAAGGAACCTAATATGGAAGGAATGTCCATTTTCAAGCAGAAGTACATATGCTTTATTTTGAAAAAAATATGTGTATTTGGTAATATGTGCAAGTTTGTATACATTTAACCCTAGCAGTGCATTAAAAAACTGTATACACCTGTTGCATTCCCGGGTCTGTTTTTATAAAACAGTTATAACTTAATATTTTTCAACTAAAACCATATTGTATCTGTTCAGTAACTTCTCATTAATGAGTGAATGCACACTTCTTCTTTTTTTTAAGTTTTGAATGTGACCATGTTTATCAAGCTATTACTACAGTACATGTACCCCCTATTTATTAATAAAAAATAAAAAAAATTAAATGTTACAAGAACTACAGCAAAAAATGTGATGCAAGAAAATATTTTCATCAATATTTATGAGAAATTTAATTAGAATATATCATGGATTGAATTAAATTCCTTTTAACTTAAAACTCATGACTGCTCAGAACAGTCTAAATGTAATAAAAAAATTATTAAATGTTTCCAAACAAAATATATTCATTTTACTTACATTTTATAGGTATCAGATAGATTCCGCAATAGATGATAAACGGCCTGAATAGATGCCGTGCATAGTGACACACATAGTTTATCTTTCCTCAGGGTGGAGCGCAATACCTCTGTGGCCATGCTTTATTACAAGCAAAGACACACACGATATACGTATGTTAAAGTGGGTTAATAAAGTGGGCGATGCATTTTTGTTAGAAAAATATCCATATTTAAAACTTTATAAACTGGCTTCCTGTGACAGCCGTACACGGAAGAGTGACCTCTGACCCAACATATGAAGTAGGATGTAGCATAAGCTTCAATGAACGTAAACGCCTCTCGTGGTTCAAACAAATAAAGCTGGGCAACAAATTCAAGATCCTCTTCTCTCATATCGAAATCCTCTGACATTTCTGACTTCTAATTCATGACTGGTGTTTTGTTTTGCTCTTTCCTCTGCGCTTCCATGTTCATCAATAAGTCATGCGTTGGGTCAGAGGTCACTTTTCTGCCGTGACTAGACTTGCATATGGCCGTTACCGGAAGCCAGTGATTACAGTTTATGAAGTTGTAAATATGGATGTTTTTCTTACAAAAATGCATCTCTGCCTGGCTGCACATGGGTGGAAATCTACACCATCGCTTCCCTCAAATCCGTGCCGTACTACCGCCCATATCACTGACAAACCCTGCAACTGAGCTCCAACCTCGTTCCTGATGTGAGTGTTCTGAGGAGGAATGTTTCGTCCGTCGAAGCAGAGGATGAGTCACAGAGCAAGAGAGTTCGTTTTGCTGTGTTACACCCATCCCTTGCTGGTTGCAGGTGACAGGGGTGGGGGGTTGAATAATGGTTTGCAGTAAAGTTCGCAATAATAAAAGCAAACATCTCAGAAAAAGGGCTCACTTTTCCTCCTCACTTTCATTTGCACAGTATAAGCAGGATCCCACCATTGAGCGGTGTCATGCGTGGCGCGCACTTCTGTTGGTGTCGGAGTGGGTAATGAATACAATTGTGAACGTCTATACTCTTCAGTTAAGCATGCAGACCACCCCGCTTTTGTGGCATGATGCAGTCAGTGGTGCAAGATCAGCATGCGTCTATTTTGCGAGCAGAGATTCAGTCTCTCCTGGTGTAGCAGGCGATAGAGGTAGTGCCACCAAAGAACAGGGAAGGCGGTCTATATAGCCGCTACGATGGAGGTGTCTGGCCCATTTTGAATCTGAGACCGCTGAATCGTGCACTGGTGAAAGGCTTATTTAAAATTATTACTGTGAAGCAGATCTATGTGCACATTCAACCTGGGGACTGGTTAGTGTCAGTGATTTTAAAAGACGCTTATTTTCATATCCAGATAGCCTCTCGTCACAGAAGCTTTCTGAGATTTGCATTCAAGGATGCTGATCAGTTCAAAGTCCTCCCTTTCAAGCTGATCCTAACTCCGAGTACCTTTACAAAGTGGAATTTGCATTCTAAATTATCTAGATGTCTGGCTTATCATAGCCCAGTATCAGGATGTGTTGAAAAGCCACAAGCATCAGCTTCTGGACCACTTAAAATCTCTGAGACTGTCTATTAACGTGAAGAAGAGTGCTCAGTCAGAAAATGGTGGCTTGCCCACTTCAGGTTGGTGGAGAGTTCCTGCCTCAAGTGGAGGAGTTCAAATATCTTGCTGTCTTGTTCACGAGTGAGGGAAGGATGGAACGGGAGATTGACAGACGGATCGGTATAGCTTCTGCAGTAATGCGGCCGATGTACCGGTCTGTCGTGGTGAAGAAATAGATTTCTATTTCTCTCGATTTACCGGTCAATCTATGTTCCTACTCTCACCTATGGTCATGAGCTTTGGGGTCATGAGCGAAAGGACAAGATCCCAGATACAAGCGGCCGAAATTAGCTTTCTCCGCAGGGTGGTGGGCGATCCCTTAGAGATAGCGTGAGTTGAGCCGCTGCTCCTCCACATCGAGAGGGGCCAGCTGAGGTGGCTCGGGCATCTGTCCCGGATGCCTCCTGGACGCCTTCCTGGGAAGGTGTTCCGGACACGTCCCACCGGGATGAGACCCCGGGGAAGACCTAGGAAACGCTGGAGGGATGTCTCCCGGCTGGCCTGGGAACGCCTCGGTGTCCCCCCGGAAGAGCTGGAAGAAGTGTCTAGGGAGAGGGAAGTCTTGGCATCTCTGCTTAGTCTGCTGCACCCGCGACCCGGCCCCGGATAAGCGGAAGAAGATGGATGGATGGACACTGTGCATCAGTTCAAAGTCCTCCCTTTCAGGCTGATCCTAACTGCGAGTACCTTTACAAAGTGGAATTTGCATTCTAAATTATCTAGATGTCTGGCTTATCATAGCCCAGTATCAGGATGTTTTGAAAAGCCAGGAGCATCAGCTTCTGGACCACTTAAAATCTCTGAGGCTGTCTATAAACGTGAAGAAGAGCGAACTTCAACCTTGGCAGAGCATTGCGTTCTTGGGGCTAAACCTAGATTCATGTGTAATGCGAGCCGCCTGTCTCAGGTGCGTGTGCAGTCCATGCTCAGAGCCCTCGCCATATTTAAGCCATGAGATCAGTTTGCCTGAAGTGTTTTCAGAGGTTACTGGGCCTGATGGCAGCTGCAGCGGTCGTGTGCTGGCTGGGACTTCTGCATATGAGGCCGCTTTGGCTAAAAGCTTGTGTCACGCTCGGCGTATGCGCACTTACACCCCTTTGCTCTACAGGACCATGTACGAGCGAGGGGTTTCGGTGGGCAGAGTGGTCAGAAGAAAAGTCATGATGACGGATGCGTCTTTGATGGGATGGGGAGCCTTCTGGCTTACAGCACTTGGACGAGTGCGCAGTCGAAGTGGCACATCAACTTCCTTGAACTGAGGGCAGTATCTTTAGCTTTGCAGCACTTCTTGCCATTCTTGAAGCACCACCATGTTCTCATTCAACTGGACAACAGGGCAGCGTTATCGTACATCAATCACCGAGGTGGTATTCGTTCTTGCCGGCTTCCGATGTTGGCAAGACTTTTATTCTTATGGCCTCCTCAGACAATCCAGCTGATTTGGAGCCTTTTCAGGGAGGCGGAGATTGATTTATTCGCCTCAGAGGTGAACTCAAACTGCCCACTGTTCTTTTCGCTGACCAGTGCTCCCTTGGAAAGGGACGCTCTATCAAATCGCTGGCCAAAGGGACGCAAATAAGCTTTTCCCCTGATCAAGATCATGCCGCTAGTGCTGCACAAGATCAGGGAAGAGTGGAAGACATTGTCGGTTCCACCAAACTGGCCCAACCATCCATGGTTTCCGAAGTTATTAAATCTCCTGTTTGCTTCCGCGTAGCTAATTCTGTTAAGCAGGGACCTGCTATCTCAGGCGATGGGCACGAAATGGCACCCTAGCCCAGAGAAACTTGCATGTCTGACAGGTCAGCAGGACAGTAATCATATCGCAGCGAGTTTTGGACACGAATGCAGATGCAAGTGCCCCTTCGAACAGGCGCCTCTATGCTTTAAAGTGGATCAAGATCTGGTAAGTTGAGTCTGTCATCTTATCATTTTTACAAGACTGTCTGGATAAAGGGCGTACATCTAAAGGTGCATGTGGCTACCATTTCAGCTTTCCACAGAACAATCACATCCACGAGTCAAATCAGTCAATAATGTCACCTGATGTTAGACCAGTCCATTTTTCAAAAAAGTTTGAGACTAGAAGAGCGGTTATCTCCATTATGGTTGAAGCACAAAATTGCAAGAGACTGCATCATGTAGCAACTCAGTAATAACTGCACATAATGCAAGTCAAATGTAACAAATGTTCATAATGTAATAATTTTATCAAAATATAATTAAATTGTGAATACGTTTTTTTTGTGTGTGTCAGTTTATGAGAAATGCATAATGTACTCAATTTGTCATGAAATAATTTTATAAGGAAAAAAAGACGTATTCATTTTATAGTAATCCATAATTATAATTTCCCACAAAAGTGCACTTAGTTGATTTAATATTAGTATTATACACGTCTAATATAGTAATCACAATAATCATGCATATTCTTGTGAAATGAGGCACTTCAGTTTGAAGAGAATTTAAAATGTTTTTCAATTTGATTTTGGATTTTGATTGGAACGGTTTAACAAACATTGTGAGGGAATAATACTGAGGGGCCGTTTACATGATAGCATTTTCAACTTCAATTACTTCAATTTCAAATTTAAAAGTAATTTTCAATTACATTTAGTATCAATCATTATGGTTTTGTCCATCTTTTTTACTAAATAGGTTGGTCTTTTTGAGCGTCAGTTTAACATCAAGATTACATCAGCCAAAAGGTAAAAATTAGGAAACTTTTATTCAGGCACTCCCTTAATGACCACACTAAACAAGTGCAAATATGGTGTGATTCTGACCTTCAGCTGTAACACACACACAGCAGCTATTTCTAATTATTTGGTTAAGATAGCTAGGCTTAACTTGCCTATTAAGAATCACAATCTAAGATCGCACAAATGCTATGTTAAAAGTGGGGATTTCAGCTGTTCCAATCTCAGTTTCTCTTAGTGTGATAAGAACAAGCCAAATATCAAAAATGTTTGATCTTCATTTATGATGAGAAGTATTTTACATGATAAATTGTTTTATTGTTTCCAGTGTGAAATGTATTGGTCTGGTTTTTTGTTTCCCAACCGAAACCAATGAAATGTCTGCCATGTTAATTTGTGCCCTTAATATATTTATGTAGTAACCATCTTATTAAAATCAATGAAGCATTAACAATATAGCATCGCCCCTAGTACCCAAGGCAGAAATGGACTCGCACCCGTTGGTCGTTGATATTTCAGGAATTGCTAGATTCAGGGAGTTTCAATACAAACACAGTGAAATATACAATCACATTCCCCACCCAAAATCTAAATGGAAGCTTTACAATATTAAACACTTGTCAGAGACCAAGCAACAATATATGTTTGTGCAATCAACTGTATTTACATGTGAATTTTGCAAAATGAATAAAACGACAGATCTGATGAATTATACATGCAAGCTAATGCACCAGCATTCTCTACAAGCACGTACAAACCAGCTTTACAGGGGCAACATCGGCCAGAATTTACAGAGACGTGAAGCACAAGTACAGAATGTTCAGACAGCATCCATGCCCCTTGATGAAAAAGAAGAGGAGAAACCAAGGCCCATTCCCCTCTGCGTGTGCGTCTGTGAGCGGGCCATCTCGTACTGGACGTCCAGGTTGCGAAACATCTCTTCCTGCTGCTGCAAGGTTTTAAGACCTTCTTCGTTAGTAGCTCCTGATGAAGTACCTTCCTCTTCGCCCTATGTGGAACACAATCAATCAGAACATTTCTATATTAAAGAGGACTTATTATGCCCTTTTTCAAAGTCTTGATTTAGTTTTTGGGCTAGAACTGCTTTGAGCGAGTTTGGGAAATGTCCCGCCTCTCACCACAACAACCAGTTTCACCACACAACTAACTCAACCAGGCCTTTATTCTTTGTTTGCCTTGGGCAGGAATTATTTAAATGAGGAATATCGTGACTAGGGTTGGGAACCAAGAATCGGTTCTTATCCAAAAATACCGGAACCGTGCGAAATTCCTAAGTTTCGGTTCCAAAACGGTTCTGGTACGATGTGTGGGAGAAGTGCTGGAAGCTTATCCTTTAATACAATATGAATATTCTCATGAATATTAAAATAGTAATGAATGCACTGAAAAGCCCTCGCGCTCCTCATATACGTTTTGCGTTTTATATGTATACGTTTTCATATACAAGTACATCATGAATGCCTTTTTTCAAACCGTGTTTTTGTCTTATCCTGAATCACTACGGTAAGCCTGTATTAAGCGTTTAGACTCGGACTGCTTTACACCGGTCGGGTCGGCACCGCTGCGGAGTATCCCAGTGCCTGTGTGACTCGTCATAGACATATACAGAGAGAAGTAGCTCCGGCTACAATGTTCTTCTGCAAGACGCATGCAGTTCTGTTTATTAACCTGATTCATAATGAAACAAGTGAAGTCTTTATGAATTAATCATTCAAACACCTGTCTGGATCTTACATGTGTGTTCAAGCATATTCTACCCTTTCTGAGAGGGTATTCTCCACTGCTGGAGATACAATAAGCTTGGAGAGGTCCCAAATTCTCCTAGAGAATGCAGAAATGTTTATTTTCCATCAGAAAAATGTATTACTTTTGCATAAATTGCTAAATAATATGTTGAGTTTGTTGACATTACCAGTCTGTTAAACTCATTTGACAAGTATAAGAAATAAACACAAAAAGGATTGTGCATTTTTCCTTGCTACTAGTTTTTATTAGTTGTTTTAAATTATTTTTACTGAATGGAAACCGAAACCGGAATCGTTTGGCGGAATCAGAACCGGAAAATTTCTTACGATTCCCAAACCTAATTGTGACGTGTTTTTTCCTGGAAGAAAACTCAAAACTACAATGGAGGCGTTTCAGGGAGTTCAGAAACAGTGACACTGATATAGAGAGAATAACTCCCGCTGGAGTGACTTTGCAGATCTTTTTCATGCTAAAACAACAACATTACGGACTAAAGAAATTTGAACATGTAAAAAAAAGCATAATAGGACCCCTTTAAATAATGAGATTTCTCCATTTGACACATTAAGAACATTTTAAAATAGATAATGCAATATTTAATACAGGAAAACACTTACTTTAATTCCCATAAGCTTGCGAAATTTCACATTTTGGTCTTTATTGCCAAAATTCAGCTTCTCCCAAAGCTCAGCTGTCTGTGACTTGTCCTACAACATAAACATATATTAATACTGGACAAATGCTTAAACATTTACATAAACATTACAACCACTAAACATTTACATAATGAAAAAATGTATTAAGTTCAAAACTGTATTTTCAAAATTCAGCTTTCTTAATCGTATCTTAAATAATGCCATTTATAAAGGCTATAGTTATGAGACAAGATTATGAATGTTAAACTACATGACGTCTCTCCAACGGAGCTCTTACTGTTAGGCTGCTTTTACTATCAAACGTCATGATTATCTGTTGTGCCCATTTAAGAGATTGACCAATGATCATATGGATAAAACAGGCCTTTCGGCATGACAAGCTTGCGTAGAGTCCAAGTAAACCATGATTTCTTTCAAATCAAAAGAACTGAAGTGTTTGATTTTGAAAGAAATGTGTACTTTAATTCAAGTACGCAATAAATTGATCAAAATATTTCTTTTTTCAAATAACAATTTCAATTTGAAATAAATACTAAAACTGTGTTCAAATAATTTGCTCTAATGTTACCAAATGGTGTGTAAATGTATATCGTGTCCTTAAACTGTATTGTATTCGCATGTTTTTTGCAACACTAGTGCAGTCCAAAAAAGACGATGACACTGCATGCTAAGTTTGAATTCAGTTGAACAGTTCTGTAGTTTAAAGATGATGCTAAACAAATCTTAAAAAGCTTAAATTAAATCGGTTCAAGATATAAAGCAATTCAGAAGACTTTACCATCTCTTTTTGGGTGAACAGACTTTCAAGAGAGGGACAAAAATCTCAGATTTAATTAAAAATATCTTCATTTGTGTTGTGAAAATGAATAAAAGTCTTAGGGGTTTGGAACAAAATGAGCCTAATTGATGGCGAATTTTTATTTTTGGGTGAAATATCCATTTAAACCATTTTAATGTTTTATTGTACTATAGCACCCTGAGTGGCCTAGCCTTACATAATGATCAAATTCCATTTAAGATTTAAAGTGATTTAAATTGATGTGCCCCCCATCACCCACACCCACATCTGACTGCGTTTGTTCGATTTGTATTGTATAAAATGTATAATGTAATAAACAGAACAATTACCGACCCATCCAAACAATTTAACTGATACCACAATATAACTTGGCAATATAAATAAATATAAATATAGCTATGTTAAAATCTATTTATTACACGGCTCTGTGGAAAACTTGATTCTGATCCATCTGAAGTCGGCGCTTTACACTTGCTAGGAATGTTTTTTCCCTGTGGAAGTTGTGTGTTTGGTGAGCTAATAAAATATTAAAACTCAAATCAATATTTTGTGTAGTTATTTAATTATGTCATCCGGGTATCGCGGACTTGCTCTCGTTTCATACAAATACAGCTGCTGTCATTTTTTAACGATTGTTTTGTACACTAATGGATTATAGGACAACAAACAGGTGCGAAACAGTTTCATCTCAAATCAATATCTTTTATCCCAATAATTATTTATGTGGTGAAATGCCGTGTAATAAGTGATAAGACTGTACCGTATCCCTTAAATGTCCGTCTAGTTTGGACTTTCCGCACTAGCAATTGCTCTCTCTGCGGAAGCTTTGCGTTTAAAGAGCTAATAAAATATTTCGACTCGAATCAATATTTCATGTCTAATTATTTATTTCATGGAAAGTAGCCGTGTAATAAGTAAAGTCTTGTCCTCACCCCTTCTTTCTTCCCCTGCCACAACTTTTTCCTCTTCTTTTCCTGCTCGGCAAACTTCATTGGGTTGACCGCTGAGGGATTGTAGTAGCTTGGCACGGCAATGCCAGTCTCTGCCAGTGTCTTGGCCTGAAGCGCTGCCATCTGAGCTGCCATTGCGATCTGGGGAGTGACCTGTGTGCCCGAGGCCAGCAGAGCTGCGACGTTCAGCGCTGGACTGGGAGCACTGGTGACCGGATCACACAACAGTGGAGCAGCCGCTGGTGGAGAAACAACCAACAGAACATCAGATGGAGTGGTCAGATGTGAAGCCACTCCAGCATTAGCTTTGACTTGTGGCAGGTACTTGCCTGCTGCTTGCTCTTGTTGCCGTTTTTCCAACAACTCTTTTTCTTTCTGTTCTTGAAGCTTCTTTGCTCTCTCCAACCTAAGAGTGTGAAGTGAATGTGTTTACTGAACATGAAGACTAGAGAGCAGTTAGTACGTCACTAATCAGCTAGAGGTGGTTTTCACACTGGGCACGTCTGCTGCGGTCCGAATAAGAGTGTGATTACTCCCGGCACAGTTGGTCTGTCCATTGGATTCTGTAGAACAGTGGTGCGTTTCCATTCATTCTGCATTACAAACGGGCATGGCGTGCGCAATGCAGGTCGCTATATTTTTGAGGGTTTTTTTTTTATTTGATTCTATTAATGCGCAATAACGGACCAGACAAACAGATGTCTAGGGGAAGGTGGCTTTATGCTGTTCGCAGTCTTTTTGTTGAGGATACAGCTGATTGTGAGCAATTCATTAAAAATGCTGGATGGAAATGCCAAGATTGAAGTGCACAAATTCTAATGCACAAGCGCTCAATTGAGGCGGATAATTTTATCCAATTAAGACGAAACAAATGGAAACACATTTACTGAATAAACAAGAGGACGTGATTGGATAACTGGACTAACCAGCAGATCAGTTTCATTGCACAGCTTCTCAAATGTTCATTCTGAAAGGCCAGAGCCAAAGTCTGTCATCAGAAAGTGTCTCTCAGGATTGTGTTTTCAGGCATCCGAACGCAAGTCAATATGAAATCATTTTATTATGTTGCATCATGTGATTTATGATGCATGAAAAAAAGAGCCACGGTTGCTTCCCCCGAAAGCAGCAGCTTCCATTTTTATTACAGATATCTTGCACCGACTTCCCAGGAAGTGAGAGTTTTGTTCTCTTGAACAAACAGGACAGAAATGGTGCTTTGTTGGCAAACGTTTGATACGTGTGATATGCCTATTTTGCGCATAAGTTAAATTCGCACCTTCGGATGGAAAAATAGCTACAGTCTGCCAGCTGATCCGCACATCAGCATTCAACATAACTAATCTTGAATCTAATCATAACAAACCGTGCTCTTTATCAGACTAAACTGCCAGTGTGAAAGCCTGCTTATTGTCCTAAACTGTACATGTACAAGCATGTTAAAACACTCTCAGAACTCTGTTTCTTAATTCATCTCTACTTCAACAAATGTCAAAGCATTTAGCCGTGTTCACATTAGTATGCAGAGACTACAGGTTTGTGAGGTGTTGTTGAGACAGTAAGTTGCTTGTATGTTGTTTTAATAAACTGGGGCCGGATTCACGAAAACCTTCTTAAGAAAGAAGAAAATCGTTCGTAAGAATGTTCCTAAAAATTCTTAAGAAGTTCTCAAATATTTTATCAAGAATATCTTTAATTTTCATTAATTTTTTTATTCAGAAGAAAATGAAAGGTGTTATTTGATTGATATGCTATTTTGAATGATTTGTTATTTGGTTTAATTGCTGAAGACTCGCTGAATGAAAAACACCTCAAAGCCCGTCTTTTAGCACTTCCTGCAGATTACAGTAGATATAAGCGCACAGACTATTTTCATCGCGACTGGCTTGACGAGAGTTAATCTTTAAACTTAAATTTTAATAAAAGTTAAAATCGTTATTTTAAAGTCCCCCTGTAGTCATCCCTTAAAACTCATCTCTGATCACCATAATGACATATTTAACGTTTTTTTCCTGTGAAAAAAGTCTTCATGCCTTAAAATAGCTTGAATGTAACTCTACCCTTGCTTCATTTAGTATACGTGGATCTATGAATATGCAAATTAGTCCCGCCTCCACTCACTCACACCAGCTCAGAGATTCACATTCAACTTTACTGAGGTAAACGCTGCACAATGGTATCGCTCTTAATAAACTCGGACACATAACGGTAATTAATATGACTAGCCTTTTGCTTGACTATTTTATCAAACAGCTAATAATGTTACACAAACCATGTTCCCAATCGCCATCTCAGTCTGCCTAAATCAGCATCCTTAGAAACGCTTTGAACAACTCAGTGCGTCAGTGGAGAAAGGCATATTCATTATAACATTGTAATATACATCATATACATCATTCACACGCTATGTTGCTAAAAGCACCTGATTTTTCATATCAGTCTTCTCTTGAGACGCTCCTGCTTCAGGGCGGTCATAGTTTATGACATGCTAAAGCTCGCCCGCACGTCGACGTAATTGGTTACAAGGTAGTTTTTGACGAAAGAATAGAGCCTCTCAAGACACAGCGGTCTTTGCCATTCATTTGCGCTCCGTCTTTCTTGCGCTTTCTCTATCGTGAATACGTCCTGTATCTGTGATGTCTCGCTAGTTCTAGCTTGAAAGAGTGCATCATATACGCGCAAATGATCAATCGGTGTCACTTCAGACTGAGTGCTCGTCCACATTCATGGTACTATTCGGTTGTGTTGTAATGCTTAATATTTGAAACAACCCAATAAATTCATTAAACATCTTACATTTGGGTATTTAAGACATGTTGGAAGTTATCCTATTGAAGTTATTCATGATGATTTTTGAGAACATTCTTTTCAGGAATACGAATACTTGAATTTGATCTTTAAGAACAATCTTAAGAAAAAAGATAAGAACATTCTTAGGAAAGGTTTTTGGGAAAACAAAATATCTTTTTTTCTTAAGTTGGAAAAGAAGAAGAAATTGGCAGTTAAGGATTTTATTCTTAAGAATGTTTCGTGAATCCGACCAGTTATATTAGGTAGAGTGGAAATTCAACCGATTTTGACAATATTTCTAATGAAACAATTATAACCTTTTCTGGGAGTATATCTACACATACACAGTATACAACAAAAGAGAGTAAACCCGCTTTAATTATAATTTGACAAATAAAGTATTTCCTCTAGAAACAAACACCTTGAAAATACAGGCCACAAGGTACAAACTCAACGCCAAAAAAAAGAGGACATATGTTCAGCTTATAAGTAATGCAATTACTGTGAGGTGATACAAGTCGACATGAAAAATAAGATGCGACAATCTTCCCTATTGTGACGTATATCGAGTGAAACGGCTTCTCGGGCAAGAAAAAAATAAAAAATGTAGGATGGGACTTGATTTTGTCTATTGGGAATTGATTGGATGGTTGTGGTTTGCTATTGGTCGATCTCATGTGAGTGACAGGTTGCCCCGCCCTCTCGCCAGTAAACACATCGTCAGAGAAGAGAAGTCAATGCAAGAGGGAGGGGAAATTATTTTGATTAAAGATTATGAGGGCACATGAATAAAAAAATCAAATAATGCTTTTGATTTCTTGGTGATTTGAAGTAATATTGCACAGGTGCGTACTCACTTCTGCTATATACTGTGTATAAAATCCAAATAGTTTATTTTGTGCTTCCAGGCAACAGATGTCACTCTACCTTCTAGCCAATGCTTCCTGAGCATCCATGGCTGTGTTTCTACCCCTGAAGGTCACAGGGCTAACTGACCGACTGCGACTTTTTCTCCGCGCTTTCTCTGTCCTCTTCTTCTTCTCCCTAGATAAAATCGGACCATCTCACGGTTTAAGCACAAATCAGCATTTTCATTCAGTTTCACTCACAAAAAAGATCCCAAACACAAAATCTTTGTCCACCTGCTCTTGCTACGGCTCCTGCTGTGATGTCTGTGTTTGCTTCTGGAGTTTGAGCGAGACCGGGCCCGTCTCTTTTTCTCACGACTCCTCGATCGCCGTTCACCACTGCGTGAGCGAGATCTTCTTTTGTCCCAGTTTCGACCGTGATGTCGTCTTCGGGAAAACATTAATTCACATCTAAGCACACTAAGCCTTCACATACTGACACGTTTGCATGAATGAAATCAAATCGACATGACAAACGGCAAATGAAAATACCTTTCCTTTGAACGTGATCTTGATAGGCTTCTCGGTCTGGAGGACTTCTTGTCTTTCCTGCGATGTCGTTCCTCCACTTCTTCGGACAGCCTGTCTCGGCCTTTATCTGACATCTCCATCTGCTCCTCTGATCCACTCTGACATTTCAGAGCTTTCTCAGAGTCTTTCTTCCGTGCCTGTTTTAAGAAGAATTGGTCTCTTTCAGGAAAATAGTGCAATAAAGAGAGTTAGTAAGTTGATTTAACAACAAACTTGCCAAAATAATTCTGACAAGAAAAACACTATTTAAATTATCATTTAAAAAGCTTGTCCACCACCATCCGAGTGCAGCATGTACAGTTACATTTAACACAAATGAGTGCACTTAACCAGCACATTTACACCTAGTTCAGTACCAAAAAAGCACGGGAGATCTTTTGTCTACCCGATCGCAACTTCTTCAATTTGTGAGAATTCTACAGATTTCATTCATTTCAACTGGCATTTTCTTTTCTCGTTTTTCTCTTGCGCAAAGTCAACATGAAATCAAAATAAACCCCATTTACTTGCATGTTCCTGGTCTTATGCTACTTGACTTATCGGTCAAATTATAGCTGTGGGATTTGTTGAGTGAATTTGAGCTAACCACTGTCTTGGATCAAAATATGGCCTAATTTTACATTTATATCCTCCACATATCTGATCACAAGCTCAGATTTGATCTCAATGGACTACTTGCACTGAGCTTCGTGGCACATTTCCGTTTTGAAAGAGTACGACTCATTTAATTCCGGTTATGTTTTTTTATGTAGTCACCTAGTTGACTAAACGCTACCTAAAATGAGTGTCAGCAAGAAGATTTAAAAATATGGACATTTTCAGGGACGGAAGAAGAGATATTCTGATGATTACAGTGTAAAGTTTTAATCCAACCCAAGCTGATCTGAGAAAAGCCTGTTAAACACGCGTGATTTTCCACCACAGGTTGTCAGATCTCGTCTAAACTAGTGATCGCGATGCTGAAGTGTGTGAGACCTGATGAATACGATCAGTACAAACATTTATTTTTATTAAATATTTCAGTGTCATTTTTCATTGTGAATCATTTCACTGTATTTACGTTTAAGCCGGAATTCTTCATTTTTATTCAAAGTAGTAGCGCTGTCAATGCATTACCGTTTAAGATGAATTAAATATCAAATATTGTTACATTTATTTGAGGCGCACGCATTCATTTTAAACTATTTTAAAAGAGTAAGGAATAAGAGCACCAACGCACACAAGCAATCCTTTTTAGCATTCAAATTCATTTAAAAATGTAAACTCAACAGGTATGAAATATATTCAGTAAAATAAAAATGCTGTTAATGAGAAGACGAGCACTGGACTGCTGCAGGTTAGTAGGGGAAATATATGTATTTATTATTCTGAATTTAAAGAAAATATATTTAGAGGGACATTTCAGCAGGTTCAAGGTAATTCATGTTAAAGCAGAGATCATGATTCATCGTTTTAATCAATTGACAGCCAAAAAACTTAGTAATAATCTGCGTTGTCATGAGTAACTGTCTATGTAGGCGCACTGAACGCCGTTACTGGAAACTCCCCAGTAGCAATAAGTAGAAAGTGCAAGTGGTCCACTGAGTCAATTCAAGATAAAGTAAATTGGGTTGGGAATGCTGTTTCATGTTGACTTGAAAGGGCATTTTACATGATGCGAGAAAAACTTTTCTTGCAATCTTGCCATCTCTTATGTGTACAGGCACTGCCATACATATAAGCAACGTAAAACACGGAAGTAATAAATGGTAATAATTAATGATGCCCACTCGTGCAAGTAAACAAAAAAATCCTATTCTGACATGTTTACACGTTTAAACATCGCATTGTGTTGCACGCAAGTGAGCGCTAATAAAAAGAGTATTTATTAAATTTTAGGTGTAATGGCATTTAATTATCCATAAAATGTGTGGGTGTTCATTTGAGAAATGCAAAGATAATACAGCCATACAAAGGCAAAACAAAGGAACAAAAATGGCTTTAAAGTGTGTGTTAGAGTGGATCTTATATTTACTGCAGCAGGGTTATTATAGTAAACTAAATAAAAAATATGGTAAAACTTACTTTTTATTTTAAAGTGATGTAGTTACTACATGTAACTTACCATAAATGATGCATAATTACAAGTAAATAAACCTAAACCAAACCCTAACTCTATAGTAAGTACATGTAGTTAATATTACTCTGTTCTTATTTGAGTAAGTACAATGTAACTAACTACATTGCCAAATGTAATAACCAAAAATATTTCTGTTCATTGAAAAAGCTAAAATAAAATCTAAATTAGTTGAAACTTACAACAATATACTGAAATAAGCTTATGTTGTATAACTAAAACGGAAAGTAAAATAAATTAAACCTAAAGAGCAATATTTAAAAACAACAAAAAAATAATAAAATGACAAAAGCACATGAACATGAAATGACTTGCATGCAACTAAATTTAACATGCAAACTAAAAAAAAAGCCAAATCAAAATATGAACAGGAACACTGCACTGTAGTTTTCACATTTAAAAAAAGATGTGTAATCACTGTGTTTAGGCTTTGTAGGGCAGAATAGGTTAACTAAATCTTAAATATAATATAATTGGAATAAATCTCAGCGGCTGCGGTTGTACACAACAAAGTGGCATGATTCCTGTGAACGAGCCTGTTCTACCTCCTGCCCTGCTCTCCCATAGAGAGTGAACTCACGGTCACCGTGTACAGCGTAAAAAGCCAATTATGGCCAAATTCATCTATAAAAAAATATTTTTCAGTGGTTTTAAAACGGATTATAACATTTTGCAAATCTGCAAGCATTCGAATGGGAAATGACCACTCATTTTATTCCATTGCAATTCTGAGCTGGCATCTACAAAAAAAGGGGTTGTGAGACAAAAAGAGATCTATTTATAGGCAAATAAGTTTAAATGACTTGATAGTTACCTGTCCAGGTAGTAGGCATATAATTTTGCTATCTGTCAGCAGCGTCTTCTGTTCAGAGTGTCTCTTCGTGCATTAGCACGCTGAGTGTAATTTATTATACAAATGTTATCATATGATCTAAAATACAGGACGTTAAAAAAGCTCCCAAACAGACATTTCTCTCCATCTGTTATCAACATTAATATTATTTAATATTACATGCACTTGTGATTATATCAGTGCTTTTCCTCTCAGTCTGGCATTTCATTTCTTACTGTCTAAGCTGCATACTTACCACCGGCTAAGACTAGAAATGCCAGCTGTAAAACTACTGATGATGATGTGACCAGTTTAATTTAGGTCTACATGACATCAATGGACTAAAATTAGTTACCTCTTTGCTTCTGCTGTGGCTTCTTCTGTGCCTCTTGTCCCCTAAAAGACAAAACGATACAAATAAATGATTGTTTGAAGGACACTGGAGGATTACAATTACATGCATCTTTTTAAAAATCAAATGGTTTGACCATATTTCCTATTGAAACAAAGTTGGGATAGAACATAAAAGCCCTTAGCAAATAGTAACCTGGTAATAACAGAAGTCGGTGAATTTTAACTTTTTCATAATGAGAAAAGAAGAAGAATCTTTAAATGTTTGCTTAGCAGTTTTTAGATGGACTCAGAAGCTTGACTTGACAAGGTAAGGAGATACAATGCGATTTTGATCATAATTCATGTGTTTGGGCCAGTGGACTGCCCTAAAATGTCATTGGCCACCCAAAAAGTTGACTTTATGACTGGCCATCTTTCAAGATTGCCTTCAATAAGGCAATATATACCGGTACATATATAAACTCCTTGGTTTAAATGTTTGAATTTAGTCAAGGATAGACAGTGAAGATCAGTGACTGATGGGGAAATAACAGCTAATGTACTACTTGTGAAGCACTGCATAACTATTATCATCTCAAATGCTGCTGCTTAATTTTGATATCCTAAAGTTTGTGAGAAAAAAATAAATAAATAAATCTTTTAGAATCAATTAGGCCTAATGTAAATATGAGATGGACATCAGTTATGTTCATCTTTGGCAGAAGACATCTTGAGTAAAACAGCTTTATATTTAATGAAGCAAATACAAAAGATCTGAACCAAAAGCGATGCAACCTGTTTTATAGAATACATAATTGTTGCGCATAACCTGCTGTATTGAGGAGAAAACGGCCTAAAATTCACACTTTGACATCGGCATGAACATTTGAGAGATCATATTACCAGATCAGAAGGTCATAGAGAAGGTGTTGTGCTCATTCCTCTCTGCCTAGCAAGCAGCCAATAAATAATGACATAGCAACTCCATAGCCACAACTTGGGGCACCCTAGCAACCATTTAGGGCACCCTAGCAACCGTACAGCAAAATGAATAACAGCATCTCAGCATTTGATCATCGTAGAGACATGTGGGTGGGCTCTTTAAAAAGGCTGTAAACTGGCTTTAGGTATCACCCTGGCAACTGCCTAGCTACACCCTAGCAACCATTTAGAAGACCCTAACAACATGAACAAGCCATAACCAGACGCAAGAACATCGTAGAGATATGAGAGTGGGCTCTTTTGACCTAGACCGTCAAGTAGGCATTAAATATCACCTTGCCAATGTTGTAGAAAAAGTCTTCTCTCTTTGCAAGAAATCTCCCAAGTCAAGAAGTTCCAGATATCAAAGATCAGACTTTATTGTTCCAGCCAGCAAAGCTGAGATGCCAGCTGTACATCTACCAACCTCAAACGTACCTCTCTCTCTTATAGTTTGTTTTAACCTGTGTATATGTAGGTACTTTCCAGTTTTTTGTCCATCCTCATTCCATTTGCCACTGTTATTTCTTAACCTTTGTGGCTTATTTTAATGATCAACTAGTCTATTTTTGTCAAAAAAGCATAAATATTTAAATCCAGAGAGCAGCCTAATACTGTACCACAGGTAGGGGTGCAACGGATCAAAAAACTCACGGTTCGGATCGTTTCTAGGATCAGAGTCACGGATCGGATCATTTTTCGGATCAGCAAAAAAAAAAAAAAAAAAAAAGACAACACAAGACAAATAAACACAAGTTTTGTCTTTTTGTTTATTAACATTTTTAAAATATTAAATTAAAATATATAAAAACAACAGTGGGTGCGCGACGGGTTCATTCCATGAAGCGTGACTATAAACACACTGATTGCATTTGTGATGGCTTTAGCCCGGTCTGATTGTGCAACGTTGAGCAGCCTTCGTTTTCACTCCTGTCAGCGAAACACCGGGGTGATGTCGCTTCAAATGCGTGGCCATGCTTGATGTGTTTCCACGGATGTCCCGATACCACTTTTTCACTTCCGATACGATACTGATGCCGCAGCATATCGGCTATTTGCCCATACCGATATCAATCCGATATTTTTATTTTATTCTTGAACTAATACTACTACTAATAAAATATATGGAAGCACTTTGCTCAATTAGCCACATAAAAACATCTTACTCAAATGGAGAACAAATACTTCTCCAGTATATAGTCCACAACAACAGTTGATAATGAAAGACTGTCACCCTTTATTCAAAAGACCTTGAGATATGTTTGGTAATTGTAGGCTACCTGAATGAATTTAAAATCAATTTGCTATATTTCAGATCAATATATTTGTTTCCTTAAAATTTTAATTAACTTTAACGTTATTCTCATCTGAATTATAAATCATTTATTTCTGTATAAAATGATAGGCCTACTACCATTAAAAACACATTTGATTTTCTTTTTTAATCAATGTAGAATGTGTAACTTCAAAATAAACAGATTACTCTGTTTGAGGACAAGAAATGAAAACCAATGCAATATAATGAATAAGATGAGATAATTTTTGCTTTTAAACAGCATGTGTCTGTGTGTGTGTGTGTGCGTGTGTGATTGTTCGATCGCGCCCGTGCCTCTCTCTCTCTGTCTGACACACACACACACACACACATTCCAGCATACATCGCACTGATCGCAGCCTGATCTTTACAAGTTGACATTACTTGAACGCACCATAAATTCAACCTGCACTGTAAAACATAATTGTTGGTTTAACTTAAAAATGTAAATAACCTGGTTGCTTTAATTTCAAGTTTATTGAAATTAATTTGTTTTAGTTAAAGTCCCCCTGTGGTGAAAATCAAGCTTTTAATGTTTTTTATACGTCTATGTGGTGTTTTTAATATGCTTTAAGACAAAACATGTGTAGATTCATAAGCCAACACCATTGCTGAGTATTTTCTCTTTAAAAATGCAGTGAAATAAAGACAGTCTCAAAAACACGGGATGAAATCGCTGGCGTTTCTGACGTCACAAACTACCTTGTAACCAATCATGTCAACGAGTGAGTGGAGGCGGGGCTAATTTGCATATTCATAGAACCACGTATACTAAAGGCGTGTTGAGTTACATTCAAGCTATTTTAATACATGAAGAAAAATACACGTTTAAATATGTAATTTTGTTGATCAAAGATGAATTTTAAAGGGGAACTTGGCAACTCTAGCCATTTCTTCCAGTAGCACCTCACTGCAGTACACGAGATCCAGGGGGCGGAGTTGGATCCAGATCTAAGGGGTGGAGATCAGTAGGTTTAGGGGTGGGTTTAGGGATCAGGGAGAGGAGATGGGTAGGTTTAGATGTAAGGTGGGAGGAGCTGGATCTGGATCCAACTCCTCCCCCTGGATTTCATGTTCTGTAGTGAGGACCATCTCATTTCTTAGCTGATTTTCACTTTTGTTGTCACATGTTTTCTCAACGAGCTCCCACTACAGCTGTGGGGTGTATATTTCACAACACTGTCGTAATAAAACTCACTTGTGTCACCCTCCTCCCCCTTCTACCGCTGCTCATGTGCATTTGTTATTATCAGAGCTGGCAAACTTTATTGTGTGGAGCTATGTCTACCGAGGTGGGTAATACATCACACACAGCATCATATGGCGTGTGTGTTTGTGTCAAATTGCCATAAAACAGTTTGTGCTTCTGTCGTTCTTGCGAGACTTCCTTTTTCCAACTAACCGGGACATTAGTCCCCATGTTGCAAGGTTGGTTTTCCACCTGGGAACGCAAGGGGGAGCGGGGAAAGTCACAATTTTCACCAGAACAGGTTATTTAACCATCCAAATGATTTCTAAACGGTTTAATTAAGTTGAAATAGATGCCAAGTTCACCTTTAAGGGATAAAATGAGTGACTAAATGGGGACTTTAATACAATGGAGATTGGTTCAATTAACAGAAACTCAAAATAGCATGTTATCTGAACCACATTAATTATCTAAATTGATTTGACAAAAGAAAAAAAAATGTGATAAGAAATAATGAAAATGAGTTCTACGGTGTGTTAGAGGTTTTTACAGTGTATGGGGGTTTTAATGGGAATGACTGCAACAACAACTGGTTTACCTGACTTGCGCTTCCGCTCCACTGAGCGCGATCTGGACCGGGAACAATGCTTCGAGCTCCGGGATGTTTTGCAGGTTTCCAACCCGAACTCGGCGTCATTTGCCTGATAAATCACAAAACCAATATAAACATCGAGCCTTACTATTTTGTTTAAAATGTAAAGAATACAAAATGCATTCAAACACTCGATTATGAACATTCACACTGGAGTGTTACTAAGGACCGTAAGTCGAATTATCCAGCTAATCGCCGCATGTTTGTGTGCATTACGTGCTGAATAGCAGATTCTAGCTAAATTATATTACTTGTTGTCATCTCAAATACACTAAAGTTTAGAACACAATAGGTTGCCATTTTAGTTCACAGCATTGTTTTGAGCCGTGCGATTAATTCTTTTCTATTTAGCTTAGAATATGAAATCCGCCATTTTCCGAGTCCAGAATGCAGCCCATCAATCGCTGTCTCGTTAATTATAAGCTTCTGTCGAGTACGACCTTGCCCAAACAAGAATCAAACAAATGTACTTGCCGCCATGATAACGAATAAAGAAAGGCTGTAGTTATCGGTATAATTCGTAAAGCTCCGTCTATCATCCGTTTCTTTAGCGGTGGAACAACAATACCCGGATGTTTCTGTCTTGTTCTCCGGATATTCGCAGAAAGCTGCAAAAGCACAGCGCCACTCCTGCGGCTGGACATTATAACTACAGGTTTTTGGTGCTGATGAAAATATATGTTGTGTTTGACTTTAACCAGGGGGTGGCACAAAAAGCTTTGCTACCCGAGAATTATCACAAAAGAAAATATGAATGTAAGCAGTTTCAAGTAGCCTAGTGCTTTTCAGCAGCGGTGCTACAATGTGGTGGGATAAAAAACAACAACAACCAAAACAGCGTTAAGGAAAATTATGGCAATAACACGTCTCTTATGATCACAGCACAGCCCAGTTCATTTACTATTTGTTTTTCCATTTGTTCGTGAATCGGAAAATTACTGCTTCAATTCTCTCAGCTAATTTAGAAGTCCTCTGAAAAATCTAAAATCGCGTTGTGTAAGATTAATTTCGTAAATCTTCTAATAAAATAAGAAGATCCCGATCACAGAAACTTTAGCAAATTTAGGTAAGAATCTAATCGCATTGCAGTTTTTCTCGATTGCTTACACATTATAACTGATTCAGCCCAACCATTCATAGACACATTTCTCAAAACGCTGAACAATGAGTAAACATTAGGTGGCAAAACTGATTACACACCAATCTGATTTTTTGCATCCTGGAGAGAGAGCTGAATAATCATCAATTATTACAGTATACAGTACCAGTACTTTAGATGAGGGGAATTTCACTATTCTATGCACAGTAAACTAGCACATGATGTAGGCTACTCTCTTAAACTTGTAGGCTAATTGTCAGTTAGCCTAATTTGCAGCAATTTTTATGTGTAGCCTTACTAGCCTACTGTATTTTTGCAGAACTGAGAAATGACTGTCTAGGGATATATAGTCTTGTGTCAGAAGACCATAACTGCTATAATACTGTATACGGTAATGATATTTGGCCATGAAACATGCAGAGGATGCTGAATATACTTTTTTTTTACTGTACTGTACTGTACTGTATTGTGGTGCATATTTTACAAAACATTTTGATGTTGTATACTGTAATAGACATTAAGCTGCAAAATAATTCCTGAATCCCAATAAGAGATTTTTGTTACAGTGTTATGAATTGACCACTAGTGTTCACTGGGCAGTGGAGTAGTCTGTGTGTTTGTTCAGTTTTCTGCGTCATTTGAGGACAAAGATTGATTTTGACAGAAGATAATGTTTTTAATGTTAAAAGGTTTGAGGTTTGTGCAAGTTGGTGTATAGTTTTGATATTGTGTTTAAAGTTGTGAGAAAATGGTGAATTGTTTCATGAATTGTGTGTTAATAGCAATCATGAAAAACTGTAATAACTAGATTGAAACATTTGAAAGACACATTTATGCCTTGTTATAATTCAGATAGGCCACAATAGATAGATGTTCTGGGTGTTTTCTAAAGTGTTGCTAGGCTCTTGATATGCAGTTGTCGGGGTGTGAGAATGTGTTTTTTTATGGTGTTCTGGGTGACCACACACAGACATATTCACCCCTGTTAATGATGACATAAACTCAAACATTGTTTTCAAAACTCTTCCAGTTTCAGTGCATTGATATTACTGTATTTCTTTCTAATGTTTTTTTTTTTTTTTTTTTTGCACTTAAACATGGGATTTGTACCATCCAAGCCGACTATATAATATTAATAAAACAGCTTGTCTTCTTTAGTAATACAAGTTCAGAAACATTTCGAATCTGTTAATGTTTTTTTCATATAGAGTATCTTGACTTGGTGCCATGATGTATATTGAAATTTTATTATTAAATATTTATTAAAATTTATATTAAACATTTTATTTAATTTTAAACAGTATAGATGATTACTTTGTGGTAATGCAATATTTGTGAACACAATTGTATATGTCAGGCCATAAAATCCCCAAAAACTATGCATTGGCGCTTGCTTTGGTGTTGCCACCCCTCTTAGACCTCGTGCCACCCCTTTGCCACCCTATAAATAATTTTCTAGATTAATACATAAAATTATAATTTTGTTGTGTTATGACAAGGTTCTACATCAATGTTGTGAAAAGGGCCCTACACTGACAGTCATGATAAAACTTGCTATGTTGTCTTGACACAATATTTTTAACACATACTAGCTACGCCTTTCAGAAGCTCAGATAACACTGATTAAATGATATGATTTTACAATGCTTCCTGCAAACAGTTTAGACAGTATGGCAAAACAAATCTGATCATTAAAATGTTTTTATTGCCCCTGACTTTAACACAATAATTGAGTCAAATATTTACAACATTAATGAAGGCACTGTATTAGGTGTGAATCGTAGACGGGCTTACATGTGTGTTAATCGTGACAAGAGTTTTGAAAATTCAGCTTACCTAGTGGTAGCACAAAAATCATAGGCTATCCATTAAGAAAAGGATCTTAAACATATATTTTTTTGCAGTGCAGTACATTCATTGCACATTCATAACATTGGGAATGCAGAGCACATTAGTAAGGCCGCTGTATGCAGAGCGGAAATCAAGTGTTTGATTCTTTCTGAGAATGTTTGTGTTGTTTCCTGGGCACAAACCCATCAAAGAAGTCATGTGCAGGCCAGCGGTGTAGAAATCGGTTCATATTAGGCTAATCTGATAAATGACGTTCACTTGATAACATCTTCATAACATTTTCTTTTACAATTTCCAATGTGGTTGGATGCATTGATGACGCATATTCCCATCATCGCTCCTTCCGAAAATGAAACCGATTACCATATGCAATGGAAGGATGCCAGATGGAAGGATTGTCTGAGACATAGCTTAGCCTATATGTCATAACCACCACCACAGCTGTCAAATAAACACAAATTATTCACAATTTATTTGGTCATCTTAATTTCCTACAAATACAAAAGCAACGTTATTCTTTTTTCTGTTGGATATTAATATTCTTCCAATATTGTGGCCACCTCTTCATCCACTCATTTTGCGAGCCTCTGCCTTCTTGCTTTTGGCTGAGTATAAGTCAAATGTTAATTTCATTAGCCTTATTAAGAAATGACACAGGTTGGATTAGAGAACATTTAATTATGTGAAAAGAGCATCTGACTGGGAAAAGCTGCTGCACATTGAGATAGATAGACACTGAATGATATTTATTTAAAGGTGCCTTTGCATTGATTATTTTATTATTTTAGAATGTTTATGCTTATAATGTTAGTATGTTTTTTAGATCAAAAGTTGTTATAATTTAGAAATAAAAGGCATATTTCCTAGCCTGATTTTAGCCTCTGATTTGAACGCTCTGTTTGAAGGGGCGTGTCTGCTGTGAGACTTCAGTGTAAACGCCCACTGCTGTGATTGGCTGACATGCTTGCATATGAAATATCTGGCATTACATGTGGAACTCTCTCGAAAACTTTTACTATTACAGCTAATATACGTTTTTACTATTACAGCTATTGAGATTAACGAATCGTGAGAAGTTTAAGTATTTAGATCTATTCCCATCACATAAAAGGTTGCAGTGATGAGCATTGAGCAGATGACAGCCTGTTGATCGCGTGAAAAAAGATCTTATCATTGCAACGCAGTTTCTGCACTCTCACTAATGATTTCACCAATGCAAACATGAGGGAAGTAGGCCTACAGTAAGAGCTTCATTGTGCAGCGTAACATCGTCATTGATTTCATAACGAGTTTTGGCAAGTGTCCAGATAAACTTGCGCTGTGTGATTGACAGCTTGGGCGATTGGAAAGGGATTGTTCTTTGATCGCTTACTGTATATATATTAATCACAGTTTAAGTAAGATTATTTTCATCCTACTAAGAGAAACTACGTGAAGTTGATTGTTTAGTCACTGGCTTGATTTACTGATGCATAAACAGCATTGAACGACTTTGAGAGAAAGATTATCTGTCTGAACTTGAACAATTACACATCAGAAATTCACATAACCCACTGGTTCTTCAGAGGCTCGGATGAAGGAACTAAAAAAATACTTTTGTGTTCATTTGTACATCCAAACACTGAGCAACTGCCATGCTTCGCTCGTTTGCAAGCCATGATGTCTCTCGAAGAAAAACCAGTATCGCGCTTGCGCAGCTCATTTTCTCATGGGCGGGCCAAATTCTCTTTGCGAGCAAAGAAGAGAAAGGGGAGGTAACCTTTCCCTTTATGACGACATAAGGGGAAGATTTCTAGCTTCGCCCGTCTGAGCTTTCATTTTCTCAAAAATACCCAGGGCTTGGTTTACACCCATCAAAACGTCTAGCCACTGGGGGACCATATCAGGCTAGGGAAACTCATATTAAGGTTAAAAAACCTCATAAAGTGAAATTTTCATGCAGTGGGACCTTTAATATGTCAAGATGCCTACATGAACCTTTTTTGCTTAAAGCTTTACCTGATTGAATTATGTTTTTATACTTAATTTTTAGTTGATGCCACATTCTTTTTTTACATGGATACCATGAAAATTTATATTAGTTCAATAATTTACCGTTCTGCCAGTTTTCACCTCTGATAAATTTACTTTTGAATGATTGGTTCATTGCAAACAGCTGAAAGTCTGTAAATTTTGCCAATAAAACCTGCATTAATTTGCCATGGGGGTTAAATCATTTTGATTACAACTGTATGATAATATATTTCAATTTCAAAACGGAGAAAATTGACGAGGACACGTAGAGTCACGTAAACAATATACATAAAAACATCATCATACGTTAAATAAATAACACAATGTGCATGGAATACATATTATTTATAATCTGTAAATTACATTACGAGCCAAACGGTCAGCCACAGGAGCAGTGACCAGTCAGCCAAGCCAACAGCAGCCCCGGTTTATATATGTACAATTTATATTTGAATAGACAAAGTCAAATGTTACAACTGACCACATAACAGTCCACAGGGCAGTTGCAACATTCATTAAAGGGGACATATAATGAAAATCTGATTTTTTTCTGTGTTTAAGTGCTATAATCGGGACCACAGTGCATCTACCAACCCAGAAAACGTGAAAAGTGACAACCCAGTAACATTGTTTTGGTAAGTCTTTCTCTGCAAGCATGTCAAAAAAATAGGCCGATCAGATTTCACTCCTCTTCTGATGTAGGAAGGGGATCTTATTATAATATTACCGCCTCTTAATCTGCACGTTTCCATCCACGGCGCCACCATTTGGTTTCGCAAGTGACAACAGTGTAACCAGTTCTAAAGCAATGGCAAAAGTTAGAGCAAAGCATGCAAACTGTTCTGCCGGGGAAATGTGTCAACTTGTGTAAAAGTTAAACATGACGGTTTCAGCTCATTAGCATTTAAAAGGAAACACACACAAAAACGGCGCGTTTTTGTTCACACCTAAAAAGGGGAAAATTTGACAAGCTATAATAAATGATCTGGGGGGTATTTTGAGCTGAACACTTTCAAGTAACAACCAGGTTTTGGTAAATTAAAAATATATTTTAAAGTCAAAATCAACGCACTGAAGTTTAATTATACTTCTGTGAAGTTCTGTGAAGGACTAAAGAACTGTGTGTGTTTAAGTGCATGTTGGAATATATTCTTATATAGATTCTTATATACAGTGCTATGCATAAGTTTAGACACCCATGCTAAAGTTGACTAAAAAGAGGAATAAAAAATCATCTTTTGGAAATTGAACTTAATGCCTTAATTAAAAAAATTAGGAAAAATCCAACCTTTAAGCACACCAATTTTCTTTGTGAATGAATAATGTATATCGTAAATAAATAAATGTTCTTCCTTAAAATACAGGGTGCTTAAGTCTGGACACCCCTATGTTAAATTCCCATAGAGGCAGGCAGATTTTTATTTTTTAAGGCCAGTTACTTCATGGATCCAGGATACTATGCATCCTGATAAAGTTCCCTTGGCCTTTGGAATTAAAATAGCCCCACATCATCACATAGCCTTCACCATACCTAGAGATTGGCATGGAGTACTTTCCATAAGATCATCTCTCAATGCAAATCAAACCAGCTATTAGGCTAACTGAAATAAAACCATGCCAATCTCAAGGTATGGTGAAGGCTATGTGATGATGTGGGGCTATTTTAATTCCAAAGGCCAAGGGAACTTTATCAGGATGCGTAGTATCCTGGATCCATGAAGTAACTGGCCTTTAAAAATAAAAATCTGCCTGCCTCTATGGGAATTTAACATAGCGGTGTCCAGACTTAAGCACCCTGTATTTTAAGGAAGAACATTTATTTATTTACGATACATTATTCATTCACAAAGAAAATTGGTGTCCTTAAAGGTTGGATTTTTCCTAATTTTTTTAATTAAGGCATTAAGTTCAATTTCCAATTGATGATTTTTTATTCCTCTTTTTATTCCTCTTTAGCATGGGTGTCTAAACTTATGCACTGTATTCTTGCAAGGTTATGTGGCAAATGGTGACATCAGTGTCTCAGACCTCAGTGTTCTGCCTTTATGCTTCTCTATGTTTGCTGCTAACATCTGGGGCTGGTTGCATAAACATAGCTACTATGTTAAGACATGCAGTGTCTAAAGTCTTACGTTTCTGTATCAAATTTGTCTAATCTACGTTTTATGTAACTGATGAACAGTCTTAAAGAAAAAAATGTAATATATAAGTTGTAAGGTTAGCAGTTTATGCAACCGGCCCACGAACAGAGGGACAACACACTGTTACACTTTATTTTAAGGTGTCATTGTTACAGTGTAATTATATATTTAAGTACTGAGTAATATTAATTAACTACATGTACTTACTATAGGGTTAGGGTAGGATTAGGGTTTGGTTGAGGGTTAGTTGCATGTAATGATGCATCATTTACTGTTATTGCTATGGTAAGTACATGTAGCAAATGTAACAAGGACACTGTAAAATAAAGTGTTACCCAACACACTATCTGTTGTGCATTTCCTCTCTTGTGGCATACTGAAAACACAGAACAGAACAAATGTATGCCTAGTCTTAGATACCTGACTATTAAAAAGGGTTCTTTATTATTACATAAAATTGTAGTTGTGTTGTGTTATGACAAGGTTCTACATCACTGTTGTGAAAAGGGCCCTACACTGACAGCCATGATAAAACTTGCTATGTTGTCTTGACACAATAGTTTTAACACATACTAGCTACGCCTTTCAGAAGCTCAGATAACACTGATTAAAAGATATGACTTTACAATGCTTCCTGCAAACAGTTTAGACAGTATGGCAAAACAAATCTGATCATTAAAAAAAATCCTTTTTTAACTTAGAAGGAGGAATGTTCACACGTGTCTGCTTTCTTCCAGGAATGAAGAGGGGATAACTGAGCATGATATGAATATTATCTCTAGCTCATTCCTGTTTAGAGAAATAAGTCATGTTGCAACCATCCCCGTTTTCCCTACACCGCTCCTCACTGGCTCACTCACTCCCGAGGGTGTGGCATCCTCACGCTTAAGACGATCAGTGGAGAGCAGGAAGAATGGGAATTACTGATGTGAACATGAGAATGCTGCGCTAGAAGTCTTCAAAGGACCCCTAGGTTTGAGCAGTCTGCGGTCTTGTCTTTCCATTCATCATAGAGCTTCTGCATCAACCTGGTTCAGCAGAGATCAGTTGGATCCTCGACAAACTGCATTAGGGCTCTCTTTCAAACAGGTGAGACGTGCAAGTATCCAACTTAGTCTTATTACTGGACCATTATTTTAAAATGAGTAATTAGTGATGCTTTGTATGACCACGTTGAGAGATAATTGCTCACATATTGATTGCCTGATAAGGAACTATCTTAGATCTAAATTTGAACTGATTAATTAATCTTGTATCCATTTGAGTTGGTAGAAGCTGACGTGTTAATGTACTCATTTGTCTTGCATTACTTCCTGTATAGTTATCTATTCATGGGAAATTATTCTAAAGTGTGACTGTAAACTGTTTTTGCTCATGGAATCCCCAAACATGCCGATCACCGCTAGATGCTCTCACAAAGTGCTGGATAAGTATTATGATATTAAATGGCTTAGAGAGTGATATACTAGACGTTCTTACTGGACATTGCTTTTGGGGTGTACTATAAAATGTTTTCATGCTTGATTGTTCAAAAAACACATTATTTTCAACATATTTTACATTATTACAGCTTAACTTATCTTTAAATTTATTTAAAATTATATATACGCGTTTCACATTCTTTTTGCAGCAGTGTTTTACTGTAGTATAAGAAGTGTTATTTTAACATCAGTGTAAACCACGGGGTTTAGGGGTTCAGGTTATCCTACATTAGGTTTATTTAATAACAGAAACTGAATAATCAAATGTAAAAAATAAAACACTGCTTAGTTTTCACTGTATGAATTAAATATATTCTGATTCTTATTAAAGCTACAAAAGTTATTCAGCCAAGAGCAGTGAGTGATTTTCTCTTTCCCCAGTTTTTGCAAGCTGTTGCGATATGTATATCGCGATATTTCGATAATTTCGATATATTGTGCAGCCCTACTGACAATGTTGTTAACAAACAAGTGTGTTTCATGTACGGACTTTGCAAGCACGGATGTCACAGGACGTTTCAGAGTGGTTTTTGTTTTGTTTGTTTTTCTGATAGATTATAGTCACAATGTTATCCACCATTTAATTATATTTCTCAGAAAACTATGGTAATACAACCAGTAATTGATCACAAAACCATGAATACTTTTCCTTAAGGGCGGTGAACAGTCTTACAAAAGCGAGAGATTACAAAAGCTACAGTAAACAAGCACACTATCAATACTGTAATGTTAGTTATTGTATTGTAGCCTACTCTGTCTGTCTGCTGTTCTCTGTAAAATGTGCAGCGCACAGACAAACGTTGAGGTTATAATGTTCAGGAACAGTGTTTAAAATGAATTTGTACCACACTAAGTTCGTCGACTTTTTCCGGCGTGTAAAAAACAGCAAAAAAATTAAAATGTTTCGGCTCACAGGCGCTCGGGGGGTGCGAGACGACCACCATTCAACCCGAAAAAAAGTCATATAACTATTCCAATGACTCTGAAGCTGTTCGGTTAAGGTAAACAAGTTACTTAGTTCACCTTTAAAAAGCGAGAAAAGATCTCCCTTTGCTTAGAACTTTGAGCTTCGTAACTTTGTAGATGTTGTTTATGCTCAGCAACATTACGCACTAACTAAAGAAGTGAAATCTTAATATGGGACGCCTTTAAGGTTAAAACACGGTAGTCACGATGTCTAAGTGGGACAGAAAGCTCTCAGATTTAATTAAAAAGATCTCCATTTGTGTTCTGAAGATGAACGAAGGTCTTACGGGTTTGGAACGACATGAGGATGATTTGTGACAGAAATCAAGTAATTAATGACAGAATGTTCATTGTTGAGTGAACTATACCTTTGAAATTTCTTTCAAAACATCCTCATGTCGTTCCAAACCCGCAAGACCTTCGTTCATCTTCAGAACACAAAATAATTAAGACAAAAATAATTCCTTTCAAACTATCACTGTATGTACTTGTGTCTGATCTTATCTTGATATCTCTGTTAACATGTTTAAACAAAAGCTGATTTATTGTCTCTTTTTCTTCTTTTTATCTCTCTTGTTGAAAAGCATCAATAAAACGATTTCAAACACATATGGCAGAACAGATCAATTTAATACATGTTGCTTGAAGTATAACGCTAAGTTGACAAATTCACCAGTCAATACATCTTTTCCCTTCAAAATCAAAATGGTGTGTAATGATTAATCATGGGAATTATAATCTTACAATAGTAGTAATTTTATTAAAAAGGGATTTTTTTTTTGTTATGTGATTATAGGATAAGCCTAATACAGCTATCAAAAAAGTAAGAGAATGAGTGACCTTGGTGATCTTGTGGAAATCTTGCATCAGCAAAGGGACTGCAACATTCCCCAGTGTAAAATGATGAAGGTCTTCCCCGGTTACACTCAGATCAAGATTATCCATTCAGAAGGGGAATCACCAATTCTGTCATAATGCATTCACCATGTGGAAGAATACGCACAACATGATGGAAAGATATCTCTGCTAAAGACTTCCTGTACTGTTGCAATGCAGGTCCGGTTATACTGTAAAAATGATTATTATTATTTTTTAAAGTTAGTTAAGATTATTGAAGTATGTTTTAAAAGAAAATGCTATTTTTCAGTCATTCTACTTCAATATGTCACGTTTAATTCAGTGTGCTACTTGCTGTTTCTTTGTAATTTCTAGCAATTTCTAAATTATTTCAAAGTCAATCCTACACCATTTTTTTTTTCGTGTAGGAAATTGCTTAAAAATGGAAGGTTTTTGAAAAAGTGCAATGAAATTATTGCTGGACGTTCTTGAATATTGCTTAAAACTTTAAGGCAGCAGTTACACATAAGTTCTCAATCTTCTGTGAGTGTTCAAATAATTCCACTGGACTGGGAGAGGAAAACCTAAAGTCATCTTAGGAAAACCCAAAGCTTTGGCTGACATTTGGATGGCATTTAGATAAAAACAATGTCATCAGCAAAGTCTGGATTTTACAACTAGATATGATCATTCTCATTGCATCAGAGCTTTAGGGCTTTTACAGTGGGTGCTCTGAAGGACATTTGTAATCATTTATTACATGGCTTGGCTGAATTCTAATATACAATGCGGTCTGTTATTTCTTGATATCAGACCGCAAGTATAACACACCGTTGCCATGAAAAACAGCGCGTTGCTATGGACGCAGGATTCTACCGTAGAGACGGAACAGACTATTTTCTATAGCGGAAGCAATACAATCGTTTTTTAAATCAATAAACTCCTTTTTAAATCAATATTTTGTGTCAAATTATTGATTTATTTGGTAGGTAGCCATGTAATAAGCGGGATAATGTAGAGCGAGGCGGTTGTTATAGCGAATACAACCCCGACAGGCTGATCAGGACCCCGACGCGAATCTGATCTATTATCATAGTTCTTGACAGATGGAAGCATTTTTGAAGCTACGAAAAATGTATATGCAGTAACCAATTTGGAGCATCAAAACTATTGACTGACAATTCTCAGAATAAATTGCACTCTGATTCATGGAGCAAACCAGAAATGTCTTCCTTTTAATAATTCTCACAGCATGTCATTTCGCTTTATCATTAATATCCTTAAAGTGACCATTGTTAAACCTAACAGTCAAATTCACTATATGAAACAAGTTCGGTTTACTCAAATATTAACAACTCAATAACTGATTATATTAAGCAGAACTGAAACGCAATGTGTGACAGCAAGATTTGTTTTTGCTCAAGATCTAGTGGGAGATATAATGTTCTGCTATGCAGAAATTAAAAGTTTTTTTTGAATTTTGGGGGTTATTACATTGTGTTAAAGAGAGGAGAGCCTGTAATTAGGTTGAGGATTGGCCGAACCATTAATATGTTGCTTTATTTAAAAAGCAATGGCTGTGCACACTTCGGCTCAGTGATAGTCTCTTTTAGTGCATGTGTGTGTGCTTGTGCTATTGCTATTGCTAGCTAGCAGTTAGCAATAAGAGATTTGAGTTCTGATTTTAATGGTTTTATGCAATTTAATTAAATTTCAGCAACACAAAGTATTGAAGTAGATTTATAGATTAATTAAATATTCCCTTTATGTGGACTCAAATAGAAAAATTAAGTTCACAGTACTCATATATATATAAGTTTTTAAACTTAAATGGTTTAAGGCAATCGGTTTCCTTAAATGGTTTGAGTTACCTTAACTCGTTGGGTTTTACAACAATGTTTCCCTTTTAATGTATTCGATACTGTAGGTATTATTATTTCACATAACTTCAAGTAGATTCTTCCCTCTTTAATGAGACACCCGAGCTTGTTTGTCATAAATTTGGACAATTATGGAGGCAATCACAATAGGGTTATTATCATTAACTAAAACTAAAACCATAAAAAAATCACTTGAAATAAAATAAACATTAACTGAAGAAAAAAATCTTAAACTTATTTTATTTCAGATACATGACAAGCCAACATTTCTCATTTTTGTTCAGTTTAAGTAGATGAACTAAAACTAATTGAACAAAACTATACAGACAACACTAATGAAAACTAATAAACCAATAAAATAAAAAACACAACAAACTACTAAAACTTTAACTAAAATTAAATAGAAAATAGAAAAATCAAATTATTAACAAAATACTATAATAGTAGGCTATCAATTATACTAAAATAACAGTGTCACAGAAAAAGACTACATTTTGATTACATTAATGAGCTTCCTAAAACTAAAATCATTTCAAGCCTTTTATAGTGAAATTCAAGAATCTTCAAAGCTTCTACAAGCCAAATATAAAAGGTTTTATGTAATATTTTTTTTGTGTTAAAGTCTCCCTGTGGTGAAAATCAAGCTTTTAGTGTTGTTTATATGTCTATGTGGTGTTATTCATGTGCTTTAAGACGAACCATGTGCAAATTCAACACCATTGCTGAGTGTTTTCTTCTTAAAACTGCAGTGAACCAAAGACAGTCTCAAAAACACGGTTTGAAATCGCTGGTGTTTCTGACGTCATAAACTACCTTGTAACCAATCAGATCAACGTGTGATCGTCAAGGAGTGGATCTCTGAGCTGAGTGAGTGAGTGGAGGCGGGGCTCATGGACCTTGTATACTAAATGTGGCAAAAAGTGTAGAGTTACATTCAAGCTATTTTAAGACATGAAGATTTTTTTTCAAGGAAAAACCTTTTAAATATGTAATTTTGGTGATCAAAGATGAGTTACATTTTATTGACTACAGGGGGGCTTTAATAAAACATATTAAGCAAGTATGTTTAGGTGTAGGTGGACTGGACAACTGGGAATTTTGTCCCAGAAGGAGGAACCCAAAGGTCCTCTAAACTCTACTCATAAATTTTGATGATGACCCCGGCTCCTTAACAGCTTTCTGAATGTTATAACACAGCTGTATTTTTTCAAAGTTTGAAACATACAGGGTTGGGGGAGATTACTTTGAAAAGTTATGTTACACTATTCACTTTTTTTCATCTTGGCTGAGCTTGCTTGTTTGATTTTTCAGTTCAAGGTGGGATCAAGGATCAAGTGTGTGTGTGTGTGTGTGTGTGTGTGTGTGTGTGTGTCTGTGTGTGTGTGTGTGTGTGTGTGTGTGTGTGCATGTTCGGGTAGTGTGTGTATGCATGCATCCACACATGCACAGGTCCAAGGGCTCAATGTCTGCAAGCACACATGCACATACCGGTATGTGTACATAAACATAATGAACATGCTCCTGAAAACTACATTTTTCTCTTATTTTCAGTCTCTCCCATTCACTTTCAATGGCCGGCCATTTTTGACCGGGAACACCACAAAGTGTGACTCTGTGCCATTTTGTACAAAATAAAAGTTTTTCAAAACAAACTTCCTGGTGAAACAGTAAAGTAGACTAGTGTGATAAAGAGTGCAAATTTTTTCTATATTTTATTTAATATTTCCAAAATTATTCATAAATAATGCTTTTTTTTTAACTCAAAAAATAAGATGGCTACTCTCAGATAAATGAGGCCTACGATTAATCAGATACAAATAGAAATATAAAACCAGTCCTAATTGAAAGAGAACAAGTTGTCAAAAAGATTGAATCCAATATTGCGTGGTAATATAGCATAACAAGTGATTTATAAGCTATTTTTTGTAGGCCGGTAATTTTTGACCGGGAACATCACAAGTGTTATAATAATTAAGAATTCGTTACATTTATATGGCGCTTTTTTTCCCCAAAACTGGATGACAAACTTGTTAGACTAGTCTTAACAGTTTATGCAAATGAACTCAGATTACGTAACTCACATTACTTGTACCCCCAACACTGCATGTGTGGAGTATTTCAAGCTGGAACAGGCAGGGTATTAAGAAATCATAGAAGCAAGAAAGGCTGCAGGATGCAGCATGAGTTTTCAGCTGTTTTGAATATTGTCAGAAATAAGCTGTGGTTAGGATGGGAAAGATCATTCCACCAGCAAGGATTAGTGAACAAAAATGTTGTGGAAAGTGATTTTTTTGCCTCTATGTGATGGTGCTGCAAGGTTCGCTCACACACTGACCGCGAGCTTCTGGAGATGTAGACTCGGAGTGGAGGTGGGAGGGTGAAGAGCACATGGCTGTTCTTTTCTCAGGTAAACATTTGAAATTGGTCTTTGTGAGCTATATTGGGTATTGTACATTGTAAAAAATAAGGCGAGTCTAGTTCCAGTGGAAGAGTGACCTCTGACCCGACACATGACGAATTGATGAACTTGGAAGCGCAGAGGATAGAGCAAAACAAAACACCGGTCACAAATTAGAAAGGTCTAAAACGAGAATTTTTTAAGAGAAATGTTGGAGGATCTTGAGTTTGTTGCCCAGCCCTATTTGTCTGAACCCAAGAGGTGTCGACTCTTACCTAAGCTTACGCTACTTCTACATCCTACGTCGGGTCAGAGGTCACTCTTCCACCGGAATTTGACTCGCATACCGTCGTTACCGGAAGCCGGTAATTATAGTTTATAAAATTATAAATATGGATTTTTTTCTTACAAAAACGCATCGCTTCACTTCAGAAAGCCCTGAAGCCATATGGATTACTTTTATGAGGGATGGATGGCCTTTTTTTAATTCAAAATCTCAGGTACCATTCACTCCCATTATAAAGCTTGGAAGAGCCAGGATATTTTTTTATATAACTCTGACTGTGTTTGACTGAAAGAAGAAAGTCATATACACTTAGGATGTCTTGAGGGCGAATATATTATGGGATCATTTTTGGGTGAACTATCCCTTTAAAATTCTCTGTTTTGGAGTGTATTTGCATAAAGTAACAATAGAAACCTGTCTGGTAACAGTAACAGGAGAGTAAGAACATGTGGATTTAACTTTCGACACAACCAACCCGAATTTTGATCCAATTCTTCTTCCTTTTTCAATTGCGTATCAGCTTGGAGAGGTGTTCATTTAAATAAAAAATGATTACAAATATGAAAAAAGTGAAAATAAAGTGGCTAATGGGTAATTAATAGTCCAATAATTTAAATTTGACGTGGCATGTGTTACTGCACTCAAAACTGACCGCACGTATTCCTGGACCCTTGAGGATGGATCAGCAGGATCAGTACTGTTTGGGTCAGGGGTCAGTTTTTTTATTCAAAATGAAAGATATTCAGGTTAAAAACAGTGTATTTTTAATTAACTTCAACACATTAACAGCAACAAACACTAGTTGCCCAACAAAAAGGATATATATACATACACACATATATATATATATATATATATATATATATATATATATATATATATATATATATATATATATATATAAGATTTAAACATCCAAGTTGATTGTATACTTAATTAGTTTATTATTAATTATTACTTTATTAAATGTAACCCAAAAAAGTAAAAATTACTAGTGAATCATCAGTGCATCAGACAAAAAAAACCCAAACGATGAAGGCAGATAAGACAAGCAATTTGACAGCATAAATATGGCTAAACAAATCTACACACATCAACAGTCTCATCATGGCTTACAGAAAAGAGCTTTGCACTGCTGGTAAGTCTGCTTTCAAATTTAGACAGAACATTCTCTGTAAGTTACTAGACTTCCTTTACACTAGACTTCCTTTACAAGGAAAGAGACACTGTTTAAAGTTGTACGAGATGAAGAAGAGTTCATGTAGCACATCCTAATTCTCTCTATCAGAGTCACCATTTGTAACTTAAACTTAAAATCAGTATTCCAGATCAAATCCCTTACCAATGTCTTGTCTATCTTTTCAGCTGTTTTTGGTTACACTTTATTTCAAGGTGTCATTGTTACAGTGTAATTATATATTTAAGTACTGAGTAATATTAATTAACAACATGTACTTGCTATAAGATTAGGGTTAGTTGCATGTAATTATGCATCATTTACTGTTTTTACTATGGTAAGTACATGTAACGTGTAACAAGGACACTGTAAAATGAAGTGTTTTTTTAAATTGTTTTATTTGAATGTTTCTCTTGCATTTGTAGGTGTACTCCTGCTACTGTCTTTACTACACTCCACTCAGTCTGCACCTATTACCGTTTCAAACGAGGCAGAGTCTATTGCTGTTACAAAAATGGAAACGTTGGGTAAAGATGCGTTGAAACATCTGGTGGGTTTTTAAAACTTTTTTCTTTTTTACTGGTTGAGCAATCACCTACTTTTGGCTTGATAAGGAACATTATCTAGGGCAGAGATAAGAAACATTGCTGGCCGTGAACCAGGAAATGAAATTGGCTTCTGACAGTGTAATGCTTATGATGACGTTGAACAGATTTCAGAGAAAAACTAGAGTTGCTCTTAAAAGTAACTGGTTGCTTTCCCCCCTCCCCTCCCAAGGTGAGTTCAGCTTCATCGGCCCTGAGGAAACACAGTGGGTCCCACTCGGTTGGATGCATCAGGGAGCCAAAGAAGCATGAACGCCTCAACTGCACTCTCCTCTCTACATTCAGCTCTTACTTGGAGAAGGCATCTGGTCTTAGCATAGACACGGTGCTGCGCGACAACCTGAAAGATATAAAACATAGAGTTGACGACCGAAAAATAGCAAGGTGCAACGGAACATCAACAAATGGAACATCAACAAATACCTGTAAGGAAATCTTTCAAGAGAATTTAGAAAATCTGAGAAGCGTACTTGAGCTTTACATAAAATGGATCGTCAAACCTATGGAGTAGCGTTCTTTGCTGGTTCAGTTATCTGTAGAAATTATTTATTTTTCTTTTATTTATTGTGTTTTATTTATTCATAGATGAGTGCTCTGAAGCATTCTTGAATCTGAACATTTCTGCATGTCAAGGAAAAAGGCCTGTAATGTTTAAAGGTTTTAGATCTGTTCTGCTTGTTTTCAAGCAATCCCATTTGTGTACACTCTCTCAGACGATGTCGCATGAAATCATGCTGAATATGATATCTGAGCTTATGAACATGTCATCTTCCAGTGGAATAGCAGTCTGTGGTAAAGCCTATACCTCGGGTGTCTGGGTTCCAGAAAAATAAATAAAAAACCTTTTTGCATAAACTTTAATGTTGTGAAATCAATGAGCTATATCTTATGACTTGAGTAAATGTAAGTAAAATAAATTAAGAGTAGATCTGAATCTGAAATTTTTCATTTAAAAACATGAGCTTATTTAATTTGAAGCCACTAAATATAGCACAAAAAAAGAGCTAGCAATATATGTGCTGACATTACTATTTTTTTTTTTAAAAGGGGGGCAGGCCAGTTGACACGAGATAATCTTAGATGCTCTTCCTCTCCTCTGCTCTTCCTCTCCTCTCCTCTCCTCTGCTCTTCCTCTCCTCTGCTCTTCCTCTCCTCTGCTCTTCCTCTCCTCTGCTCTTCCTCTCCTCTGCTCTTCCTCTCCTCTCCTCTCCTCTTCCTCTTCTGTTCCTCTGCTCTTCCTCTCCTCTTCCTCTCCTCTGCTCTTCCTCTCCTCTGCTCTTCCTCTCCTCTGTTCTTCCTCTCCTCTCCTCTAGTCTTCCTCTCCTCTGCTCTTCCTCTCCTCTTCCTCTCCTCTTCTCTTCCTCTCCTGTTCCTCTGCTCTTCCTCTCCTGTTCCTCTCCTCTGCACTTCCTCTCCTGTTCCTCTGCTCTTCCTCTCCTGTTCCTCTGCTCTTCCTCTCCTCTGCTCTGCTCTTCCTCTCCTCTGCTCTTCCTCTCCTGTTCCTCTGCTCTTCCTCTCCTCTGCTCTTCCTTTCCTCTCCTCTGCTCTTCCTCTCCTCTGCTCTTCCTCTCCTCTCCTCTGCTCTTCCTCTCCTCTCCTCTGCTCTTCCTCTCCTCTGCTCTTCCTCTCCTCTCCTCTGCTCTTCCTCTCCTCTGCTCTTCCTCTGCTCTTCCTCTCCTCTGCTCTTCCTCTCCTCTGCTCTTCCTCTCCTCTCCTCTGCTCTTCCTCTCCTCTGCTCTTCCTTTCCTCTCCTCTGCTCTTCCTCTCCTCTGCTCTGCTCTTCCTCTCCTCTGCTCTTCCTTTCCTCTCCTCTGCTCTTCCTCTCCTCTGCTCTTCCTCTCCTCTGCTCTTCCTCTCCTCTCCTCTGCTCTTCCTCTCCTCTGCTCTTCCTCTCCTCTGCTCTTCCTCTCCTCTGCTCTTCCTTTCCTCTCCTCTGCTCTTCCTCTCCTGTTCCTCTGCTCTTCCTCTCCTCTCCTCTGCTCTTCCTCTCCTGTTCCTCTGCTCTTCCTCTCCTCTGCTCTTCCTCTCCTCTGCTCTTCCTCTCCTCTGCTCTTCCTTTCCTCTCCTCTGCTCTTCCTCTCCTCTGCTCTTCCTCTCCTCTGCTCTTCCTTTCCTCTCCTCTGCTCTTCCTCTCCTGTTCCTCTGCTCTTCCTCTCCTCTCCTCTGCTCTTCCTCTTCTGTTCCTCTGCTCTTCCTCTCCTCTGCTCTTCCTCTCCTCTGCTCTTCCTCTCCTCTGCTCTTCCTTTCCTCTCCTCTGCTCTTCCTCTCCTCTGCTCTTCCTCTCCTCTGCTCTTCCTCTCCTCTCCTCTGCTCTTCCTCTCCTCTGCTCTTCCTCTCCTCTGCTCTTCCTCTCCTCTGCTCTTCCTTTCCTCTCCTCTCCTCTTCCTCTCCTGTTCCTCTGCTTTTCCTCTCCTCTCCTCTGCTCTTCCTCTCCTGTTCCTCTGCTCTTCCTCTCCTCTCCTCTGCTCTTCCTCTCCTCTGCTCTTCCTTTCCTCTCCTCTGATCTTCCTCTCCTGTTCCTCTCCTCTGCCTCTCCTGTTCCTCTCCTCTGCCTCTCCTGTTCCTCTCCTCTGCTCTTCCTCTCCTCTGCTCTTCCTCTCCTCTGCTCTTCCTTTCCTCTCCTCTGCTCTTCCTCTCCTGTTCCTCTGCTCTTCCTCTCCTGTTCCTCTCCTCTGCTCTTCCTCTCCTGTTCCTCTCCTCTGCTCTTCCTCTCCTCTGCTCTTCCTTTCCTCTGCTCTTCCTTTCCTCTCCTCTGCTCTTCCTCTCCTCTGCTCTTCCTTTCCTCTCCTCTGCTCTTCCTCTCCTCTGCTCTTCCTTTCCTCTCCTCTGCTCTTCCTCTCCTCTCCTCTGCTCTTCCTCTCCTGTTCCTCTGCTCTTCCTCTCCTGTTCCTCTCCTCTGCTCTTCCTTTCCTCTCCTCTGCTCTTCCTTTCCTCTCCTCTGCTCTTCCTCTCCTGTTCCTCTGCTCTTCCTCTCCTGTTCCTCTCCTCTGCTCTTCCTCTCCTGTTCCTCTCCTCTGCTCTTCCTCTCCTCTGCTCTTCCTCTCCTCTGCTCTTCCTTTCCTCTCCTCTGCTCTTCCTTTCCTCTCCTCTGCTCTTCCTCTCCTGTTCCTCTGCTCTTCCTCTCCTCTCCTCTGCTCTTCCTCTCCTCTGCTCTTCCTTTCCTCTCCTCTGCTCTTCCTCTCCTCTCCTCTGCTCTTCCTCTCCTGTTCCTCTGCTCTTCCTCTCCTCTCCTCTGCTCTTCCTCTCCTGTTCCTCTGCTCTTCCTCTCCTCTCCTCTGCTCTTCCTCTCCTGTTCCTCTGCTCTTCCTCTCCTCTCCTCTGCTCTTCCTCTCCTGTTCCTCTCCTCTGCTCTTCCTCTCCTGTTCCTCTGCTCATCCTCTCCTCTCCTCTGCTCTTCCTCTCCTCTTCCTCTGCTCTTCCTCTCCTCTGCTCTTCCTCTCCTCTCCTCTGCTCTTCCTCTCCTCTTCTTCTCCTGTTCCTCTGCTCTTCCTCTCCTCTTCTTCTCCTGTTCTTCTGCTCTTCCTCTTCTGTTCCTCTCCTCTGCTCTTCCTCTCCTCTTCCTCTCCTCTTCTCTTCCTCTCCTGTTCCTCTGCTCTTCCTCTCCTGTTCCTCTCCTCTGCACTTCCTCTCCTCTTCCTCTCCTCTTCTCTTCCTCTCCTGTTCCTCTCCTCTGCTCTTCCTCTCCTCTTCCTCTCCTCTTCTCTTCCTCTCCTGTTCCTCTGCTCTTCCTCTCCTCTCCTCTGCTCTTCCTCTCCTGTTCCTCTCCTCTGCTCTTCCTCTCCTCTGCTCTTCCTCTCCTCTCCTCTGCTCTTCCTCTCCTCTTCTTCTCCTGTTCCTCTGCTCTTCCTCTTCTGTTCCTCTCCTCTTCCTCTCCTGTTCTTCTGCTCTTCCTCTCCTGTTCCTCTGCTCTTCCTCTCCTCTGCTCTTCCTCTCCTCTGCTCTTCCTCTCCTCTTCTTCTCCTGTTCCTCTGCTCTTCCTCTTCGGTTCCTCTCCTCTTCCTCTCCTGTTCTTCTGCTCTTCCTCTCCTGTTCTTCTGCTCTTCCTCTGCTCTTCCTCTCCTGTTCCTCTGCTCTTCCTCTTCTGTTCCTCTCCTCTTCCTCTCCTGTTCTTCTGCTCTTCCTCTCCTGTTCCTCTTCCTCTCCTCTCCTCTGGTTCAAAGGAGTCATTCGTTTGCGTATCGGAATGTCATTAGTGGACATGTAGCCTATGGCACGCATTGTGTGATTATTATCTCGGCAGTTTAGGACATCGCACAAGATTTGTGTCAACACAGAAAACATTTCACCACTGGATAATTTTTTTCGTTTACTGAAATTGTGGTTTATGTCAGCTGAATGGGCGGAACCTTGTGTTCACCAATGGCCTTATTTCAGGCTTACAAACATGACTTCAACACCTTGGAACGGGGAGTGCTAAAACGCTAACGCTAAACGTTATATTGACGTGTTTTACATTATAAATAAATATATATAAAGGAAACAACTTATGCCTAAAGAGAATGCAGATTCAATGTCAGAGTTTGGGAATATCCACAAAAAAAATTATTCACATTAAACATGATATCAAAGCTAAAAATCAAACATTTTAAAACAGAACAACACATCACGGTTGTTTAAACCAATAAGTATTAAGTTGTGTCTTCAGCAAGTTACAATCAAAGTCAGCACAAACTAAATGCATGCCTGGCATGGCCTTGAGCTTTTTGGCATTCAGAGCAAGTCAGACCACAGTCAGACACATTTTTAATTGGTGTTTAGTTCTGTGTAGCCTGGTTAAAACCTGACCATTCTCAATAATAACTGAGTTATGGTCTGGCAAAGCTTCATTAATAACTCATTTCCAAAGGGGCGTCACCAACGGACGTCGCTCAAATGCCTCTGGGCGCAATTGGATAGACCCTGCGTCCCAATTCGCCAATTCGCGTCCCAATTCGCCTATACGCTATAAAAGTATGTACTCTTTTTGTGAAGAAAATGTATTTACTTTTGAATGTGTAGCAAAAAAGTAGGCAAGCTTTGGGACATACTACTTCGTCATCTTTATCGGACGTATCTGTCGCGTCACTCGTGTGCATCCTGTCACTTAAACTGCCCTGTCAATCATCGTGTCACAGTTAAAATCCTCTATTAAATCTAATTTAATTTCCTACCGTTTGGAGAGAAATGTAGTGGCACGTTCATCTGCCAGTGGGTCTTTCATGGAGACTGTCCTCATGTGTTTGCAATTTGAATATAATAATGCATTTAACCCTTGTGCATTGTTTAAATTTCAATTTTTTTTTTTGCATTAATCTATTAATCAACCCCAGTCCTGTTCAAAAATATTAAATGTTTAAAAAAAAATCAGGATTTTAACTCTTTAATTGCCAAATTCGTAAATGATGTCACTGATTTGGGGGGGAAAAAAACACAAAATTACTCATTTTCAATATAAAATGTGATTGTGGACTGGATTTTTTTTTTACCTTTTATCACAGTCTTGGACATGTTGAAGATTAGAAACAACATTGGTTTTGATGCATTGTTAGTTTTTGTGCAGCATCAGATTTGAACTTTTTCTCCCTCATTTACTGTTCGTGGCTGTTTTTGCCCCATTGACTTCCATTATAACCACATTTTTTGATTGCAAAGCCATGACACCATATAATCATGCATTTTTGATTGTTGGTGGTTTTCCCTGTTGGGAAGAGGTAAAATTTGTATTTTTTACTGTTGATAACCAGGTGGCACCATTAACCCTTTAGATAGGCCTGTGCCAAAAAAAGCTTAGTTTCTGGCTTTTACATGGAGTTACAGTGCCCTCCACAATTATTGAACCCCCTGGTAAATATGATCAAAATTGGCTGTAAAAAATAAATCTGCATCGATTATCCTTGTGATCTTTCATTCAAAAAATGTGCAAAATTCTAACCTTTCATTGAAGTAAAAGAATTGAAAGTGGGGGGAAAATCACATTATGAAATAAATGTTTTTCTCCAAAACATGTTGGCCACAATTATTGAAACCCTTTTATTAAATACTTTTTGCAATCTCCTTTTGCCAAGATAACAGCTCTGAGTCTTCTCCTGTAATGCCTGATGAGTTTGGAGAATAACTGACAAGAGATCAGAGACCATTCCTCCACACAGAATCTCTCCAGATCCTTCAGATTCCCAGATCCATGTTGGTGCTTCTCCTCTTCAGTTCAGCCCACTCATCAGGTCAGGGGACTGAGACGGTCATGGCAGAAGCTTCATTTTGTGCTCCACAACAAATTTTTGTTTTGATTTTGATGTTTGTTTTGGATCGTTGTCCTGATGGAAGATCCAACCACGGCATATTAAAAGTGTGGTTTTCCACCAACGCGGAGACAACTCCCTTTCTTCAGCCTGCCAGAGGCGTGACTCCAGGGCCGACGCGCTATGCCATCACAAGGCATAGTCATACATGTTTGTATGACTGTACAAACATGTATGTGTTGACGCAAGTCATGCTGACAATGAGGTCAATCATCTCCTCCGTAAAAAACAGATTGAACACGGAATCCATGTTCTGGACCCTTGCGAAGGCATAGTGCGTCGGCCCTGGAGTCACGCCTCTGGCAGGCTGAAGAAAGGGAGTTGTCTCCGCGTTGGTGGAAAACCACACTTCGCCGTTTCTCCCAATCCACCCAGATCCAGGATCCTCCGAATCCTCCTCGCCTTCAGTGGAAGCTAGAGAGGATGATGAGGGTGCCACATCCAAATCAGGATCTGACTCTCCTGAGCCTGTGGTGTCAGAGGGAGAAGACGATACACCCTGCAGCTCGCTGGAGGGGTCAGGCTGCATAATCATCTCTAAAACTTCACTACAAGTCAAGCCCTTTCTCATGTTGCTTGCTGCTCTTCTCACCATCAAATGACCAGCAGGCTTGCATGCACGCGTTTAAATCCACTTGCTTTGTTTTTGTTTAGTCTGCATTTCTCACCATCAAAAGGCAGCAGGTGCATAAATACACTTACTTTGTTTTTGTTTACTCCATGTAGTTCTGAGAGCTGAGGTGCATATTTAGATTTTCTCAGACGCATCAAGGTGAGTTGCACACACACACGAACAGTAAATGAGGGAGAAAAAGTTCAAATCTGATGCTGCACAAAAACTAACAATGCATCAAAACCAATGTTGTTTCTAATCTTCAACATGTCCAAGACTGTGATAAAAGGTAAAAAAAAATCCAGTCCACAATCACTTTTTATATTGAAAATGAGTCATTTTGTGTGTGTTTTTTTCCCAAATCAGTGACATAATTTACGAATTTGGCAATTAAAGAGTTAAAATCATGATTTTTTTTTAAACATTTAGTATTTTTGAGCAGGACTGAGGTTGATTAATAGATTTCTGCAAAAGAATTTGAAAAAAATATTTATCTGATACATTTTTATAGCAGTTTAAAGTAGTGGCTGTTTTCAGCCACGAAACATAACGAAAGGGTAGTAAATTTGCCCACAGTGTACTGTTGAGTTTTTGAAAAATTTCAAAGCATTTTCCCAAAATATGTGTCAAAATAAGATTTGTCACCAAGAATCATTCCATTTGCTGAAACACAGAAAAAGTTATGGCCAAATTTAGACTCAAAAATACCCCATAGTGGATGAAAACATCCCCAACAGCACATAAGGGTTAAAAGTTGCTGCGCTTCACCAACGGACGTCGCCCAAATGCCTCTGGGCACAATTGGATAGACCTAAAAACCAATCAGAGCGATCGTCATCGTGTAAAGCCCGCCCCAGCGTTTCTGATTGGTGCCGCGATTTCGACGGCTTGGAAAAGGGCTTGAATGAGCTCTTTGCCAGACTACTTGCAGAGCAAATCTAAATTTGCCAGAAGTTGTTTGGGTTTTCCCAGGCTAAGTTCTGTGCAGATTCACAGAAGGGAAAAAACCAACATATTGCACCCTTGTAGTTGAGCGATGACTTTTTCAACCGCCATCAAATCCAACATGACTGCTCTGAATTAAAAATCATTATTGTAAGCCTACTATGAAGGCTTGAGGTAAGGCAAGAACTCTGAATTTACATTTTACGTATTCATTCAAAAACAAAAAGGGAGAAATCATCTAAAGTGTGTTTGTGAAACATAAAACAGAAGTTCAAGATTGAAAAAGAAATGTGAATTTAAATGATTTATGTAATGTGTTGACTGACTATTGCATTAGTGAGATTCCTTTAAGAGGCTAAAAGCCTGGGGAATGTGTGTTTTTTGCCAGAGTGTTTCAGGGTTGGCAGAGATAGATGTATGTTCAATGCTGCCTTGAGTTCAGTAAAGGTTCACCAAGTTACGAACGTCTCCTCGTGTTATTCAAGTATATTAGGATTTAGTTTAACTCTGAAAATGAAGCCTGAACTAAAAGGAGACAGTACAACTTTCTGTATGGTAAATAAGTTACTTATATCCTGACCTGCTTTGCTCAGATTAGTGAAAATACCCACCAACTTCCCATACAAATGACTTTATTTAGTCAATTGCCTTGCATATAAATGAATGCAAAATTCATACATTTTTATTGGGAACAGTCCACAGTTAATTCGTTTTTTTTGTTTGTTTGTTTTTTCACCAGGAAAATGCAGAAACAAAGTGTTGACCAAATCAGCATTCAGAACACAAAAAAATAAAAATAAATAAAAGTTCAATATTTAATAATAGATGCTTCCTGTGGGCCGTTTAATATGAACTGCTGAAATGTGTCTGACATTAAGACCCCCCACCCCCCTACTAAAAAAACAAAAACACTAATCAGCCTATCGAAAGTCCTTTAAATGTTCATCTTAAGAAACAACAAATGCACCTCACACTTACATGAGTATAAATATTTGTTTTATAGGCACATGCATCTGTCCAAGCGCTTAAATGCTTCAATAAGCCAGTCTCGATCCTGGTATTTGTTAAATGGTGTAGCAGTTTTTGGAATAAATTTCCAAAAGGTCACTAAATAATCAGAATAACAGCATCAAATACAAAATACACCAAAACATATGACAAAAAAAAACACCCTGAGTCTCAAGGCAACAGGTCTAGTAAAACTATGCAGTCGGAGACATGCCAGCTGTATGGCTCTCAAGATGATGAACGTAAACAAGAGAGATTGACTTTGGTTTGTCATTTTAAAATAAATCGCTTATGCTAAAAAAGAAAAAGAAAGGGGGCTTACTCTTTTTTTAATTGAGTGGCCATTTGTATCTTCCAGTACATATGAGAAGCAAACAATTTGACCATGTACGTAGAGTTCTCCATTTTGTCCACTTCTATGAATACATTTAAAGTAGACAATCAAGCAGTTCTCTTGCATTTCCACCATTTTGAGTGGAGTTTTCAGTAACAACAAAGCAACGACCTCACCACAGGGCAAAAGGCTCCTGAAGCCTGATACGCCTGGATAAAAAATCTTGAAATCACATTTTAGATGTCAGAGGGTTAAAACTGAGGATCATGAGGAATGTTTTTTAGGGTTGAGGACAGCTTTTTTGGCTTCCTCGGGTAACAGTGCGGGATCAGTCAAGATGGAGGTGGTGGTACACAGCTGTCGTAATGTCTTGAGTACCACTGTAGGATACAGAAAAAAAACACACAAAGAGAAATGGTGAACATTATACACAGATATACAAGATACTACATCAAAATGAAGAAACAGTAAACACCGAATAGAAAGCGCCAGGTTAAAACAAAAGAAGTTTGTGCATTTGAGACCACCAAAACACTATTACTAACATTAGATATTTCTATCATAATTTCATTTCACATCATATTTCTATTATCATTTCACAACCCATTGGCAGTTCCTGCAGACCTATTATACCCTTTTTCAAAGTCTTGGTTCAAAAAAACACATTATTTTCCCCTTATTCTACATTGTTGCAGCTCCTCTCTTCTCAGTCTGTCAGTAATGGTCTGTTTAGTTTCTGTCTCTATGAAGCCCCTCCTTCTAAAAAGTGCAAAGTGCTCTGATTGGTCGGCTGGACTAGTGTGTTGTGATTGACTAAACATGACGCTGAACAAAACAAACTATGATTGGTTGCTTGACATGTCGGTCAGACGTCCCCTTGGCAAATGAAAGCTGCTATGGAGTCCAGACCTTCTGCCGTCAGTCTGAAGGTCCGGCTAGGCGAGACTACTACTGTCCAGTCGAAGAAAAAGTTTACATTTGCAGGACATTTCAATAAAGTGGAACGGTGAACTTACTAGGTCGGAGGACAGGGAGGGCACAGTAACGATCCAGCCACTGCATGGTGGATTCACATAGCTCTGTGTTGTTGGTGGTAGACACTGCCCCATTGAAGGACTCAAACAGAGGTTGAATAATGACGCTAAACTGAGAGAGGAGGTATTAAAGAAAATAAGAGTCCAATCCAGTACAAACATTTTGTCTATTCAGTTCAATCTTTTCAGGCTTAAGGATACTATCCAGAATTTCCAGTTCTGAAGAGTTCTGTTCTTCACATAGTCCTCAAACTTCTCCCTCATGTGGTCAAAGCGATGGCGTGTGACGGGAACCCCTGTATCAGGGAGCTGTTCCTGGCACAAGCTGCAATAAATAATGGGCATCTTTTACAGAGAATAAGCAGGTCTACATGCACTAGGGCTGTCACTTTTTATTCGACATTCGAATATGCATTCGAACATGACGTGAAATATCCGAAATCGAACTATAAATAAACTATCCGGTTTTTAAAGAGCCATGTTTTGCGCATTTTTTACAGTCTATGATTAGACCGTTTGCTTTTTATTTTATTGTTTGCCATCTAAGTAGCGGCCGCTCTAAACGTATTGTAGCGTAGGCCCATGACCAAATCAAGCGAATAATAGCCAATAGCCAGCTTGTTTTGAAAATGGAAGATAACGACAAGACTAAAGAGACCGCGCTGTAATTCCTGCCTATTACACACACACACACACACACACACACGACCCACAGAAAAGACGCGTGTCAGTATCGAGTTCTCTTTCGGGCTTGAACAAACCACAACACACAAATTATGCCAAATGTCCGTTTTGTCGAGTGTCCTCATAAATAAAGTCTTAAATGAATGTAGAGATTTGCGAGAAAATGGGACGCGTGTCAGATCGCGTCTCTGTCCGCAGCGGCTGGTCTTAAAGTGTCATTAATGTTAATCAGAATTACTCACTCAGACCCGGCGCCAGGATGATTATTATACCGGTAGCCTAATAATCATGAATGTACTCCGCTATCTTTTAACACATCTCCGGCGAACGGCTTTTTCACGCAAAAGAAAAACTCTTCATGAAGTGCAGTGAAATTCAGCGACCATGTGGCGTTTCCTGATGGATCGAGGTTGTTCGTTAACTTCATTTTACTCGTAGATATTCGAATACATTGCTTGATGATGTTCGATATACGTTTGAATTTGATTTTTCTCAAACGTGACAGCCCTAACATGCACACAAAGCTTTACATTGAAATAGCCTGGCTATGAAGCAGCAGTTTTTCCAAATGTCATACTTTCAATCAGTTCCCAATATTTATTTTTAATGAACACTTACCTTATAGATGAATTAAGCTCCTCAATCTCCTCTCGTAGTCTCTTGGTCTCTTCCTGCATCTGTTGTCTCTCTAGTTGTAGCTTGCCAATGTAATCAACAGTCTTTTGAAGTGTTGAAGCATTACTGATCTGAAAACCCAGATATGGGTGACAAAAAATAAAGTTACATCACCAGCATATTCTGCTGTTTAAAGGAGAACTCCAGTCAATTTTAACATTGAGCTCATTTTTTTGTACATTTGGAGTGCTGTCAATACAGAGAACAACGACAAAAATCGGTGTTGCCTACACCGTGTTATCCTCTTTTTAAAATTTGCACCCTGTTGACTTCAATGGGGCAAGTTTTAAACCTGCTTTTAGCCTCTTAACATCCTTCATGTGTCATTACAAGTGCACAGGTCATGTGAGTGATTCCTTCAGAGTTAACACGGGTGAATCTGACTGCAGTAGATGTGAAAGAAATGGATAAAAATGATAATTCAGCCAGCGCACATACCTGTGTTTACATCCTGTTTTCGGTCGAAGTCCACAGTAGTTGATTGTCGAGTTTACGCGCATAGGTTTAGTTACCTATGATCACGCGCGTGAACTCGACTATCGACTACTGTGGACTTTGACCGAAAACAGGAAGAAAATACAGGTATTTTTGGTATTTCAGGTATTACCGATTTTTGTCGTTGTTCTCTGTATTGACAGCACTCCAAATTTATAAAAAAATTAGCTCAATGTTAAAATTGACCGGAGTTCTCCTTTAAGGGCCAAAATGAAACCGTAATTACATTATTTTACAATATTAAAGAGGCCATATGATGCTTTTTAATGTTTTCTTTTTCCTTTAGTGTGCAATGTCAGTTTGTGCATGTATAAGATCTGTGAAGCCACAACGCTCATAGTCTAACAGAGAACACTGCTCTAGACCTGCCTAAACCGCCTTGATCGAAGTGCAGATTACTACCGCACTTGTCCACGTCACAAGGGCCATGTACAAACTGTAAAGTTTCATTGTGTTCAGCAATTTTAACTTAAGCACAGTGTATTGTAAGCGTTTTTGTGGTTGTTGTTTAAGCTTGGCTCGTATATTAACGTACATTAGAGATGCATCTCTCATCATATCTCTCATAATACGTCATCAACAAATACTTGTTTTGTTCTGTACACACTGCGGAGAAATTGGTTGTCACTACCTGAATTTTTTGGTTAATTCGGTAGTAGAATGCAGTTGTCAATCCTGTAAATGAGTGAACTGTGTGTGTACAGGACAGAATTAAGCACTAAAAGGTGAATTGCAATGTACAGTATGTGAAAAATAATGTTTGGTTACACTTTATTTTATGGTGTCATTGTTACAGTACTATTAAAGGGATAGTTCACTTTGAAATTAAATTTTGGTATGTTTTAGCTTACCTCAAGGGCATCCAAGATGTAGGTGTCTTTTTTTTCCGCAGTAGTTTAAATTTTGATATTTTAGGTCAAACCGTTCTTGTCTGACAGTCATATCATGCAGGTCTGTGGTCAACACAGCCACGTCCAAGTGATCTGAGGGCACGAATGCATCCTGGTGTGTGACGTGTGCGCAGACTGGTGCATAGATATATACACTAGACGTCGCCTTGTCTACGGCAGTTCATTGGAACGAATGCCTTTAAGGCGACATCTAGTGTATATATCTATGCACCAGTCTGCGTACACGTCACACAGCATGAAGCGCCCGCGCCCTCAGATCACTTGGACGTGGCTGTGTTATAAGAGCTAAAAAACGATATAAATACTGTTTGTTTTCTCACACAAACCGCTCGTTTCGTGTCTTAGGCCATCAATGTGTACTTACGATGGGGAATTGTTTTAATTTGCATGCTCTTTGAGACAGTGACCACAGACCTGCATGATATGACTGTCAGACAAGAACGGTTTGACCTAAAAATATCAAAATTGAAACTACTGCGGAAAAAAGACACCTACATCTTGGATGCCCTTGAGGTAAGCTAAAACAAATCAAAATTTAATTTCAAAGTGAACTATCCCTTTAAGCAACTACATGTACTTACTATAGGGTTAGGGTCGGATTAGGATTTGGTTGAGGGTTAGCTGCATGTAATTATGCATAATTTACTGTTAATACTATGGTAAGTACATGTAACACATGCAATGAGGACACTGTAAAATAAACTGTTAACTAATGTTTTTTTTACATTAAAGCATGCTAACCTATTCTAGCACATCCAATAAACAAAATAATGACCTTTGAAGAGAACATCATATGGCTTCTTTAAAACACTTTCTCCCATTACAGTTACGCAGAGACAACTTCAAGCAAATTATATGCTCCACAAAAAAAAAAGGTTAATGTGGATTTTGATAATGAAGTAAGATGAATGCAGATTTACATTTGATTGAGACTTGAGGGTCGGCACAAGATTACACAATGTCTTGAAGCAGACATTTATGGTAAATCGCCTCTTCTGCTCTGCAGATATGTGAGTCACTCTGCGACTCTGTCAAAGCAAAAATGACAAAACAAGACAGACTGAGAAATTGGTAGATATTTCAACATCAAAATTAGTGACAATTATGCTCAATTGGCCAATTAAGAAAGTTGTTAGTCCCCCCCAACACACACAACAAAACATTTTTTTGAGTAAATAATCTTTAAAATTTGCCATTCATTCAATATCAGCAATTTTTTCTACTATGATTTATTGTGCAAATGTTTATATTTGAAACATTCTGTATGAATGTATGTAAATTAACCTATTGCATTTCTGGATACATCGCATCAATGTACAGTTAGACAACACTAATAGAGTGCAAACTCATGAACCGTACCTTACAGGTTTCATTTTTGCCCATGCCTGAACTGGTGCTGAGAGGTGACTGGGGGCTTGGTACCTGTTCTGGTCCCAATGGTGACCCCTGACCTGAAACACGTCCGTCGTGTGCTAAAGAAAAAGGATTAAAAACTTGCTCAGAACCCTAAATTCAGTGAATCCCAAATAAAATAATAACAAAAACACAGAGCAATTTCAGCGTAAATTGAAAGTGACAGGGCTGAATCGAACCTGTACTTGAAGACTGTACAGATGTCTTGTTGTTGGACACATTTGTGGCAGTTTCCTCTTTGGGTACGATTAGTTGGGGAGACTTCTGTGTCTGAGGGAGAATATGAAACCCAGCAGAACCCTGCAAAGTAGTGTGTACATTTTTATTGTAATTTTGGATTGCTTGGGGCCAAAATGAATTATTATTTACAAGGGTTGGGTAGAATTCAAAATTAAGAACTGGCTCCCTTTTCAATTCATGAATCAGAAACGAACCACAACCCACAGGATGCTGAATTGGAAAGATAGGAAAATTTATTTAGTGAATTGAAATTCAAAGAAATTTAAGTCACACTATAGAAAAATGGGCAAGAAATTCCCAAAAACTGTTTAAGCACAACATTCTCTCTTCCGTTTACCTATTTTCTATTGAATTAGAAAGTATGGGCGGGGCATTAAAAAAATATTGTTTACTTTTATAAAATTTACACCCATTGCTACTCATTATTGCTAGTCAGAGACAAGTGTTCTTAGGGTGAGAGAGTTGTATCATTTCATTGAACACATACATGAGTGCAAGATGAGTCAAACATTTTTGGTCTGATTTCACGGAAGAGAAATACTATATTTGTGCATGAGTTGATTGTTAACTTGTAGGAGCAGACACGGCTTCAGACCAAAACACATATACTAACGTTCAAAAGTTTGAGGTCAGTAAGTTTTATTTAAAAGAAATTGATACTTTATATAGCAAGGACGCATAAAATTGATCAAAAATGATGTCAAGACATTTATAGTGGTACAAAAGGTTTCTATTCCAAATATATGCCGTTCTTTTGAACTTAAAATTAATCAAAGAATCCTGAAATGGTTTTATCATCGTTTTAAAAAACAATCTTACCAACTTTTGAACAGTAGTGTAGATGTTGTACATGAAAATGTTAGATCTTTTTTTAGACTGAACAATGTATAAAAATTACTAATAGCCATTATCAATTCTATTTACTTTCATTCAAATTTGAATTATAATTCTGCATCCTGCTTGCGAACTCAATTAAAATTTCAGAATTTAAAATATTCTTTAAATCAATCCTGAATGATACACAACCCGTTTTATCTATTGTAAAACATGATAGGACATGAAGGGTGGAAATCTTACACAAGGAATACTGGAGGAGGCAATGAAACCAGTGGTGGGGACAACATCAGTGTTGAGAGGGGACGAGGTAACAATGACAGCACTGGCGGGACCTGGGAATGGTTATGATGGGATATGTACATGATGAGAACAATTTCAGCATTGCCAATGCTGTTGATTTTTATCCTAATATCAAGTTTTTGAATGATTTATGGGGATCCACTAATAGATGAACACACATATATAGATGAACAGACTAAAAAGTGTGAAATTGTCTCATTGTGGCAGATCAGCAGCTTGTGGAAAGCTAGCAGTAAATGTGTTTTAATTAGAACTGCAAAACTGGTTAAATTATTTAATCAAAATTAATCTTAATGACCAATATGGAGAGGTTTTCTCCAATTATTGATAGATGAAAACATAACCAGAGTCCGTCACTGTATGGCACAAAAAAAAAAGAGATAGCCATTTTAACAGTAAAACATAGTAAAATGCTATGGTTAAAAAAACCTGTTAAAGGGATAGTTCACTTTGAAATTAAATTTTGGTATGTTTTAGCTTACCTCAAGGGCATCCAAGATGTAGGTGTCTTTTTTTTCGCAGTAGTTTCAATTTTGATATTTTTAGGTCAAACCGTTCTTGTCTGACAGTCATATCATGCAGGTCTATGGTCACTGTCTCAAAGAGCATCCAAATTAAACAATTCCCCATCGTAAGTACACATTGATGGCCTAAGACACGAAACGAGCGGTTTGTGTGAGAAAACGAACAGTATTTATATAGTTTATACCTCTTATACACAGCCACGTCCAAGTGATCTGAGGGCGCGCGCGCTTCCTGCTGTGTGACGTGTGCGCAGACTGGTGCATAGATATATACACTAGATGTCGCCTTAAAGACATTCGTTCCAATGAACTGCCGTAGACAAGGCGACATCTAGTGTATATATATCTATGCACCAGTCTACGTACACGTCTCACAGCAGGATGCGCTCGCGCCCTCAGATCACTTGGACGTGGCTGTGTTACAAGAGGTAAAAACGATATAAATACTGTTCGTTTTCTCACACAAACCGCTCGTTTCGTGTCTTAGGCCATCAATGTGTACTTACGATGGGGAATTGTTTAATTTGGACGATGGGGAATTGTTTTAATTTGGACTCTGTGCATGCTCTTTCAGACAGTGACCATAGACCTGCATGATATGACTGTCAGACAAGAACGGTTTGACCTAAAAATATAAAAATTGAAACTACTGCGGAAAAAAAGACACCTACATCTTGGATGCCCTTGAGGTAAGCTAAAACATACCAAAATTTTATTTCAAAGTGAACTATCCCTTTAATTGGTTAACGGTGAGTTCCCTTACTTTATAAAGTGAAAAACTGATCTGATGAGTCATTTTCATGTTATTTTACAATGAATTGATGATGAATTTACAGTTCTCGGAAGTGAAAAAGAACAAAGCATCTTATAATTTACAGTGAAAAAAAAATAAACTGACGTTCTCAGAATTCTCTGTGCGACAGCTCACATTTGATCGTTGTTCATTGAAATCTTTGTTTCTTCTTAGTTTTGTTCTCAGTTACGTACGTTAGGGTTTTGTTAATCTTATGTTGTTAAATTATTGCATTATTTTAGTGTTGTGTTACCATGATGATGCTTTGTATTTGTGTGCATGACACATGACACCACACACCTTCTATATATATATATATATATATATATATATATATATATATATATATATATATATATATATATATATATATATACAGTGAGGAAAATAAGTATTTGAACACCCTGCTATTTTGCAAGTTCTCCCACTTAGAAATCATGGAGGGGTCTGAAATTGTCATCGTAGGTGCATGTCCACTGTGAGAGACATAATAAAAAAAAAAAATCCAGAAATCACAATGTATGATTTTTTAACTATTTATTTGTATGATACAGCTGCAAATAAGTATTTGAACACCTGAGATAATCAATGTTAATATTTGGTACAGTAGCCTTTGTTTGCAATTACAGAGGTCAAACGTTTCCTGTAGTTTTTCACCAGGTTTGCACACACTGCAGGAGGGATTTTGGCCCACTCCTCCACACAGATCTTCTCTAGATCAGTCAGGTTTCTGGGCTGTCGCTGAGAAACACGGAGTTTGAGCTCCCTCCAAAGATTCTCTATTGGGTTTAGGTCTGGAGACTGGCTAGGCCACGCCAGAACCTTGATATGCTTCTTACAGAGCCACTCCTTGGTTATCCTGGCTGTGTGCTTCGGGTCATTGTCATGTTGGAAGACCCAGCCTCGACCCATCTTCAATGCTCTAACTGAGGGAAGGAGGTTGTTCCCCAAAATCTCGCAATACATGGCCCCGGTCATCCTCTCCTTAAAACAGTGCAGTCGCCCTGTCCCATGTGCATAAAAACACCCCCAAAGCATGATGCTACCACCCCCATGCTTCACAGTAGGGATGGTGTTCTTGGGATGGTACTCATCATTCTTCTTCCTCCAAACACGTTTAGTGGAATTATGACCAAAAAGTCATATTTTGACTTTCTCCCATGACTCCTCTGGATTATCCAAATGGTCATTGGCAAACTTAAGACGGGCCTTGACATGTGCTGGTTTAAGCAGGGGAACCTTCCGTGCCATGCATGATTTCAAACCATGACGTCTTAGTGTATTACCAACAGTAACCTTGGAAACGGTGGTCCCAGCTCTTTTCAGGTCATTGACCAGCTCCTCCCGTGTAGTTCTGGGCTGATTTCTCACCTTTCTTAGGATCATTGAGACCCCACGAGGTGAGATCTTGCATGGAGCCCCAGTCCGAGGGAGATTGACAGTCATGTTTAGCTTCTTCCATTTTCTAATGATTGCTCCAACAGTGGAACTTTTTTCACCAAGCTGCTTGGCAATTTCCCCGTAGCCCTTTCCAGCCTTGTGGAGGTGTACAATTTTGTCTCTAGTGTCTTTGGACAGCTCTTTGGTCTTGGCCATGTTAGTAGTTGGATTCTTACTGATTGTATGGGGTGGACAGGTGTCTTTATGCAGCTAACGACCTCAAACAGGTGCATCTAATTTAGGATAATAAATGGAGTGGAGGTGGACATTTTAAAGGCAGACTAACAGGTCTTTGAGGGTCAGAATTCTAGCTGATAGACAGGTGTTCAAATACTTATTTGCAGCTGTATCTTACAAATAAATAGTTAAAAAATCATATATTGTGATTTCTGGATTTTTTTTTAGATTATGTCTCTCACAGTGGACATGCACCTACGATGACAATTTCAGACCCCTCCATGATTTCCAAGTGGGAGAACTTGCAAAATAGCAGGGTGTTCAAATACTTATTTTCCTCACTGTATATATATATATATATATATATATATATATATATCAGTATTTACTTTGAACTTTAATTCCTGTGGATGTAGATTTGAGTATATTAACTCTTTCTCCTAGTCTGGCTATCACCAGACCAAGCTCAATCTTTTAAGATTGAACATTAGTCTGGGGAGTCTGCTCTGTACTTTCAACTGCACAAGAGGCGTGATCAACCGGCATAGTTCGAATGACTCTGTGCGCAATTGGATAGTCCTTCAACCAATCAGACCAACGATCTGGGTGACGTACTTTGCAGCGAAAACTCCAGGCAGGAAACGTGTCAACAAACGTGTTGATCAGGGGTTTGAAGAAGCAGCAAAGGAATCGAGCGATTTTTGCAGGTTATGCAAAAAAAAAAAAAACATGAAAGTGAGTGGTATTTACACCCACTCGAGCGATTTGTTTGCTAAAAAGAAGCCATTGAGCATCGTCAAGAGGTTAAAAGGAATTGAACAGACCCGTAACAGATCTGGAATTGGATTGGATTAAACCCACCAATAGCGCGCCAGGTGGATAAGCCAGTTTGTGATTGGTTCACGCAAATTTGAAAAGGAAGCAGCAGAGATAAATGTACAGGGGCAGTATTCACAAAGAATTTTAAGGCTAAAAGTAGCTCCTAACTGGCGAATTTAGGAGCAACTCCTAAAAATAATGGCGTGTCGCTCGTAACTTTAGGACTCCTAATTTTTTTGACTAAGAGTAATTCACAATGCATTTTAGCCCTAAATGTAGCACCTAAGCCTGGGACAGCTTAAAAGAAGTCGAGAGGACTCCTAACTCACAAAGACCTATTCACAAACCGCTTTTTGTGGCATTTCACGTTGCGATGTTTTGAAATGCGTATGCGGCGGCTACAGGAGCTTCCAATCGCGAGGGAACAATTTTGCATTGTAGGCATAACTAGGGATGCAATAACGCCACCAACAACAACAACCAAAACTAGGCTACTCATTGCATGTAAACTAATTGTAACGTTTCATTGTGAATCAAATTAAAATGTTCTTCTCTTTGCAAACGTAGGCAGAGGCATATAGTGACAGATTAATTCAATAATGTTGCAAAGATATTGCATCAATCCATATGTTTCATTAGGCTACTAGACTATTTGTTTTGCCTTACTCTTTATTCATTTAGGCTATTTATTCAGTTATTCATCATCTTCCGTCCTTCGCACTACTTGTGTAGCGCACGCATTCTCAGACCTGTCACCTGTCACTCATCATCGTAGGGGAGGTGTTTGGAATCATTCCCGCGTTACAATCATCAGCCAATCAAGGTGGTCACTTCAGTCAAGCTCGTGCATGAGTAATGACGTCATCCATAGCAACGAAGACTCACTCTTAGTTTAGGAGTTGTCATTTTTCTTTACTAAGAGTAGGTCTGAAAGGCGTTGTGAATAACTTTTAAGAGAAAACTCCTAGCTAAAATCTTTTAGTGCGATTTAGGAGTTCTCCTAGTGGTAAGATAAAATGCTTTGTGAATACGGCCCCTGGTTTCAAGCCTGAGCTGCAGGGCGAAATCAAATCGCCTGTCTATCTTTCCCCGTCTTTGACAGAATTTTCCGGCTTTCAGTGATTTCACTGTTACACGGTAGGGGCACTATGACATCTTCTAATAGAGTAAAGAATCTCCTGATCAAAAGACAGGCATAGAAGATGCAGAAACAAGCGATATATGCAAGCAGATGCATATGTGAAATAACACAATCATCAACATTAAACAGCATATAAATCCAAACTGCCTAATGTTTCTGCATGAAATGTTGACCCAGGATGAGTTATAGGCTGTGCAACCTTAGGGGTGTTGATGGACTCGATCTACTCCATCTGTGTTTTGATCATCATTCTGAATCCGATCCGGATAAAGTCTTTGACAAAAATGCAAATTTCTAAGCTTTATGCTCAAAAAGTCGCTTTTTTTAAATTAAACTTACCCATATTCAAGTTTTTTTTGTATAAAAGCAGAGGGGCTGTTATTTCTTTTGATATATTGCATGTTCAGATATTCATACAACAAAATATTGTAGAGGGCCATGAAACTTTTGTGAAAATGATCAAAAATGCTAATTTCTTTGCTCATTTATAAATTTTTTCAGTAAATTTAAGTTACTACTAGCTACTGTACTTTCTTCTGTTATGTTCTTACAACCACAGCTGCCGTTTTCTAAAGCTTATGCAAGCTGTTATAAAAATATCAAACTGAAAATGTGTTGCTTATTATTAAATAGTTTACAGAAATATGTAATTGAACAACAGAATGTGTTAAATGTGTTATTATTTGTGCATTTTGTCGTGTGTGTTATTGAGCATGTTACAAACCTGTGAGTATCAGCTGGGACGGCAGTGGATTGGCCGGGACAATCTGTCTCTGTGGGTGTCTGGCTTTTTTGCTAGGAACAGAAGGCGGAATGGATTTGGGCAAGGCGAAGTTGACTGACTGTGAGTTTGGTGAGGCAGAGGTTGATGCCGCAGGCTGTGGAGACTCAAAGCTGGACCTGCGACTGAAGGTAGTGGCAGCATCAGTGGGAGTTACTGTGGAAGGGGCGGAGTGTGTTATTACAGAAGGAGATGGGATGTTTGGGGTGGGCTGAGGGACTGTAGTGACCGTAGAAACATCTCCTGTTGGGAGAGGTGGAGCTGGTGGTGGCAGCAGAGATGGGACGGAGGGGGTCACTTGCTCTGTGAAAAGAGGCATGTAGGCTTGTTGGTAGGACGGGCCGGCAGCATTACCATTGTCCTGGTTGGCGCCTGCGAGATGGCTGGGCAGTGGAGCAGACGGGATGAGGCGGTAGTCCAGAGGCAGAGAGGGAAGCTCTGAGGAGAGCGGCATGGATGACAGCAAGGGATTCTAGCAAACAACAGGCATCAATATCAGCACAATGCATACTCTTTTCAGCCTTTGCTTTGTGCGTATCATTGTTTGAGAAAAACAAGTACTAAACCTAACAAGTAGGGATATACCATTTAGTAAATATTTGCAATATTTTTGCTATTACTTTGCAAATGTGGTAGAAGATATAATACATTAATACTCATTAAAGCTACAAGAGCAGTGAGTGGTTTCTTCATTTTTGGTAATTACAGTTGTTTTAATTAATATTAACAACATGAAGTCAGCAATAGGTATTTTCAGCTATTATACTGCATTCAAACTTAGTCATTTGATTAGTGCAAAACATAAATCCTAATTTATGCAAGTTCAATTTCAGATTGCAGTAAAAGTGTTTTGAGTTCATAACATAGCATTGTGCAAGGAACAGCACAAAAATAAGCCATCAATCGATAATCTGCCTCTGTAATCATAATTTGCGTGAAAAGGAATAAAAGTTGTTGTTTACTGCAAAAATTTAGATTTGGGTTTAATGCACTTTTTATTTGAACAATAGCTTTGTAAAAGACTGCCAGTATGCTAATTTAAGGCCTCTTTCGCAGGCATGACTGTTACAGCTATATGTTTATTATAGTGTCTACAATTTAAACAAATCATGTGTATCATGTCTGAAAATGATAAAAGTCCTCCATATAAAACGTTTTAGTAAAAAATATACAGTTTTGGTCAGTTGTGGCAGAATCTGTGCAATGTTAATAATTTTAACAAAATAAGAAGGATAATAAAAATGGCATGTTTTTTTATTTTATTTTATTAGTACAGTCATGAATAAGCTATTTTAAAGCCATACATCCCATCCCTGCTGTCCATTGTAACCAACTGAGTCTTATCATAGTATGCACATTTACACAGTTCTGTAATGCATACTAATCTTTAATTATTCTAATGGGTTACAAAGACACTGCAGAGTTTCGTAATTAACATGAAGCAACTATGCATCTGCGGTGGAGGAAAGGAAGTGCACACAAAACAGGAAGAACTTCGAGCCCTACAGATCTGTGTTGCATGTTCAGGATGGTTACCTGTGTTTGGGAGCTGCTGCTGGTTAAGGGAGTGACTGGTGGGGAAGTTTGGGAAGTGAAGGGGAAGGCTTGCGGACGCAGGGTGTGAAACAGATCTAGTTGGGGACACAAAAAAGACTTTTGATCCAGTGAGTAAACTTTACAACTACTCTGACAGATTGAGTGAATTTGTAGGAGATTCATCGATGACTTTGATGAAGAATGTTCCACAAAACTGTTTGATTGATTCATGAATTCAAAATTAACAACTAAAAGAGTGATTTAGTCACAAAATCACCAGTTGCCAGTAGATGTTAGGACTTGGTTGACTATTAAGTTAAATTAATCATAATTTAATAACATTAATTACAAAACGCTTTATGCTTTGTTATTATTAATATGAAACAAAGTCAATTTTATGACAAAATTCAAACAATAAATACCATTTTGGCATAATGTGACGTGACAGATCTCTGTAGTGCTTCAGTTCAAGCGGCATGAGAACCGATCATCTCTTCCTCTTTACTAATAGTTATAGCATGAAATAAAAATGAATCAGAATGTATGTTGAAAGATACAGTGCAATGTATGTAAATGTATCATGTCTCATGTTTCAACCATGGAAAGACATCAATAAAACAGCTTTTAACTATATGTCATGTAACATTACATTTAAGAGCCAATAAATGTCCAATTAGCTTAGCTCCATAGCTTGATCGTTAGCTAGAAATATTGACTCTAGAGAGAAGTTGGGGGCACTTTTTCAATCAGTGTTGGGTTCCCATTTACAGAAATATATGTACTATATCATATTTTTACTTAACCTGTTCTTCAATATTTCTTTTATGTTTGACTAAATATGTCTTTTTATTTCAGAAAGACATTGTTTAAATGTTTATATTTAAAAAAACGGATTGGAGCAGACAAGTAATTATATCATTACAAATGTTGTTCATAAAGTTAGTATCAAAAAAATACCTTATGTGTAATTTAAATGTTTAAATACAGGTTTCCGGAAGTAAAAACACAATTTTCTCCATACAAAAATAAAATAAAAAATGTAACGATTTATATAAACCTTTAAAGAAAACTTTACTGTGGGCTACGAGGTTGTCAATCGATAGTATTTGCAGTTACACTTTATTTTAAGGTGACGTAATTACATTGTACTTACTCAAATAAGTTACTGAGTAATATTAATAAACTACATGTACTTACTATAGAGTTAAGGTTAGGCTTTGGTTTAGGGTTTGTTACTTGCAAATATTAAATTTGAAATTTGTTTCAATATCAAGCCCAAGTAGATGGAAGGCCGTAACATTTCTTCATCAACTAGTCATTGTGTCAACAAGTCAACCGTTAATCTGCAAGTTAACAAGAGGAAGCTCGCCACACCTTGCAGAGGCTCAAAAGTGTCCATGAAGTCCAGGTTGGGCTGCAGTGGGATGAGGCCTGGCTGGATCATATCTGCATTCCCTGCATGGGCTAAGAGGACAGGAGGGGGCTTGTCAGTTCATCAGTTCATCTTACTCAAGAATAAATGTGTTAACAATGCTGGCTTGACTCATTTCTCACCAATCTCCCTTGGATTGGGCCATGCTACAGGTTGATGAGAGGCCAGTGTGGAGAAGAGTGTGTCTGAGAATTCAGACATGAGCACGTCCATGTCAAAAAGGGAGTCCATCTCCATTGGAACGGGTGAATCACGACTCCTGCGGGACCTGCGACGACCTCCCACACTGACATCCTCATCCTGGCAGAAGAGGACACGGTAGGTGTCTGGCCACACTTCCCCAAAGAGCGAAAACTGTTCCTCCGCACCCTTTGGGAGGTCAAAATGCAACAAGCAGGCCAGGTCAACAGACACACTCGAGGTTCATGCAGAGCAAAATGCATCAAGCATCAAGAGTGTGTATTAGCAGCACACGCACTACCAGTTAAAAGTTAGAGGACACAACTGACTTCGTGATCTTAAAGCATTTTGATCAAAACCAGGGGTTCCCAAAATATGACAGCTGAAGTCATAAAATATATACTTGAAGTAAACCCTGTCATTTTAAGTTAATATTTCAGGACACATTTACATGTTTATGGTTCATCCGGTTATTGGCAAATGTTTTGGCATTCATCACTGCAGGCTTAAACAATTTTGGAACTGTCATTTGGCTGTAAAATAAAACCGACTTCATTCCAGTCATCAAAAGCCAGCCAACCCTCCATGTTCTTGCACTGACTGACACTTGAAGACACCGCCAACTTAACTTTGGCTTCTCCCATATTATACACATCTCCTCTCTACATGCATCTAAATACTACTATAAAACGTCTGTGCTCCACTCTAAACTTCAGTCTTGACAACATTTGTCCAGGACCAACAGCAAGGATCCAACACACTCAACAAGGAGTCACAAATTAACTTTCCAAAGCAATTTCACTGCCCCTGAGCAGAAGAATCCCAAAGGAAATTGAACAATGCAACTTTTAAACAAGGCACCTGTTCAACAACCATTATGCACTTAATATACTCAACTTACCCTTATAAGGACATGGTGATTTTATAAAATGTATATTTCAATGCTTCTGCGTTCAAAGTTTGCTCACAAAACTTTTGTGAGTGAAATAATATGACGTGGGAGTAAAACTTTTTTGCGAGTGAACGCAAAAGCATTAAATTATAAATTTGCCTCCCATCTCATATTTTATTTCCATCACTGTGTCCCTTAAGTGGCTTCAGAATATATATATATATATATATATTCCAAGATTCAATATTCCAAGATTCAAGAACCAAGATTCGTAACTGAAAATTAGTCTTTGCAAAAACTCTGAAATGCATGGATTATTAAAATCTGATGTGACATTAAGACAGGCAGTGCTGATCTCTTTATATCAATTAATTACATATGAACAACAAAGTTTGTGTAACAAATAACAGAAAACAACTGCATGCATGCGCACACTTTTTACTTGGATGCAAAATTACTTGAAAGCAAAGCTTTTTTTAACAATAGTGGAGAACATTCTAGAAATTACCTTGAGAAGGCTGGACAGGTCTTCATCCTTGTGCTTCTGTAACTATAAATTCCAATTTGTGAGTGCTATTAAAGAAATCTTATTAATTGGTGTATTTATGTTGTAAATATAAGACATTTATAAATAACATCTGAGTTACACAGTACTGTAAGTTAGTTCAATGTAAGGGGAAAACAAACATACCCTTTTCTTAAAATATGTTCTCCATTTATGATATTCCCTGATGACGATTTCAATTCTCCTTTTCCAGTACTTGCCTTCTGTTGCTATTGCCTATGAAACAGAAGAACATGGTGATCTAACTCAAGAAATGAACAGTGCAAATTCTTCAAGGGAAAAAACAGGTTTTTAGGCCTTCAGGGCTAAAATATCTGAAAAGTCAAATGACACTCCAAACATGCTCACCTCTGTTGGTCGATGTACTCCCGAATCCATATTGCCATCCAAAGGTGTGACAAAATGGCACACAGGGTTCTGTCTCTTCTCTACATCTTCAAGAAAGACAGGCATTGCAGACAGAAATCAACAAACTCCTGTGTTTTCACATTTCTAAGCAGTATGCGTGTTTCATTATTAATCTTACATTGCATATACCAGGCTCTCCAAATAGCATTGTTGAGGCGAATCTTGTCCCTCCACAGCAGCTTGAGGCCTTTGAAGTTTTTCCATTTTGGTGACACCAACCTTCCACTGTGGACACAGAATAAATATGTGTTTGTTAGGACTATCAGATCATGACATTTCGGGTGGTGATTAATTAATCGTGATACAAATAGTTGTTCTATTTGTTCATGTCAATTACAGTCTAAGCTTGATATACATTGCACATTATAGATATACCCAAATATTGCACGGTCAGGGATGGAATTAGACTAAATATTTAAAATATTTTGCTTTTGTATCCACTTAACTCCACTATTCACACTTATTTTCTGGAACCATCAACCTGAATTGTACAGTAATATGTATTATCAGGTGGCCTTAACTACTATGTACTAAGATTCAATGCCTACAAGACTATGAAATTACAGTGTAATTACATATTCAGAAAAAGTATCCAATATTCACCGCTAATGAGTTTAGGTTTAGGAGTGAAGGCAGGGTTGGGATTATAGGGGTTCGAGTTTTGGTAATGGTTGGGGTAAAGTTAACTACAGATGTTATCAAATGCAAGTACTTTAAATATCATTACAATGCACCAAAATGTATGTAAATAAGTCAATTGAGTCAAACGATTAAGGCCACTTTATATAAAGTGTGACCATTATTATATTGGTTGGTGTTGCTGTTATGCATATTACAATGCAGTGAAAATATTAAAATATTTCTTCATGCATCACTGTGGTCTTGACTTATAAAAGGCCACATTTTTTGCCATTATGCCAATATATAAATAAAATAAAACCGTTTTTCTCAATTTTCAATTGATTATCATCATAATCGGTCTATTGTATTGTTTCATTTCTTGTTGTGTTGAGTATTTGGGCCACATAGGCCTTTACATATACTCAAATGTGACTAATCTGGTTAAAAGAAACACTTGCAGCTGGAGTAAACTTGAAGAGAATCCTCATGAGAGGATCGCATTGCATTGTGGTCATAATACCACCTCAGGGAGCAGTAATGTTAAATAACGAAATGATCTGTTGTCAATTATTCCTTATTAAACCAACAGATTACTTTGGAATATGGCTGTACAGGCTAAATTCATTCTACTACTTGTAAAAAACAGTTAAATAACACTCTAGAGCAACTCTAATCGAAAAAATTAAATCACAAATACAATGATGGTTGTTTTGCTTTCTTTCTAGGCATAATTCATTCACAAGCACAATGATAATTATATTTTCCATGCGTGCCCATGTGACGTTGTTCAGTCAATGTCTTGATTGAGCAATAAAGTAAATAAGGAACACTCAAGCGCTCCACTTGTTTTGGATATGTAGCAAACAACCAAAAAAAAAAAAAACCTGACATGGTAGTCCTGACACTCAAATCTATATTTCATCACGGCCAGATGAAAACGCTAAATTATCCAAATTGACAGAGTGTGTTAAAGATATAAAAGATTGGATGACGCATAATTTTCTTTTATTAAATCCAGACAAGACAGAGGTACTACTTATCGGTTCAAAAAACCACCCACAAAACCTCTCACAATACAACTTTAACATAGTAGGATGTCCTGTTACTTCATCCTCTACAGTAAAAGACCTGGGTGTTATATTAGACTGCAACCTGTCTTTTGAAAATCATATTTCATATGTTACAAGAACAGCCTTTTTCCACCTTAGAAACATTGCTAAGCTACGTAATATGCTATCAGTTTCTGACGCAGAAAAGTTAGTTCATGCATTCATGACCTCGAGACTAGATTACTGTAATGCGTTATTAGCCGGTTGTCCTGCATCCTTAATAAACAAGCTACAGTTAGTCCAAAATGCCGCCGCTAGAGTTCTAACTAGATCAAGAAAATATGATCATATAACACCGATTTTATCATCCCTACATTGGTTACCTATAAAGTCCCGTATTAATTACAAGGTATTGCTACTGACTTATAAAGCCCTAAACGGCTTAGCTCCAGTCTATTTAACCGATCTTCTATCGCCCTATAATCCATCGCGCTCTTTAAGATCACTAAATTCGAGGCTTTTGGTCATACCTAGGATATCCAGATCCACCAAAGGAGGGAGAGCATTTTCACATTTAGCACCAAAACTCTGGAATAGTCTTCCGGATACTGTTCGTTGCTCAGACTCACTCTCCCAGTTTAAAACTAGATTAAAGACGCATCTCTTCAGCCAGGCATTCATATAATACTTTTAATCCTACAGTTAAATCCGACCTCTAGTTCATAAACGCCAGAGGAGAACTGGCCCCCGACTGAGCCCGGGTTCTCCCAAGGTTTTTTTTTTTTCTCCATTAGGTCACCTGATGGAGTTTTTCGGTTCCTTGCCACTGTTGCCTTTGGCTTGCTCAGTTGGGGATATTTGGGGATATTTAATTGAATTAATCAATCAACGATACTATTGATCAGCATTACCGAACGTAGACGTTCCACTAGAAACAAACATTGATGTATTGTTCTAATTTATTACTGTGAAGCTGCTTTGATACAACCTGTGTTGTGAAAAGCGCTATATAAATAAACTTGACTTGACTTGACTTGACTAGTCCAGGCAACTAAGCAACGTAATTCAGACAAAACTACACGAGCAAGATCTGAATGAGATAGCAGGGTCATGACATGTATGATTTCCACAAGGCGGAACAAAATTGTGAAATTTGGGTTTGAACTGCGAGATTATAATTTGAAGACGGAAATCTAAAAAGACAAAAAGATAACCACAGTATTTAAGTCTCAATTTAAATGTCACTTTGACTTGAACGGATGCCGGTGAATGAAAACAAGTGTTTGTTGTCAGTTTGAGATGAACATGCTTGGTAATAAAACAACCAACACAGATGCTAAAAAAAGGATATTTGGGACAGAACCATTTCTGAGGATTTGTAAAGTGACTGTGAAAACTAGACTGTTCTGCTATCATACTAAATTCAATAGCACAACTGATTCATGCATTGTCCACATAACATGAAAACCCTGAAAACAAGGCACAACCCTTAAAGCTACAATTAACAATCACTGGATGTGAGATTTAATGTTTTTTATTCTCTAAAACTAAAACTCAACTATTAAAGATGAAAGAAAAAAGAAGCAGCATCCTTGTATAGTAATTACATACTATCAAATGGCTTTACACTTAATCCATATTATCACTCATCAAAATGTAGTGTATTCTGGGCAAGCGCACTAAACTTGACAACTGTAATCCTTTTGAGCTCATTTTCCAAAGCTAAAATCTGTAAAAATGTAATAGGCTACAGGATACTTCTACAGTCAACATTATATATTTCTATACACAGTAGTCAACATTTGAAGTGGACCAAACCGTTCATCAAAGTTATACATGAATTTAGGACAACCTTGATGAACTACTGTAAATATCAAAGCATTTAAAAGAGCATAATAATCATCAGAACATTTCTAGTCACAAAGAACACGTTTTCACAAACTGTCTAATCTTCAGTAAAGCATCATAATACAGTGTTTTAATGCGTTTACTGTATTAAGCGCATGTAAACTTTTTTGTTATTTTGTCTTGAGTACTATATGTAAACGTCTGTTATGTGAAACTAAAACTCAAAAAATGACATGCAATTTTTATGCGTTTAGGACCCCAGATTGGTCTAAAACGGGGGACTGAAGGGGGTGGACTGGAATGCACCGCTGCTACAATGTATATAAGTGATTATAATCAAGGTATTAATCAATATGTTTCCTTCTAAATATCAAATGAGTTGAATGAGTTCTCTGGAGATTTCACTTTGTTATAGAGGTAACCACTGTGATTACTGAAATGATCTTTTCATGTATTCTTTAATGTCTGTATTTGATATCTGAATGCAGTGCTTGCTTATTTAACCCGGCTTCCAGAAATGAAATAGGGACTTGTTTGTGTTTGAGAAAGGTCTTCAACATGTTAAAACATATAGGACTTTCCTGTTTATAGTTAGAGCCTGGCCAAACCCAACCTTGAAAAAGCTGTGTGTCGGTGTGTGTGTTAGTCTTCTTGGTTGCAGGTTAAGGAACCACTGGCATTATTGGAGATTGACTGAGTTGTTGTTCTGGACATGCTGGCGGCCGGCAACCCAAATCTGCGAACTGGAAGGTCACGACGTGCCTGACTTCAGGGTCTGAGTGTCAGCCGCATTATCGATGGAGATATGCTTCTGTCTATCTGTATATGTGTGGAAAATTACTGTTTATCTATTTCTTAGCCAATCAGAAACTGCAACCTAAGCAATGACGTAGCTTAGACCTTGGTGTAGGGTATAACTGCTGTGTGTGTGTGTGTGTGTGTGTGTGTGTGTGTGTGTGTGGTGAAGGGTATAACTGCTGTGATCTTTGTAACTGTAAGCGGGGCGGCCTACGAACTCCAGTGTGAGTCCTGAAGCTGAACTTCTGCTGATGAAACTGCAAACTATCTTCAGTAAAACTTTTCTTCAATTTATTGTAATTCTGACTCCGGGTCTTCTTTCAAACATCTGGTCCTTGGGTCCTAAACTGTTACCCTCTAAAAGTGTGTGCATCTGTGTATGTGTATGCGTGTGTGTATGTGTGTGTGTGTGTATATACAGTACAGGTCAAAAGTTTGGAAACATTATTATTTTTTTTATTTTTTTGAAAGAAGTCTCTAATGCTTATCAAGGCTGCGTTTATTTGATCAAAAATACAGAAAAAAAAACAGTAATATTGTGAAATATTATTACAACTTAAAATAATAGGTTTTCTATTTGAATATACTTTTAGAAATAATTTATTCCTGTGATGCAAAGCTGAATTTTCAGCATCATTACTCCAGTCTTCAGTGTCACGTGACATTCGGTCTATCACATGATCCTTTAGAAATCATTCTAATATCCTGATTTATTATGAGTGTTGGAAACAGTTCTGCTGCCTAATATATTTGATGAATAAAAGGTTAAAAAGAACTGCATTTATTCATAAAATAAAAAAATATTTTCTAATAATATAAATCTTCTTTCCTATCACTTTTGATCAATTTAACACAACCTTGCTGAATAAAAGTATTGATTTATTTCAAAAAAAAGAAAGAAAAAAAATTACTGACCCCAAATTACTGACCAGTCGTGTATATTGTTGTTACAAAAGATTTCTATTTTTAAAACATTTGCTTTTTTTTTTTTTACTTCTTATTCATCAAAGTATCCTAAAAAGGCATCACAGGTTATGAAAAAATATGAATCAGCAGAACTGTTTCCAACTTTGATAATGAATAATCATATTAGAACGATTTCTAAAGGATCATGTGATAGACTGGAGTAATGATCCTGAAAATTCAGCTTTGCATCACAGAAATAAATGATAATTTAAAGTATAATAAATTGACCTGTAAATTTCCAAACTTTTGACCTGTACTGTATATATAAACACCAAAAATAATTTTTATTCAGAAATTATAAACATGTCCATCGCAGAATGATTGTGTATGAATTTATAGTGCATTCATTTCTGAATAAATAAACAGATCTGAAAATAAATCTCGAATTTTTATAGACACATTACTTAAATAATAATGTTTTGACTCTCTGTGTGTAGTAGGTTGCTAAGATTGGAAGGGGAAAACAACTATGCAACACTTCCTCACAAAAGTGGCGTCTGATTTTGTAAACAGTTTCACATATTAGATTTAGTCTATTATGTCATGCCTAAAGTCAAAGTTGATGAGTTTTATTCAAACTAAAAGTACAACCCTAAACAGGCTAATACAATTGTATTTGTGCCTAACAAAAAACCTAGGAGTTGTCGGCTGTTAAACACCCTGATAAAACACAAACAACACCTCGGGGAAATGAAAAGCCAAGTCTCTTTTGTCCCAGCTAGCAGTGCGCTAACATCTTCACAGGAATGATGGAATAACATTTAATGTGGCCCAACTAAAGTCTTCGCACAAAGAGGTAGTAAATCGCTCTTTTGTTCACTAATAAACCCACCTGTAGGCAAGGGTCATGCACTCGAAGAGCTTCGTCAGGGAGGCATCAATAGAGAGATGCGACGTGCTAGTCTTCCCGAAATGATACGTCTGGCAGGTTTGTTTATTCACAGTGTCGAAATCGTAACCTTTCTTTGGGGGGTGATCGGTGTGAGGAGAAGACACCATAAAATGACCACTATGGATGATCTGAGATTCGCGTCCATCAGGTTTCTTTAACGAAATAGTCGATTCCTCTGCGTCAGAGTCGTCGTCCTGCTCTTGCTTGATAGGAGCTCTCCGGTATTGCCGTGTATTAGCCATATTAAAAGACTTTTGCTACAATTTTTGGCACTGGCGATACTTCACATTATGCCACGACTTTCGTCCATTGCTACTGGGTTGATTTATATAGTTGTAGAAGCTATTTAGGTGGCCAGACTTTGCCGCTCGCCCTCAATATTAGCATGCATGCTAGTAACCTGGAGATTCGGTGGTGAACTGAACTCAAGACGGTCGTTACGTCGATTGGTTGACTAGAAAGCACACCCACTTAACGCTGGGAAACACAATGAGGGCTGCAACTGTGCAAGTCAGTCAAAACATATTTTCCTTCGGTTTCACAAGCACGGTTTAAAGGGATAGTTCACCCAAAAATCTAAATTCTGTCATTAATAATCACCCTCATGTCGTTTCAACCCCGCAAGCAGTAGCATTCATCTCCACAGAGGCCAAGAGTACGTAAAAATTACGTGAAAATATCTAGAAATAAAAATCTTGTATTGTGATTTCAGCATGAGATTTTTAATTTGATAATAATTTAAATACACAGAAATTTAAATCCAGTTAAAATAATTAAAATAAAAATTATCTTTGGTAAAATATGGAAAAATTATATATAATTTAAGTTCCATTTAATATTACACCAGATCCTTTTTTTAAAGGTAATTTTGTTTTCTTTTTGTTTTACAATAAACAGGACCCAAAATATGCATTATTGGGGACAGCTACATTCGCCGTGGGGAAAAACATGCGAGGGAGACCATCGGGACCAACCTGGGTCTGAATGCCCAGGTCCGGTGGTTTGGCTGGGGTGGCATGGTTTGGAGAAATCTCCTCTCCTTCCTCCATCAGTGCCTTCGAGGAAGAGCTGTGCCAGAAGTCCTGATGATCCACTGTGGCGTCAATGACCTTGGGGCCGTCAAAAGCCTAAAGCTTGTTGCAGGGATCAAGCAGGACTTGCAAGACCTAACAGTGTGATGTCTTCCTTTGTTCATACTCTTGGTGGAAAGATTGTACATCATCCTCAGATAAAGCATAGAGATCCTGGACAATTTTTGTTCATTTCACCCCTCTGGGAAATGATATATTTTTAAAAAATATTGCCCGGTGTCTAAAAGACCAAATCCAGTAGAGTGATGCTGGATTTGGATTTCACACCAAAAGTTTTGGCATTAAAAGTTGTCCAGGATTTTTATACTTTATGTGATGATCAATGTGCAGTCTTTTGTTAATGTACAAAGGTAGGCATCACACTGTTCTGTCACAGCTCTTCCTCTCCCTTCCTTTTCCTTTTCCTCTTTCTCCAAACCCCTTGCTTTACCCCAGCCATTCCACCTGATATGACTCCCTCAATTGTTTCCCCACGCACGGTGAATGTAGTCAGGAGTTTGTATATACCTGTAGTTGTTTATTATTTTTGTTTGAATAAATACTGTATATATTTTAACTTTTAAGTCTCTTTATTTTTTATTCCAGAGTAAATGTATTGGCTCAACATAAAGACCTCCACGTGAGGTTTTATTGTCTTCTGTCTGTCAAAGAAAGCATACATTACTTTAAAAAATAAATTTCTCATACTCCTGGGATGAAGACAGAAGACTCGGAACTCGGATAAGGAAACCATTGGAGAAGTTGATGACATTTTTAATGAATTATTTCATCAGTATCGACCTATCCATCTTGTCTATGTGTAACTTATTACTTTCTTACAACACCTATTGCAGGTTTAAATGACAATACATTGTGTGGCCTTTTAGAATTTTTATTAAGTTTTTCATTTACAAACAGATACTCCAATATTAAGGCAAAGAATCACATAAACCAGAGGTCTTCAATCCTGCTCCTGGAGGGCCACTGTCCTGCAAAGTTTAGTTCCAACCCTAATGAAACACACCTGAGTCAGCTCATCAAGCTCTTCAGAATCGCTTGAGTATTCAAAGGCAGGGGTGCTGAAGCAGGTTGGAACTAAACTCAGACAGTGGCCCTCCAGGAGCAGGATTGAAGACCTCTGACATAAACGATATGGATGAGAACTACACATTTGGTGAGTCCTCAATGTTGTCGCGGGCTGGCAGTGCTAGGTGTGAGGTAACTGATGCTACCTACTGGACAGGTTGCATGAATCTGAGAAGCATAAAACAGAGTGGTTTTACTGAGAGAGATTTGCAGATCAGTCACAGGAAAAATGCAATAAGGATTAGTCCACCCAAAGATATTATCCTTCATTGAGTATCCATCAAGTATCCTTTCTCTTCAGCATCTCCAATGAACCTAAGACAGGAGCAGATACATTTTTTTTTTTTTTTTTACACACCAGATCCAACAAACATTTCAACGTACTGTAGGTGGCCTATCTCAGTTGAAAGCCCACTCACCACGACAAGGTGCAGGCCATGAGTGGGGACACAAGACAAGACATACTTGACAAACAAGACAAATGCAGACGGGACGAAACACAGATAAAGAAATTGAAAGTCCTAACTATATACAAAAATATAAACAATACAACAAAAATATAACATTTACATAGATGTAACATAAATAACGTGAACATTTTCATTTTATCAAACTCAAATGAAAGGAATGCTTAAAGTTTTTTGATATAACTTTTATTTATGAACATAGCCAAGTATAAACTGTAGGAACTGATAGTTACAAAACTCATAATGTACTCTAAACTTGAAACTCTTGAGTACAAACTGTTTTTAGAAAAACACTGTCAAACTATTAACTTAAAGGATTATTACAATTACATTATTAGTATATAATTACATTAAACTTATTTACATGGAAGTGCAGTAAAACATTAATTTATTCACAAGTGCTTCCTGTGATTAAACAGCTTATGAGTAATCTAGTCAATGATTCAGTCCTGTTTATGCGGACTGTAAATCATCACCATCAGCAACAGAACTTCAGGAGGATCGGTTGAGTCGATGTTTCTTCTGTCAATGATTCAGTCCTGTTTATGCGGACTGTAAATCATCACCATCAGCAACAGAACTTCAGGAGAATCAGTTGAGTCGATGGGCCCTATCTTGCACCCAGTGCAATTGACTTTGTACACCGACGCATGTATCATTCCTATTTTGCACCCGCGCAAAGCGCACTTTTCCCTCCACAGAAGCACGTCGCTAAACTAGGGAATGAACTTGCGCATGTTATTCATATGCTATTTTAAGGGCGCATGCTTGGCCATAATCAACGTAGCGTGTGCACAACGCGCATACACTTTGATTCTCTCATCTACACAGAAGCAGCAGTTTTCATTTTTGCAAATCATACATTATTACGATAGATAGATAGATAGATAGATAGATAGATAGATAGATAGATAGATAGATAGATAGATAGATAGATAGATAGATAGATAGATAGATAGATAGATAGATAGATAGATAGATAGATAGATAGATAGATAATTTATTATAAAAGCATACATCTAGCTTACACATTTACCCAAATTATTATACGCCTTTTTAACCGAAGTTAATTTGGGTGGGTTTCTCCATCCCCAACGTCCCTGACGAGAGCGTTGCTCTCCTTGGCTGTGAACGCTCCTGGCGCGCGCCTGGCAAATCCGCCGTTATAATAGCTCTTAAAGGGAATGTGAGATGACGCTCTGATTGGTTTATTTCACGTTACGCCCAAACCACACCTATGAATAATAAAGCTACTTCAGACCAACCCCTTTTAGATTTGCGCCTGGCGCAAGAGTCATTTATCCTGCCGGGAAAATAGCAACAGCGCCAAGACCCGCCCACAAAGTTACTTGCGCTTTGACACTTGCGTTTCAGATCGCTAAAATAGGGCCCGATGTTTCTTCTGTCAATGATTCAGTCCTGTTTATGCGGACTGTAAATCAACACCATTAGCAACAGAACTTCAGGAGGATGTAAACCCCCTTCCCACCACAAGCAACAATGTCGCTGGGTGTCGCTTTTATAATGGCCCTGTTTCACTAGTGGGATTCTAATAAATATATAACTGTATAGTATGCATGCGTTTAATAATAACTATTATTTAAATTATATATAATTAATTATATATTATAATATATATCATATATTTGTTATATACTTAATTTATTATTTACTTATTATTGATTTAATTGCATTATTAATAATAACCTATGTGAAAACATACGTATACAGTGAGGAAAATAAGTATTTGAACACCCTGCTATTTTGCAAGTTCTCCCACTTAGAAATCATGGAGGGGTCTGAAATTGTCATCGTAGGTGCATGTCCACTGTGAGAGACAATCTAAAAAAAAAAAAAATCCAGAAATCACAATGTATGATTTTTTAACTATTTATTTGTATGATACAGCTGCAAATAAGTATTTGAACACCTGAGAAAATCAATGTTAATATTTGGTACAGTAGCCTTTGTTTGCAATTACAGAGGTCAAACGTTTCCTGTAGTTTTTCACCAGGTTTGCACACACTGCAGGAGGGATTTTGGCCCACTCCTCCACACAGATCTTCTCTAGATCAGTCAGGTTTCTGGGCTGTCGCTGAGAAACACGGAGTTTGAGCTCCCTCCAAAGATTCTCTATTGGGTTTAGGTCTGGAGACTGGCTAGGCCACGCCAGAACCTTGATATGCTTCTTACAGAGCCACTCCTTGGTTATCCTGGCTGTGTGCTTCGGGTCATTGTCATGTTGTAAGACCCAGCCTCGACCCATCTTCAATGCTCTAACTGAGGGAAGGAGGTTGTTCCCCAAAATCTCGCAATACATGGCCCCGGTCATCCTCTCCTTAATACAGTGCAGTCGCCCTGTCCCATGTGCAGAAAAACACCCCCAAAGCATGATGCTACCACCCCCATGCTTCACAGTAGGGATGGTGTTCTTGGGATGGTACTCATCATTCTTCTTCCTCCAAACACGTTTAGTGGAATTATGACCAAAAAGTCATATTTTGACTTTCTCCCATGACTCCTCTGGATCATCCAAATGGTCATTGGCAAACTTAAGACGGGCCTTGACATGTGCTGGTTTAAGCAGGGGAACCTTCCGTGCCATGCATGATTTCAAACCATGACGTCTTAGTGTATTACCAACAGTAACCTTGGAAACGGTGGTCCCAGCTCTTTTCAGGTCATTGACCAGCTCCTCCCGTGTAGTTCTGGGCTGATTTCTCACCTTTCTTAGGATCATTGAGACCCCACGAGGTGAGATCTTGCATGGAGCCCCAGTCCGAGGGAGATTGACAGTCATGTTTAGCTTCTTCCATTTTCTAATGATTGCTCCAACAGTGGACCTTTTTTCACCAAGCTGCTTGGCAATTTCCCCGTAGCCCTTTCCAGCCTTGTGGAGGTGTACAATTTTGTCTCTAGTGTCTTTGGACAGCTCTTTGGTCTTGGCCATGTTAGTAGTTGGATTCTTACTGATTGTATGGGGTGGACAGGTGTCTTTATGCAGCTAACGACCTCAAACAGGTGCATCTAATTTAGGATAATAAATGGAGTGGAGGTGGACATTTTAAAGGCAGACTAACAGGTCTTTGAGGGTCAGAATTCTAGCTGATAGACAGGTGTTCAAATACTTATTTGCAGCTGTATCATACAAATAAATAGTTAAAAAATCATACATTGTGATTTCTGGATTTTTTTTTAGATTATGTCTCTCACAGTGGACATGCACCTACGATGACAATTTCATACCCCTCCATGATTTCCAAGTGGGAGAACTTGCAAAATAGCAGGGTGTTCAAATACTTATTTTCCTCACTGTATTCTAATACATAAATAACTAGTTGCGTCATTACCATGATTGCATGCTCATGGTGTGAATGGGGCTGAAATCATCACTAGCAGAGGATAAATTTGGTAGGTGGTGACGGCGACAAATATACTGAAATTACTCGCCATAAAAATGGATCAATTTAGTCAGCTGTCTGCGAACCATCTTGCCAGATTTTGCTATTTCAGTTTTCCTTCTTGCAAAGTGATTAAATCTGACTTTGCAATACCACAAGGAGGCCATCTTCACTAGAAATTGAATGTGGTTCACTTCAACACATGTATCAAACATATGGTTGTGGAGATGTGGGAAAAGATCTTTATCAGCACAATCTGCAAGAACCTGATTGACAATGGTCAATGTGACTCCACGTCCATGGGGAAGCTCACCTCCATTTGTTTTGATCCTCCTCTGAATGCATTTCTCTGTGGCCAGACACACAGACACCATGCCTGGTGCTGGTTTCTGCAGACCGCCTCTGTCTTTTAAATGAATGAAATCATGTGCAGCACCATCAGTTGTCAATGCCTGTGAGCAAGGCAAGCAGGAGATTTTCTCTTTCATCTTAACCACAAATCCTGTGATGTAGCTGATCGCTGCCTCTTTGTTTTCAGAAAGGCTGCATACATCTGGGAGGTCAGGAATGGTGTCATCTTCAGGCACACCCACTTCCACCAACTGCACTTCCATTCTGCGGGCAACATTTACAGCTGCAGGTGTTGAGTTGAGAATGTAAGTGTTGTCTCGAAGCAAACAGTTGCCTGTGCCTGTTTTCACTTGGTGCCTCACAAGTAGGCGTTTGTATGCTCCCCTGAACTGCCTGGCATTGGGGTTGTCATTGTGCCCACCCCTTGCTCTTATGGCAGAAAAAAAGAGCTCCAAGTGGTCCTGACTAAGTTTGTAGGTCAGAAGATATCTGCATGGTGCATTGGCCCTCTCAACAAGATCATGGTAGATGTTGAGTGCACTTCTGCCATTAGCAATAAAGCCATATATGGCAGTCTTCTTTTTTGTTGTGTGAAGTGTCACTATCTTGTTGTACTGCTGAACCTTCAACTCACGGAGCAGAGTGTCTGCCTGCTTCAAAATGGTCTCAACCCGGTCTTTAGTTGTTGGCTTGATTGGGGCTTTGGGACCTTTTCCGAGAGGATTACGGCTGTTCAGTACATCAAAAGCTGCATCTACAGTGCGCACAAACTGCACAGTTGCAGCACAACCCTTGAACTCCTCTAACTTCAAGCCTTGCTCACAGAACTCCATAGCGTCTGCCACACTGCTGCTGAAGAGCTGTGCTGCCAGGTGAACTTTCATTTTTTGCTTCCTCCACTGTATATGAGCCATCTTTAGCCTGTTTCCAAGTCGCAGACCTTCTTTCTCCTGAAGTTCATTGAGGGCTTCAAAGTACTTCCACTTAATCTTCCTTCCATCCTCTGTCTCAAATTCCAGTGAAGATGCAAAGGCATTCCGAAGAAGCTTTAGCATGTGGCATGCATCCAAGAACACATGTACTTTATGTTCAGGGTCCTCAGGATGCAAGAAGTAGGGCTTCATGTTGTTGATGTTTAGGTCAGCGCCAAGTTCCCTTATCATGCTCAAGTTGCTTGTGGGGGCATCACACGTAAGTGAGACAACTTTAACACCAACCTCATGAAGCCTGCTAAGGCTCTCCCTTATAACATTTGCCTTCTCTTTTCCATCCATACCTGTGATGAGGAAGTATGCTATAGGAATTTTCTATGACTCGTTGACAGCAACAACCATGAGTACCAAGGCCTGGGTGGCCATTGTGTTGTCAATTTCTCCAGTCCCAATGTCCACATAGCCATGGAACTGGTCCCCTGCAAATTCAGTCATCTTGTGAATGTACATTTCATCCATCATTAGGGCACAAACAGTTTCTTTTCCTATCTCTTTGTTTGCCTGTACATGACTTCGTAGTGCTGTGAAAGACGCCACAGTAAATCCAGGATCGGCTGAGATGCGGCTGTACCAATTGCGGATGGTGTGACTATGTGGCAGAGCTTTTTGAAAATTGTTTCGGACATACTCATATGCCTTTGGGGAGTAAAAGTGCAGTGTGGTGGCAAACTGCTTCAGCTCCTCTGAGTACTGTGCTGACTTTTTCCCCTGCTGTATTGTCCGCAAGATGTGTTTCGGCACTTCATTAATTGACTCAAGCAAAGAGGCACACTGATTTGATATTAACATATTCTTCCTGAGTTATTTTGTGACCCCCTTTAAGGTGCAGACTTTTCTTTTTAAACGTCTGGACTTTTGGCATTGTCTTCTTGAAGAATTTGCTCTGTGGCCTGATTTTTCCGTTTCAAAGTCCTTGGAGACTCAAGGTTGTAGCTGTGATCTTCCCGAAAGTTGTCGCATTTTGCATATTTAGCAGTTGAAGCTGCATAACTGTGATCCTCAGTATTTATATCCACTGTTACAGCAGTGTCAGCTTGACAGATGTCATTGCCAAGCAGGATGTTCCCATTGGCATCTTCAGTCAGGGTGGCATTGCTGTTATCGGCAGCAGATTTCACGCTAAAGTAGAGCTTAGATCGGGCCCAACAAATCAAGCCCGACCCTACCCGAGCCCGAGCACGTTGTGTCCGAGCCCGGCCCGACACATTCACTGTAATTATGAGCCCGAGCCCGATTTAAACCCGACCATTTTTAATATGTGGGCCGTTATAACCAGGGGCGGTGCCAGAATTTTTTTTAACGCAGGTGCTGCTGTGCTAGATCATTTAGGCTACAGGGGGGAGCTGCGCAGTTATATATATTATATAAATACTATTAATAAATGAGAAAAAATTGGCCACTCAATATTAAATATTCAATTATTTTAATTATTACAATTAAAGTTTAAATTTTATTAAATATCTGTGCATATCTTTTTTTGCTGTCATAGGCGAGCAGCGTGCCGCATTTAATGCACGAGACAAAGCCAACACATATTGTCACTCCGCACGACTAGTTTAAAATGTTTCCATACCTTCCTCCAAACTTGCTCAAAGTTAATTCTCCTGTTTTAATTTTTTTCTTTGCTTCTTCAAGCTCCATGTTGCACTTAAGCAGCAGAATAGTAGCCTACAGCACGCACAGCAGGTGTGATGCGTCACGCGTGCGAGACTGCGAGTGAGAGTGGACGAGACGCTGCACATGACACGTAACGTGCTTTATCAAGGGCCCGACCCGACCCGACCCGGCCCAAGGACAGTGGCGGGAAATATCGGCCCGACCCGGGGCTCGGGCTCGGGCAGAGAATCTAAGCTCTACGCTTAAGTGGCAGTTGTCAACTGGGGAATCCTCGTTTTTGTCCCCTGACATTTTGGATAACAAAGGGGCACTTACCTCTGTATTATTACTGCCTAAAATCTTGCGTCTTACACTCTTACCCTTGGACCTCACTAGATGAGTTGAGAAGATAGTTGGGACTGCTGTGCTCTTAAGGCGAAGATTTCCCTAAAGAACCAAAATAATGAAAATAAGAAAATACAGGAAAAGATTCAAATATAATTATGTTTGTTGAACCATACTACTCTAGATGCCATTAAAAACGTGTTCTCAGTCTTATATGAATGTTAAGTATGTTAATGTCATTTTAAGAAAGGACATGGATCAGTTAATTTCTGTTTATTTTGATTGTTACTAAAATTACTTCACATGTCTACTTACATAACAATGTTGTCAAAATGATGTCTACTATCAAATGAGGATGTCAAATACAATTTTGAATTTTAAATATTCTTCGAATGTACAATAAAAATTCCCAGTCAAATGCTTAACTGTGTATTCAGATTTTTCCACCATAATAAAGCTTGAGTCTGTGAGACTATTGAGTCTGTAGGAACGTACTATTGTTCCAGCATTCATCTAACACCTTGAATATTGTAGCATTTAATTTCTCCTTTTCCTTTCTTCACTTAACTACATGTTTTCACTTTATTATTGCACACACATTTGTTAACAGCAAGCTGCCAGCAAGGTACTGTATGTTCTTGAGTACAAAGCTAATGCATGTCTCAAACTGGTCAAGCAAAAAGAAAAAGCAGATTTAGGTAGGCAGATTTTTACATTTGAGTCCTTGGTGAAGTCATTCTCTTCAAAATGAGCACTGCAAAGACAAGATGATGTTGTTGGTCTCCAGTCCTTCCGTCTCATGTTCACCAACCATTGTTTAAGTCTTAATGCTTCATGCTTACCTAAAGGAAAACTGCGAATATATATATATTTAATAATGTTTTAATTATATGCCTTGAGAAATGGACAATGCAAGATTTGATCATTTGTAAATATAGGAATGATTTTTAAGGTTAAGGTTTGTCCAAGTAAAGTACAATTAGGTTAGCAAAAGTAAAGACAGGCTTCACTTTTCAGGGCTTGTGCGGCTATCTTTACTATCTTAAACTTCACACTCGCTTTCTTTGATTAAGCTGAAAGATCTAAATATAACTGCATTACCCACAAAACCATTTGTATTACTTTGTTCTATTTTGTATGATTTATAATTACAAGTGTCCTTTGCTGAAATTAAGATTTCACCTTGTGACAAGCCATCTTTGGTTCTGATGTTATCATTGACCTCGTCCAAGTCTTCTGAGTCTGGAAATTGCCCACAAAGCAGCGCAAACAAGAGTATCAGCGAATTTCAGCACCACCTGATCAACAAAAAAAAAATGGATTTGTGTTAATTATTTACAATGTGTGTGCAGAGTTCATATCATTTCAGTCAGATCAGACATGTTCAATGTCACGAATTTAAATTCTGATCATGTAGAGCATGTCTAACAATTTAAACAGGTCTGAAAGGTCAAGTGCTCTAAGTAGTGAACATAAGATACACTGAGAACGCTTGAAAAGAAGAGATTGATTCGAGTATAAGATAGGGCAAGAACACTTTGATAGATAAATCATGCAAGTAAAATAAGTAATACCTCAAGGCCATATTTCGGGTGAATCCCTGAATAAACGCTTCCAAAGCCTCCTTCACCGAGCTTCCTGCCGATTTCATAGCTGTAGAAACCGACGTCTGTTAAAAGAAAAATAAGAAGAGTTCATATGAAAATTGCTTTGTGCCTGAGTAAAGACATATATTGTATCAAGCGTGTGTTTGTCTTGTGTTATGTCGGAGTTTTGACAGTAAACTTACCAATAATCTCATTATCTTCAGGCTGACAAATAAAATATTTAAACCAGTTGTGGAGACAGACAATGTCCAATTCAAGCCGCTTCTTTGGGTTTCTTTGCAGGAGAGAGCAAAGTAATTTGCAGCATTCTGTGAAGAAAGAAAAGAGAAGTCCTATTACTATCTTAAACTTCACACTCGCTCTCTTTGATTAAGCAGAAAGATCTAAATATTACTGCATTACCCACACAACAATTTTTCTATTATTACTTTGTTATTATTACTTAGTATTACTTTGTTCTATTTTGTATGATTTATAATTACAAGTGTCCTTTGCTGAAATTAAGATCTCACCTTGTGACAAGCCATCTTTGGTCCAGATGTTATCAATGAGCTTGTCTGTCATGATTCATGTCTGTGTTCCTCTATCTTGTCCTTGTCCCTGATAGGACCTTGGAGGCTGTGCCGCCATGGTATCCTGAACTGTCTGGTCCGCCCTGCAACCCTGAACCGTCTGCTCTGCCCCGGCCTCCTGAAGGGTCTTTTCCTCCCTGGCCTCCTGAAGGGTCGTCTCCTCCCTGGCCTCCTGAAAGGTCGTCTCCTCCCTTGCGTCCTGAAGGGTCGTCTCCTCCCTGGCCACCTGAAAGGTCGTCTCCTCCCTTGCGTCCTGAAGGGTCGTCTCCTCCCGGGCCTCCTAAAGGGTCGTCTCCTCCCTGGCCTCCTGAAGGGTCGTATCCTCCCGGGCCTCCTGAAGGGTCGTCTCCTTCCTGGCCTCCTGATGGGTCGTCTCCTCCCTGGCCGCCTGAACTGTCTGCTCCGCCCTGGCCGCCTGAAGGGTTGTCTCCTCCCTTGCGTCCTGAAGGGTCGTCTCCTCCCTGGCCTCCTGAACTGTCTGCTCCGCCCTGGCCTCCTGAAGGGTCGTCTCCTCCCTGGCCTCCTGAAGGGTCGTCTCCTCCCGGGCCTCCTGAAGGGTCATCTCCTCCCTGGCCTCCTGAACTGTCTGCTCCGCCCTGGCCTCCTGAAGGGTCGTCTCCTCCCTGGCCTCCTGAACTGTCTGCTCCGCCCTGGCCTCCTGAAGTGTCGTCTCCTCCCTGGCCTCCTGAAGGGTCGTCTCCTCCCGGGCCTCCTGAAGGGTCATCTCCTCCCTGGCCTCCTGAACTGTCTGCTCCGCCCTGGCCTCCTGAAGGGTCGTCTCCTCCCTGGCCTCCTGAAGGGTCGTATCCTCCCGGGCCTCCTGAAGGGTCATCTCCTCCCTGGCCGCCTGAACTGTGTGCTCCGCCCTGGCCGCCAGAAGGGTTGTCTCCTCCCGGGCCTCCTGAAGGGTCGTCTCCTCCCTGGCCTCCTGAAGGGTCGTCTCCTCCCTGGCCGCCTGAAGGGTCGTCTCCTCCCTGGCCTCCTGAAGGGTCGTCTCCTCCCTGGCCTCCTGAAGGGTCGTCTCCTCCCTGGCCTCCTGAAGGGTCGTCTCCTCCCTGGCCTCCTGAAGGGTCGTCTCCTCCCTGGCCGCCTGAAGGGTCGTCTCCTCCCTGGCCTCCTGAAGGGTCGTCTCCTCCCTGGCCTCCTGAAGGGTCATCTCCTCCCTGGCCGCCTGAACTGTGTGCTCCGCCCTGGCCGCCAGAAGGGTTGTCTCCTCCCGGGCCTCCTGAAGGGTCGTCTCCTCCCTGGCCTCCTGAAGGGTCGTCTCCTCCCTGGCCGCCTGAAGGGTCGTCTCCTCCCTGGCCTCCTGAAGGGTCGTCTCCGCCCTGGTCTCCTGAAGGGTCGTCTCCTCCTTGGCCTCCTGAAGGGTCGTCTCCTCCCTGGCCTCCTGAACTGTCTGCTCCGCCCTGGTCTCCTGAAGGGTCGTCTCCTCCGGGGCCTCCTGAAGGGTCGTCTCCTCCCTGGCCACCTGAAGGGTCGTCTCCTCCCTGGCCTCTCCTCCCTGGCCTCCTGAAGGGTCGTCTCCTCCCTGGCCTCCTGAAGGGTCGTCTCCTCCCTGGCCACCTGAAGGGTCGTCTCCTCCCTGGTCTCCTGAAGGGTCGTCTTCTCCCTGGCCTCCTGAAGGGTCGTCTCCTCCCTGGCCACCTGAAAGGTCGTCTCCTCCCTGGCCTCCTGAAGGGTTGTCTCCTCCCTGGCCTCCTGAAGGGTCGTCTCCTCCCGGGCCTCCTGAAGGGTCGTCTCCTCCCTGGCCTCCTGAAGGGTCGTCTCCTCCCGGGCCTCCTGAAGTCGTCTCCTCCCTGGCCTCTCCTCCCTGGCCTCCTGAAGGGTCGTCTCCTCCCTGGCCTCCTGAAGGGTCGTCTCCTCCCTGGCCTCCTGAAGGGTCGTCTCCTCCCTGGCCTCCTGAAGGGTCATCTCCTTATCAATAATCTCATTATCTTCAGGCTGACAAATAAAATATTTAAACCAGTTGTGGAGATCGACATTGTCCAATTCGAGCCGCTTCTCTGGGTTTCTTTGCAGGAGAGAGCAAAGTAATTTGCAGCATTCTGTGAGGAAAGAGAAGAGAAGTCTTATTACTATCTTAAACTTCACACTCGCTCTCTTCGATTAAGCTGAAAGATCTAAATATTACTGCATTACCCACAAAACCACTTGTATTACTTTGTTCTATTTTGTATGAATTAGAATTATAAGTGTCCTTTGCTGAAATGAAGATCTCACCTTGTGACAAGCCATCTTTGGTCCAGATGTTATCATTGAGCTTGTCCAAGTCTTCTGACTTTGGAAGTTGCCCACACAGCAGCTCAAACAAGACTATCCCGAGTGACCAAACTGTCGCTGGTTCTCCATGATACTTGCCGTATAAATCATACTCAGGGGGGCGGTACTGTTCTGTGCCTGGAAGAAAGAGATTTTGTCTGATTTATAAACTTGTATTAAAGCAACATTTTGACTAGGTATTCATTAGCATGGAAGAAATTATTTGATGCTATTGATTCACAATGGTGGATTCCATTACATGATGCTTTGTAAGACCTTGACTCATTCAAGTCGAATGGTCTCAAACTCGTCATCTAAGTTTGAGACCCACCTTACAGCTCTGAGGAATAATACATACCAGCAAAGGACGTGTATCCTGCATTGGTCAGGATTTCACCGCACCCAAAGTCAATCAGTTTGACTTCCAAGGTGTCCGGGTTAATCAGCAGGTTTTCCAGCTTTATGTCGCGGTGCAGCACTCCACGTTGGCAGCATGCTTGAGCTGCGAGTGTTGCCTGCTTCATGATAGCCTTTGCTACGTTCTCTGCGATGTCGCCTTTGTGGCGTCCTAGAAATTCAAACAAGTTCTCACAGGGTGTAGGCAGCTCTAGAACCATGATGTATTGTTCTGGCTCTTCGACCCAGTCCAGAAGCTGGATGATCTGGGGAACCCAGGGGCCTTTGCTGGCAAGAATCAGCAGACCGATCTCCTGTGGAACGGGTTCAGGATGACCCTCCTAGAAGAAAGACAATTGTTATGATCTTACATGGAGAAAGGATGTAGACCACTACTAAACTACTGACAATACCAGTTTGTCTATTGAGAAATAGACTGAGAGAAACAGAGTACTTACAATGTCGATCCATTCTGTCCCCACTTTGTCAGCGAATTTCAGCGCCACCTGATCAACAAAACAAAAAATGGATTTGTGTTAGAATTGTTTACAATGTGTGTGCAGAGTTCATATCATTTCAGTCATTAACCTTGAACAGATGTTCAGTTTCAATGAATTTAAATTCTAATCATGAAGAGTCAAGTCAAGTCAAGTTTATTTATATAGCGCTTTTCACAATACAGATTGTATCAAAGCAATCTGTATATAGCATTTCTAACAATTTAAACAGGTCTGAGAGGTCGAGAGGTCAAGTGCTCTAAGTAGTGAACATAAGATACACTGAGAATGCGTGAAAAGAAGAGATTGATTCGAGTATAAGATAGGGCAAGAACACTTTGATAGATAAATAATGCAAGTAAAATAAGTAATACCTCAAGGCCATCTATCAAACGAATCCCTGCATAAACGCTTCCAAAGCCTCCTTCACCGAGCTTCCTGCCGATTTCATAGCTGTAGAAACCGACGTCTGTTAAAAGAAAAATAAGAAGAGTTGATATGAAAATTGCTTTGTGCCTGAGTAAAGAAATATATTGTATCAAATGTGTGTTTGTCTTGTGTTATGTCAGAGTTATGAAAGTAAACTTACCAATTATCTTTACTTCAGGCTGACAAATAAAATATTTAAACCAGTTGTGGAGATCGACATTGTCCAATTCGAGCCGCTTCTCTGGGTTTCTTTGCAGGAGAGAGCAAAGTAATTTGCAGCATTCTGTGACGAAAGAGAAGAGAAGTCCTATTACTATCTTAAACTTCACACTCGCTCTCTTTGATTAAGCTGAAAGACCTAAATATTACTGAATTACCCACAAAACCATTTGTATTACTTTGTTCTATTTTGTATGATTTATAATTATAAGTGTCCTTTGCTGAAATGAAGATCTTACCTTGTGACAAGTCATCCATGGTCCAGATGTTATCATTGAGCTCGTCCAAGTCTTCTGACTTTGGAAATTGCCCACACAGCAGCGCAAACAAGACTATCCCGAGTGACCAAACTGTCGCTGGTTCTCCATGATACTCGCCGTATAAATCATACTCAGGGGGGCGGTACAGTTCTGTGCCTGGAAGAAAGAGATTTTGTCTGATTTATAAACTTGTTTTAAAGCAACATTTTGACTAGGTATTCATTAGCATGGATGAAATTATTTGATGCTATTGATTCACAATGGTGGATTCCATTACATGATGCTTTGTAAGACCTTGACTCATTCAAGTCGAACGGTCTCAAACTCGTCATCAAAGTTTGAGACCCACCTTACAGCTCTGAGGAATAATACATACCAGCAAAGGACGTGTATCCTGCATTGGTCAGGATTTCGCCGCACCCAAAGTCAATCAGTTTGACTTCCAAGGTGTCCGGGTTAATCAGCAGGTTTTCCAGCTTTATGTCGCGGTGCAGCACTCCACGTTGGCAGCATGCTTGAGCTGCGAGTGTTGCCTGCTTCATGATAGCCTTTGCTACTTTCTCTTCGATGTCGCCTTTGTGGCGGTCTAGAAATTGGATCAAGTTCTCACAGGGTGTAGGCAGCTCTAGAACCATGATGTATTGTTCTGGCTCTTCGACCCAGTCCAGAAGCTGGATGATCTGGGGAACCCAGGGGCCTTTGTTGGCAAGAATCATCAGACCGATCTCCTGTGGAACGGGTTCAGGATGACCCTCCTACAAGAAAGACAATTGTTATGATCTTACATGGAGAAAGGATGTAGACCACTACTAAACTACTGACAATACCAGTTTGTCTATTGAAAAATAGACTGAGAGAAACAGAGTACTTACAATGTCAATCCATTCTGTCCCCACTGTGTTAGCGAATTTCAGCGCCACCTGATCAACAAAACAAAAAATGGATTTGTGTTAGAATTGTTTACAATGTGTGTGCAGAGTTCATATCATTTCAGACATTAACATTGAACAGACATGTTCAATTTCATGCATTTAAATTCTAATCATGTAGAGCATGTCTAACAATTTAAACAGGTCTGAGAGGTCAAGTGCTCTAAGTAGTGAACATAAGATACACTGAGAACGCTTGAAAAGAAGAGAATGATTCGAGTATAAGATAGGGCAAGAACACTTTGGCCTCGTTTACACTGCAGGTCTTGATGCCCAATTCTGATTTGTTGCCTATATTCCATTTTTTTCACCGTCCGTTTACATGTTCTTTCAATTGTGACCCATATCGATTCATGTGTTTACACTTGCCATGTGTTTGAAAATGCAAGCATAAGGCTGTATACACTTCTTGCACTAGGCTTTACTGCCTTCATGATCCATGGCTTTCTTCCAGACTCAATGATGTCTGTGATGCTGACTCCTGTGATTAAGGATAAAGCAGGAAAAGTGGGTTCCTCAGACAACTATAGACCCATCGCCCTAGCTAATATATTATCAGAAGTTGTGGAATTAATTCTCCTTGAGTGGATCAATGAATTAATTATCTCTGCAGATAATCAATTTGGTTTTAAACCAAAGCATGGCACGGATATGTGCATATATGTCCTGAAGGAACTACTAAGCAACTATAAGAGAAAAAACTCAACTGTTTTTATATGTTTTTTAGATGCATCTAAGGCATTCGACCGGGTGAATCATTGGAAATTATTTAAAAAATTGGATGCAGCAGGAGTCCCTAAATACATTGTCAGAATCCTATCATATTGGTATGCCCAACAGACCATGCAAGTGAAATGGGACAGCTGTATGTCGGCTCCTTTTCATATCAGTAGGCTAATGGAGTAAGACAAGGGAGCATCTTATCCCCCATTTTATTCAATTTTTACATGAATGATTTATCATATAATCTAAACCGAGGTAAAACTGGCTTGTATGGTCGGCAATACAGTGATGAACCATCTTATGTATGCAGATGATTGTGTGATTTTTAGCCCGAGCTCAGCTGGACTGCAGCATCTTCTTAGCATATTTTCTGCGTTTGGGGAAGAACATGATGTAAAGTACAATGATTCCAAAAGTGTTATCATGATTTGCAGAACCGCAGAAGACAGACATTTAACCTTTCCTGTTTTTAGGCTCGCAGGTAATGTTCTTAATATCTGCAGTAAAGTGAAATATCTTGGTCATCTGATTACAGATCAGCTTACAGATGACGATGACATTAATCGTCAGTGCCGTATGCTGTATGTGCGGGCAAATGTTCTGGTACGCAAATTTGGTTGCTGCACTGCTGGAGTCAAGTTAACCCTATTTAAAGCATACTGTTCGCCTCTGTACACTGCACATCTGTGGCTGAACTATAAAAAAGCTAGTCTTCAGAAATTGCAAGTAGCATTCAATGACGCTCTGAGGATGTTACTAAAAAAGCCCAGATCAACTTGTGCGACTGAGTTGTTTGTGAGCACCAGAGTGGACACACTGCAGTCTGTCCTGCGAAAAGCGATGTTCAGGTTCATTTGTCGGCTGAATGATTCTGTAAATCAAGCTGTTGTGTTGCTGGTGAATGTTAGGTACAGTGCCACACGCTGCATGTCTCAGTTTTGGGAACACTGGTATAAGTGTCTTTTAAAAACGAGTCATTTGTAACTTTGTGTTGTGTATTTTGTGTTGTTGTTTTTTTGTATTTGTATTACTATTTTTTTTGTATGGATGGACCATGAGTCTGAATAAAAAGATACTACTACTACTACTACATACTATCTGAAACATTGCGCATGCTTAAAGGGTTAAATTCTCTTGCACAGATGGACAAACACGAAATATGCTTGATGCTAGCTCTGCGATGCGAAGTTCGCCAAACATCACCATGATTTTGAGGCGGAGGAGGATGAAAAGAGCCATCATTGCAGCCTGTGCTCATGCTTCAGTTATTGAGTGCGAGAGATCTCTGGACTCGTGGGAGCATTTTGTGTATAAAATATTGGCTTTAACGAGGAGCGGTCGGTCCGAAATTTTAGGATGAGCAAGCCAACCTTTAATATGTTGTGTCAACATTTGTCCACATTCCTCTCCTACAACAACACAATGTTTCGTCCCTTCGCAGATGCGAGTCGGGGTTGCTCTCGTCATTAAACCGCGGAGATGTAGATAATGCCTTAGAAAATCCGATCTGCCTGTTTACATGACAGTCGCATTGGCACATATCTGATTTTTTTCCACATATGAACGAGGCCTTAAAACCGATCTCGAAATATTTGAATGCATGCGTTTTTTTCTGCTTACGCGGTCATAGAACACATCCGATCTGCGTCACACGTGAGCAAAAAATCGGAATTGGGTCACATTTCACTGACAGTGTAAGCGAGGCCTTTGATAGATAAATAATGTAAGTAAAATAAGTGATACCTCAAGGCCATCGTTCAAGCGAATCCCCGCATAAACGCTTCCAAAGCCTCCTTCACCAAGCTTCCTGTCGATTGCATAGGTGTAGAAACCGATGTCTGTTAAAAGAAAAATAGGAGTTGACTTTAGTAAAGACAGATATATCAAAAGTTTGTCTGTATTGTGTTATGTTGGAGTCATGACAGTCAACTTACCAATAATCATATTACTCTCCAGTTGCTTCAACTGAGGTGATACAGTGTCCCCTGTCGGTCCGACATGGGGGACGTTGACTCTACAGTCTGACGTGGCACAGACTGGAACTTGAGGGACATCAACAAACAAGTCAGCCACATTCAAGCCTGGAGATGATGTGGCACAGACTGTAAATTGAGGGACATCATCTCTACAGTCTGATATTTCACAGACTGTAACTTTAGGGACATCAACACAACAGTCAGCCACATCCAAGCCTGGAGCTGATGTGGTACTGACTGGGACTTGGGGGACGTCCACACTGCAGTCTGCCACATCTCGGACTGGAACTCGAGGGACACTGGCTCTATCGTAGGCCACTTCACAGACTGGAACTGGAGGGACACTGGCTCCATCGTAGGCCACTTCACAGACTGGAACTGGAGGGACACTGGCTCCATCGTAGGCCACTTCACAGACTGGAACTGGAGGGACACTGGCTCTATCGTAGGCCACTTCACAGACTGGAACTGGAGGGACACTGGCTCCATCGTAGGCCACTTCACAGACTGGAACTGGAGGGACACTGGCTCTATCGTAGGCCACTTCACAGACTGGAACTGGAGGGACACTGGCTCCATCGTAGGCCACTTCACAGACTGGAACTGGAGGGACACTGGCTCCATCGTAGGCCACTTCACAGACTGGAACTGGAGGGACACTGGCTCTATCGTAGGCCACTTCACGGACTGGAACTCGAGGGACACTGGCTCCATCGTAGGCCACTTCACAGACTGGAACTGGAGGGACACTGGCTCTATCGTAGGCCACTTCACGGACTGGAACTCGAGGGACACTGGCTCCATCGTAGGCCACTTCACAGACTGGAACTGGAGGGACACTGGCTCTATCGTAGGCCACTTCACAGACTGGAACTCGTGGGACACTGGCTCTATCGTAGGCCACTTCACAGACTGGAACTCGAGGGACACTGGCTCTATCGTAGGCCACTTCACAGACTGGAACTGGAGGGACACTGGCTCTATTGTAGGCCACTTCACAGACTGGAACTCGAGGGACACTGGCTCTATCGTAGGCCACTTCACGGACTGGAACTCGAAGGACACTGGCTCTATCGTAGGCCACTTCACGGACTGGAACTCGAAGGACACTGGCTCTATCGTAGGCCACTTCACGGACTGGAACTCGAGGGACACTGGCTCTATCGTAGGCCACTTCACAGACTGGAACTCGAGGGACACTGGCTCCATCGTAGGCCACTTCACAGACTGGAACTCGAGGGACACTGGCTCTATCGTAGGCCACTTCACGGACTGGAACTCGAAGGACACTGGCTCTATAGTAGGCCACATCTCGGACTGGAACTCTATTGTCGGATGTAGCACAGACTGTAGCTTGGAGGACGTCAACACTCAAGTCAGTCGCAACACAGACTGGAGTTTGGAGATTATTGACATTAAAGTCCGAAAAGATACAGCTCAAAGAGTTGAGGACGTCGGCACCCCATTCTGACGAATCTCCGACTAAGTCCAGGAAGGCGTCATCACTCCACTCGTCATCGACTTCATCATCAACAGGTTCCTCTGCAACGCTGAGGACTTTGGCCTCACTGGTACTGGTGACATGCTGAGAAGTCTGATCTAAAGAGGGAAATTATATAACCAAAAGATGGTTTTAATGAAATACTATTAATAAAGATTGATAACCGTATACATTACTAGACACTAATATTGCTGCAGCTAAGCTTGCTGTAAATTATGAAGTGAGTTTTTGGGGCTTTCAGACAGGAATGTTCTGTTCTCTGTTTAAGTGTCAATTTAAAAATAGTTCAACTTTTCAAAACATACCCCAAATAAGTTTCATTAAGTTTACATTCATTAAGTTAGTTTTACATTAAGTTCCATTCATTTGTGTGTGTGAATATCAATGGGGCAATCCAGATGTTGCTTGGTAACCCTTTAGGAACCATAACAGTTACATGCTCAAATGTAGAATTAATTAATTTGCCATCTGATTAGCACAACATTTTCATTTTCAGACTTGAATTCGGCCCACTGGGCAAACATCACGCAGCATAATTATTATTCTTGAGCAATTTCACCTTGTTAGGACTTAAGTTGTAAAGACAGCATAAAAACTTCAATAAAAATCTGAGGTAATACATTTTAAAGTCTGTTTAAAGCCATCTACGCATCTTTCATCAATATATGTCAAGTATATTATGTTACTGAATTCTCTAGTAGTTTTTCAATTCATGGTTGAGCATTATTATTATTTATTAGACTTTAGTTAGTTCTTATTCGCTAGTTCACATTCTGGTCCTCTTTCTAACCTTGTCTTGATCTGGTCTTGAGCTTGGTTTTTGCCTTCTTCTTGACTTTCTTTTTTGTGTGTAAATTGTCCTCACGGTCAGAATCATCTACACATTTAACACAAGAAAATTTTGAACCCATTTTCAAATGCTAAATAACGGCGCTACAAGAAATGCCTGTAGTCAGAAAACTGTCAAAGTAATTAACAGAATCCGTCTATGACGCATCTCAATGCAGACTCAGGCTGCGCGTCACTGATTAGCTTCACTCTGTGGGCGGGGCTTCTGCGTAACTGAAAATTTGAAATGGTTTAAACTGCGTTTACGTAGCCTATCTGAAATTACCCAGGTTTAATCGGATTTAATGTAAACTATTTTTAATAATGATGTCTAGCCTGAAAAGAGACTGAGGCACATATTGTATAGCAGCAGCACGATTAAGTCAATCATTAAAAGATCGCGATCTCGATTCAATCAAACACGCGATACAACGATTCAGCTATTAAAATTTGACAAGTAATTTAATCAATTATCAATTGTTTGATTAAATAAAACCTTGCTTACTCAAGGTATGCTGGTTATAAATACTCGTCCGGGAGTAACAGATAGCAATTACGTTTGGGCCACATGTGGGTATTATCTGGCATATATGGCCTAACGTTATGTGGCATGGCTGAACAGATATGGGCCAAATTGTAGCCATATTTGTTTTGCCATAACTTTAAAATCTGCGGGAAATGCTCTCTTGGTTCACAACTGATTTTGAGGTATATGGCCCAGATAACAACGAACACATGATAGCCATATGTGGTTGAGCTATGACACACAGTGAGAAACACCGACTTGAGGTAAACATTTTGCTTATACGTGGAAAAACATAGGAATCCTGAAATCAAGTGCGGCAAACATTTGCCGTTCCGCACCTCAGGTTGCTCTGCATCTTCCCTCCTATGGTGGCATTTTAAAGTCATAATTGAAATATGCACCATTATGTGTCAATATTGCATATTATTATGCGTTTAGTTATTCGTTTCATCGAGGAAAGGGTTGAACTAGCTAATATTTTCCTCAGTATACTGTGCTATACAATAAACTTTAATAGGCTATAGCAGTTCGCTGGTTTGCCGTTTTAAATTAAGATGTTTTTGTTTATAAATCAACATCACACTGTCATACACATATAAAATAGTATAGTTTGACATGTGTAGTAGCCTATTTGTGAATTAAGGCGACTAGGTGTTAGCCTAGCCTACTGTTTGTCAAAAAACCTAAATCCTAATTTGTGTTCACAATCATTCAACTAATCATAATAATATAAAAATGCCAAGAATAAACACATTAATACGTGTGCATTATTGTATGTATCTTTTTATTTAACTCTGAAATGATATTCAACCAAGACTTTTTCTCATGACTTTTCCCTCTTTAAAATTAAAGTTGTAGCGTTAGGCTAGTGTCAAGTCACAATACCAAAATTATGACTTTCGATACAGTACCTGATTAAAATACCTTGTTTACATGAACTAATAATGAACTGCACTTCTACATCATGCATTAATATGTGTTAATGTTAATTTCAACATTTACTAACACATTCAAATAAAAAATTGTAGGCTACTTGTTAACTTTAGTATGCACTGTGAACTAACATGAACAAACAATGAATTGCTGTATTTCTGTTAACTATCAATTAATTGAATGTCCATTCACTGCCATTATAAAGCTTGGAAGAGGCAGGACATTTTTATAATTACTCTGATTTCTAACGATAGAGATTATATACCATGCTATGGTATACTGTCATACCGCCCAGCCCTAATGTGCGGTATGGGTGGGGCAATGACAATAATTTCCATATTAAAAACCTAGAAAATGTGGTTTCAGATGGAGTAAGTAATAGTTTATAGTTCATTTTTGAATATAAAAGCACTTTCATTTTAGGGTGGTCTATTTAAATGCATATTTCAACCACTTACACAATGTTTTTTTATTTTTTTCCTATCAGATTACCTATCTGGGTTTGGTTGGTGGCTTTGACCTGAATAACACTGTGTGGAGAGTGCTGAAAGCCACTTTTACAACTGCTGTGGCATGTTATGAATTGGAGAGAAGTCAGTGGGAAGATTGGTGTCCAACGCCTGGTCGTAAAGGAAGTTGTCATTGGTGAGACCTTTTTTAGAAGTCACTTTTATTTGTATAGCACTTTGCACAATACACAACTTTTCAAAACCACTTTACAGAACATTGTATCTTTATTTCTGTTATCTCAGTAATAGTAATAGTCACTAATTCATGGTTCAAAGCTTAAAGGGATGGTTTCAGAGTAAAATCAACCTATAGGGTCATTTGCACCATGAGATCGAGCCAAACACATTTACATTACATTATCACGATTTATATTAGAGTGTGCATGTCTTAAAAAAAAAAGCAGAATACATGCAGTGCTGTAAATTTTAACCGGTTGGTGCAAAAATATTCTAAAAATCTAAAAATGATGGTATAATTCTGGCCCACATATTGAAAAATACAATTTGCAGTTCCTTTTGATAATTTACTGGAAAAAAACTTTCATAGAGTGGTGATTCAGAGGTGTTTAATTTGTTAATAATTGCAATTAAAATATTAAAGGAAATTTACATTAATGATTTTTTTTTTCATTATCCTGCAGCTCTAGCTTCCAGGTTGTATTGCTGCTAACATTATTTAAATTCTTCTTTATTGCAGGTGCAGTCAGGCAGAATCCCCTTACTGGAAAAGGTCAACACATTGCCGACCCTCATTGGAGACTTCTCTGCACATCAACACACTTCTCAACTCTTTACCTTTCAAGTTTGCTTTAACTTTCTCAATTTCTCTTTAAAGTTCTCTTTACCAAGTTAGTGTGATTTATTACTCTCATTAGACTAATTGAACATAACATTAATATACGCTTTGATCGAGTGTTTTGAACTTTGGTGTAAAAAATGTACTTTGAATGCTATTTATATTATTAATTTGTATTCTTAAATGTTTTCAACTGAATTCTACTTAAAATAAGTACAACTGAGTAGCTGTAATTCTATGTATTCTTAAATGTTTTCAACTGAATACTACTGTAATTAAGTACAAAACTTTAGCTGTAATTATTTAAATGCTTGTCAAAATAAATAGTTTTGAGTACATTTGTTGTTGAGTGTTTAATTTACCTGTGAGTTAGTAAGACTTTAAATACTGTCAGCTGCATGTGGGCCACATAAGGGCCGTTAGATTTTAACAGAACTCAAGTTGCAGGCTCACATATGGGCCTCATGAAATTGTAGTATTTGGCTCATGCTTGGTGGAGTTATGGCAGTCCTTTGGTTCAGCTCTGGCAAAGGAGATGTGGGCCATATCTGGGCCGGCAAACACAAACTAATCTGGGCAACAGCTCAGCTGTTTATCTGGCCCACATCTTTGCCAAAGGAAATTTGCTGACTGGGAGCCAACCTAGATAGTATGTTCACGGTTAACTATGAATCGACGAGTCACCATGGAAACGGAGGTTAAGAAAAAGCGCGCCATTCTACTTTCTTCTTTTGTTTAATGCCGATTTACATACTTGGTAAATATATCGCCACCTATTTGGTGATTGTAATCATTTTTCAGTCTTTTATTTTAATAATCTTTAATCACTGTGAATAAGAACTATATTGTTTGTTTGATGCTAATCATATAATAAAAAGAAAGACTGATTAAACAGTCTGTGCTTGCAAAGATAACACGGCTGTGAAGTTTATTCTTTATGTTTGGTCATTTTGCCTCCATATTGCTTGAAAGTTAAGATATATCATGTTTTTATTATAGAAACACATTATGCATAGAAAACGTCCTGTTGCGCCCTGTTTGTTGTCATGGTTTCAGATTATAGTTGTTAATCATTTCAGGTGTGTTATTATATATCCTTGTTTGCACGTGTTCCAGAGTTCCTGTTTCTGTTCATTGCTGTCTTGTCTCGTCTGTGTCTAGATGTGTTTTATGCTGCTGTCTTTGTGCTGCTTTATGCTACTTATACGTGTGGATTTTTAGCCTGAGGGAAGTCCGTTTGACCAGGTGTGCGATCCTGTTGTACCATCCATCGTCGTGGGAGTTCCAGTGGAGTTCGAGGGGATTGGAGCGAGCCCCACACTCCCGCCACTGAGAGTCTGGGCCGGATTATCCTATGGGCACGGGGCCAGGGGCCAATGCGCACTTGGGGCCCAAACAGGGGGAAGAAAACATTTTTACATTTCTGATAATGGAGTGGCTCTAAGTGTAAATAACCTGATTTTTTGGCTAAAAGACACAGTCCACTTAACGTCTGCTGTGGAGGAGGCCGTAGGGAGTGTGGCATCTGCATGAAGCCTTTGACACATTCGACCAGAGTTTGAAATCGCCTTTTACCCATCACATATCTGATTGGAAAGGCATTTATTTTCAATAAAAATGAAGAAAATATTTGAAAAGTGGATATAAAATGCCCAACGACTGTTTAATAATAAAATGTTTATTGGAAACATTATTTTTATTTTTAATAGAATCAGCAGTCCTTAAAGCAAAAAAGCATATAAAATAATAAACATCACATTTCAACCCTTTTAACCATTATTTAAGAAAACGGATGAGACAATATTATTATATATTCTAAACACATTATTATCCAAATTGTTGTGATTTTTAGAATGCATATTAGCTTCCCCGTCCCTCAAAACTGGATTCACCTTCAATGTTTAGTAATTGTTGATTTTCAAAGCACTAAACTGACACTAAAGGTCGTCATCCAAAACATATTACAGTTTTCTTTAAAGGTGGTATCAGTGATTTCAGGCCCAAAAATATTTTTATCACATTCATCTAATCTTTCCTAACGATCCGCTAGCTGCCCACCCCATAAGCATGCAGTCAAAAAAACGCGTCTCTGTAGGCAGCCTAGGCTCTGAGATCTGCACACAAAAACAAATGGTTTAGCCAAACACTCAAAACCAAAACAAATAGTGTTCCAACCAATCACCGACAGGGGGAGGGTGTTGTGAGGTTTTGAGCCAGCTTTTTCTTCAGCTCTGACTTAAATAATAAATAAAAAATCTGTGTTAATGACATGCTATTAATGGTTTTAATTTAGAATGTGTTTAGAACTCTCCAGAATGATATTTGCATTCACTTCATGTTGGTGTAGTAGTAGCCAATAGGCTGTCTTCCCTGGGCTCCAGTTCGCTCAGCCCAGAGCCCATAGAGAGCATAGACTGTAAAAAAAGATGGACGACGCCCCTTCGCTCTCTTCCATTTATGAAAAGTGAAGCCGCCAGTGTCCCGATCGGTCCCGATCATAGACTGTAAAAAAATACAGCTTTTCAGATATACCAAATGTTTGGAGGTTTCACCATGACTACAAATTCTCCTTGGTCTTTAAAAATGGCTGACATTAATTTAGTGGTCAAATTTAGTTGATAATATTTTGTAATTATTTAAATGACTAATTTTCATATTGTTTGTCATAAATCAACAAAGAAATTATATATCAATGTTCCAATGAATAATTATATATTATTATTAAAATGTTGGCAATTATTACTCCCATGAATGAAAGAAAAAACCCATTGGTTCTGCCTATATGTCATTTAATGTATTATTTTTTAAACAATTGGGTCCTGGTCCACTGTCCCCTACTTAATATACATGTGAATAAAACAATTCTTATAATATTTTTTTCTTCCATTTGTTTCTTATGCTCTGAATGTAAATGACATGAAAAAATACAAAAACAAAAAAATACAATTTATGGGTATTTTTCCCCCCTAAGGCACAATCCTGGCTCAATCTAAGCTGGTCTGTGAAACCAGGCCGTAAATGTTCTTCGCTGAAAAGGCTGGTTTTGCGATATTACATCTAATCTGGCTTTGAAACACTTGTAAAATAGTCTATCCTACTTAAAACGCACAGATTTAGATTGACAAAGGAAGTGCACATACCATTCAGTAGAAAAATAGTTTATTGTATTAACAGGCATAAATGAAAACATTCACCATTGTTAGTGTTTTACATGACTACCTAAAAGGGATAGAAGCAGAAAAGTAGATGAAAACGAACAGCAATAAAGTAATTAAAATAAACTATATACCTACTCTTCGAGAAGGGAAAAACATTCAGAACCAACACACTGATAATTTTAGCAGGAAATGGAAAAAAAAGAAGGTTACTTTTAAAACAGGACAAACAGCATCCATTTACACGACTGAATCGACCAAACAGGGAATCCTTCACAAAGCGCTCCAGTCGATGGACTTCTTTCCTGACTTCTTCAGCAGTTCATTGGCCTTTGAGAAATGTTTACATCCAAAGAAGCCACGGTGAGCAGACAGTGGCGAGGGATGGACGGCTTGCAGAACATGGTGTCGATTCTACAAGTCAACAATCAGAAAACAATGTACAACTGTTTGGAATATTTATCGGATCTACTGGCATATATTTTCTAGTTGTTCAGTTATGAATTGAAAGAATTACACACATCAAGTTCTATGTTTCCAACATACCTTGTTAATCGCAGCCCCTTTCTTCTGAGCATAAGAGCCCCAGAGAATAAAAACAAGACCCTGCATGTTAGTGCTGAGCCAGTGTACCACCGCATCTGTGAAAATCTCCCAGCCCTTGTCTTTGTGAGAGTTGGCCTGGTGCGCGCGCACAGTTAGCACAGCATTCAGCAGCAGAACTCCTACAACAGACATTTATAAAGAGGTTGTCATTAAACACATTTACATGCACAAGGAAATTAGCTTATATGGCTATATATTCATTATATTGCATCTAACAGTAAACATTTTACTTTTTCAACTTTCTTTAGTGTGTAATATTGCTGTTTGAGGATGAAAAAGGTCTGCAAAGTTACAAAGTCACTCCAGCAGGAGTTATTCTCTTTATATCAGTAGCCTCGTTTCCATTAACCTTCACATTGCGCAAACTGAAATTGCGAATTGAAAATACGCCCAATGGAAACATGTCAATTTCGCAAAAACTCCCATTTATCGCAAAAAAGGTTTTTCAGGCAATTCGAAAAAGAAATATTTCACAAAACTTCAATGGAAACAGTTTTTGCGCATTTACAGGTCAGCTGACGTAGATGACGCGGTGTGATTGGACAGAATACGAGACAGAGCTCTTTATTAAATTCATAAAAGGACAAAGAATTACAGGAATAATGGATTCTAAACCTCAAATAAATGCCACAATCAAGACCTCGAAGCAGATATGAGGGAGAAACACCCAGAAACACGTCATATGAGCCGCTCACAAGTATAATAAGGGTCTTTCCTTGCCATTAATGATTGGATAACACACATACGTCAAATAATAATAATGGCCAGTGCAGTGGCTGGGATATACATAAACCTACCAACGTCCGTTGCCATGATTTTTGGTATGGCTAATCACGAGAGGAAAAAATTAGAATGGACGGAAACGCCGTCATTTCGCAATAGTTTTTTTGTCGACATTTAGAGGAAAAAAAAAGAAAAGAAAAAAGAAAAAAAAGAAACGCTAAAGTTTTGCGCAAATCTGTAATGGAAACGCGCCTATTATCGCTGTTTCTGAACTCCCTGAAATGCCTCAGTTGTAGTCTTGAGTTTTCTTCTGGGAACAAACACGTCACAATATTCCTCATTTTAATAATTCCTGTACAAGACATATGCTAAATAAAGGGGTTGAGTTGCTTTAGTAGTGTTTTGAAACTTGAGGTTATGGTAAGAGGCGTGACATTTCCGAAACATGCTCGAAGCGGTTGACCAATCACAACACACGGATCTAGCCGACCAATCAGAGGAGCATATTGTCCTTTTCAGAAGGAGGGGCTTCACAGAGACAGGAACTAAACAGGGCTGCGTTGTGTTTTGAAACTGCCAATGGTTCTACGATCAACTTAAGCTTACAATGTTTTTGAGAAACGCAGCCCTGAGCGTTACTGACAGACTGGGAAGAGAGGTGCTGCAACAATGTAAAATATGTGAAAAATAACGAGTTTTTTTTTAACATTAAAGCATGAAAACCTATTCTAGTAGAGACTCTAAAGCCTGGAACACACCAAGCCGACGCCGACGCCGACGAACTAGCGCTGATGAAAGCCGACTGTGTTGTCGCCTTGCGTTGGGGTAAAAAGCTGCACTTGAACACACCGAGAGAACTACTGCAGACTGTCTGCCGACCGTGTAAATGAGACAACTGTCTATTTCTGCAGATATATTCGTCTATATTCGTCATTCAAAAAGGGAAACCGACACTGTAGGCTGCAGATACACAAACCATAAGCAAAGCAGTGCGTGCTTACTGATTTGAATATCAATCCTGCTAAACACTTTCTTTATTCCACTCCGCTCATGTTAATATCGAATTATTCGCCAAGGAACACTCAGGTAAGATGACGTAACATTAGAACAGCCTTCTATCTGTACCGTTTTTACTTTTTTGCTCGCTGTTTTGCTATTATTCTCATGCACTGTCTCTTCACTAAGCTGAACAGCCAATCAGAGCTCTCTCTCTTTCAGCGACGGCCCGACGCTGATTCAACATGTCGAATCGGCCGAAAAAAAGACGACGAGGACCAATTTCTGCCGACAGTGCGAAACCGCGAGACACTGAGAAACCGTGCGGACTTAAGACTTTGAAAAAAGGAATAATAGGTCAGATGGGAGAAAATCATTTTTGCAAATTACTGATTCAGAAGATTGAGTTTATGTAGAAAAAGCCTAATTAATGTGCAATTCCAAATATTAGTGGTTTAAACAAGTGTTTTCTTTCTTATTTTCTTAATAAACAATGGTTCCGGTCCTACATTTGCTTTGATTTGTTTGCATTGTGCACTGGTCCAATGCTCCTCTCTCTGATAACATAACATTTCTTTTATATTTCCTTTTTCTAATATTTTCAGAGTGAGAGAAGACAGGAAGGAAAGGGAACAGAGAGAGGACAGCAGGATCAGGAAAGGACCTCGAGCCAGCTACTGAAATTGTTTTCATATTGCAATATATATAGCAGAAAAACTAAATATCGCTATGTAAGTTTTTTCCAGTATCGCGCAGCCCTACTCTTGACATATCGTGCGGTGTCATCAGTTCTGTAATGAACCAGTAAAGTGCATGCCATGAAAAGGAGAAAGCATGAATCACACCTTGCGTTGCCCATCCTGTAAGATCTCCGTGGCCGGGATGCTCAAAGCCTTCGATGTCTGAAGCCAGTTCTTTGAATATGTTCACCAAGCTGTGAACAGCAAAAGTGACAAAATAATTGCATCCAAAACAAAGAATCATATAGCCCTTATAATATTGTGTAACATCCTTGTGCTTATCTGTTCAATGTTGTTAAAAATAACAGAGGTTGAAATTAAACATAAGCTGTCAGAATATAATTTCGCACAGTGTCTCGTTAAATTGTCTTTTACAGTTATGAACCTGAGAATTATGTTTGATTATCTTTTTATTGCCTTTCTTAACCTTGAGGTACTTATCTCAAGGGCATTAAGCCCATCTTGATCCAGACGGATTTTCTACCTTATCTGTAAATCAGTAATGAAATTCAGGAACACTTATGAAGGGTCCGATCCCGGAATCCACTGCGCATCAATGTATATCTAATGAGTGATTTATAATCAAGTTATTAATCAATATTTATCCTTCGAAATATTAAATGATTTGAATTACTTCCTGCGTATGTTAAAGCATTTGTTTTACTTTTTCTCTTTAATCTCTAGAGAACTCCAACCTTGAAGAAGCTGTGTATCGGTGTATGTGCGCTAGTATTGTTTGTTACAGGTCCTGTATTGGCGAGGTAAACATCTGGCACCCTGGGGAGATTGGCTGACTTTAGAAACGCAGTTCTGCGACCTGGAAGGTCACAACGTGACTCAAACTAGGGTCCAGGTGTCAGCCTTATTATAAATTGAGATATGCTCCTGCATATCAGCCCATGTGGGGAAAATTTCTCTATTTCTTGGCCAATCAGAATCATCCATCCTGAAGTAATGACATAGTTGTGACCTTAGAGAAAGGTGTAACTGCTGTGAAATGTGAATGTATGGCAGAGCGGCCTACGAATTCCTTGCTGAGTATTGAAGCTGAACAATATAGTAACATACACTACCGTTTAAAAGTCTCTTCTGCTCACCAAGGCTGCATTTATTTGATAAAAAAAAAAAAAAAAAACAGTAATATTGTTAAATATTATGACAATTTAAAATAACTGTTTTCTATTTGAATATATTTTAAAATATAATTTATTCCTGTGATCAAAGCTGAATTTTCAGCATCATTACTCCAGTCTTCAGTGTCACATGATCCTTCAGAAATCATTATATTATAATGCTCAAAAAAAACATTATTATTATCAATGTTGAAAACAGTTATGGACCTTTTTTTCAGGATTCTTTGATTAATAGAATTTCAAAAGAACAGCATATACCATTTACACTTGGCCACATAAATATGTCTCCACAAAACAAACATAAATCCGATCTTCAATTCCAGCGCTACATGCAAATTTGACAGAGTTCACGTCAGCGAAAGCAACAGATATGAGCTGCATTTTATTGATCATCAGCTTATTTCAAAATTAAAGACCACAATAGGAGAGAGCGGCAACAGCACTGGAAGATCATTTAGTTTCTTTACTTGTAATGAAGTTGATTGTGTGTTAAGCGTCTACGACTTAGTTTTATTTGCAGTAGTTTGTGCATTGTCTTGCTGAAGAGATACACTGCTCATCTGCGGCGATGTGTGTTGCAGCAGCGCTGTTATATCTGGCTATAACGTCATATAGCCAATAACACTCACATGTTTCTTTTTTTAGCATTGTTGAGATGAATAACATTTACATAATGTGGTTTCAACAACCAGATGCATTTACACTTGTCCAGTTTCGTCTGGAGTGCGTCTCAGAACAACTCCTGAAGTGGTTTGAGTAATCAGAGTTAAATCCTTCTCAAATGCGTTTAATAGGGCATTTACACCTGGTCTTTACGATCAGATAGCTATCCGATCTGAGAAAACGCATGAAGTGACCGGGAGTAAACAGGCCCTTTGGTTAGAATAATAAAAAAATGTGTAGTGTTGGGAAACACAAATCTAATATCATTAAATATTAAAGTGTCTGTATAATATGTGTTAATTAAATTCAATTTTAGGGGTAGTTTTGTTTGTTTTATGGAGAGCTTAGATAATCAGGCCAATAAGAGACTTTTAACTACAATTTACATTTTTATTATACAAAAGTTTCATAAAAAAAGGTCTACAGATTAATAGCGATCAAGTAAAACCATTTAGAAACTGGTTCATGGTTCACAGGAACTGCCCCCTAGCTGCAAACCATTAAAATGTTTTGAAACAGTTATGACAAAGTCTTGTCACGTGACTTTGGCAGTCCGTGCTCCGAATCACTGGTTTAAAACAAATGGTTCAAAACAAATCAATTGCAAATTGATACATATCACATTATAGTAATCTGTAAAGATGCTTTGAAATGATGTGTATTGTGGATAGTGTTATGACGACTGCAAGACAAAACCTTGGTGGAGGTGGCACAGGTCTCTGAACGCTGAAGCAAAGCCCGTGAGCCTGGTTCGGCCCATGATAAGGGTCCTGGCCCAGAATCACAACCTTTACCTTGAATCACAAGAAAAAAAATATCATTATAAGGCGCCAGACACAGTTTTTTGTTTTTTAGTTCTGCATGATGCCATTTCATGCAACCTCTTTGGACCCTTTAAATTTCTTATAGTTTCCATTCACCACCATAAAAGTTTATATAAATTATTTATCAGTGCACATCTTTTTATTTAGTAACGCACCATTGTAATCTTTAATCTAAATATCTTCCCCTCCCTCTTGCAGCACATCTCTTCTCTGATGATGTATTTCCTGGCGCGAGGGAACCTGTCACATGAGATCCACCAATAGCAAACCACTAGCCTGGGTGCCAGCCCGAACCCCGCCCACAACATTTTTTGGTCGGGAAGTTCGGTCTGGACTCGATCCATTGAGGAGTAATTATGCTCGGCTCCCAGAAGGCGGAGCCAATCAAATTGCGGGGTCGGGCTTTAATCGATGATGGACAGATGATCTGCGGTAACATAATCACCCACGTCATCAAAGAGCGCTTGGGTTGAATTAGTTTACAACAAAGATGACTGCCGCTGGAGAATTGAGATTTCACGAGTTCACACTTACAAATAAGTCAGATAGAATAAATGCGTATATGAGATTTAACGAGTTCACACAAATAAGTCAGATAGATGACGTGCTGTCCGAGGAGAGGGCTGTGGGCTCGGTAGCCATACTCCCCCCATGTTCCTGGTTGTGAGAGAACAAGACAAGAGTGAGGATTCGGGGTGGTGGAGGGATGCTGAAAAACTGTCAAGGAGTGTTAGGTAAGTTGACAGAGTGAATTTGCTTCCTCATGCTGATATAGGGTAACGTTAGACATGGTATTGTTTGATGACAAGTTGATATTGGATTGATTATTTGTACGTGCTCCTCCCGAACTTTGTTTATGAAACATCATGTGTAGATTCCGCCATCGCGACTGTAATAGAAGATATCCACAGCGCCTTCATTTTAAAAGAGGAACAGAGAGCCGCGGCATTTTGTTGGTTGAAGAACATGTGTCATTTACTCTGTTGCTCTGATTGGTTGTAGGTCTATCCAATTGAGTGCAGAGTTGTTGTTTTTTCCTGGTTCGGTTGAGACACGCCCCATAATAAAAGCCCTATGAAGCAGTATCAGACTCACATTCTGACTAGAATATGAGTATGACGAAGTCAGGCTAGCAAACCACAACCATCCAAACAATTCCCCATGGACAAAATCAAGTCCCATCCTACATTTTTTTTCTTGCTCGAGAAGCCGTTTCACTCAGATATACGTCACAATAGTAAAGAAAAGACTATCGCAACTTCCATTTCATGTCGATTTTAAAGACTGTTTCCAAACGCCTATTTAACATCTGACTGTAAATGTTTTAGGAAAACATTGCTGATGATGAGCACATGCAAAAATACCACTTCCATCTGAAAATATGCATATCAAAAAGAGATCTTTGCAATGTATGCATGTCATCACATATATGGGGATGACTATAAAGCTAATAGATTTTTTGACTTCATGGAGTCTTTAAAGCAAAATAAAGCAGCTAAATTCTCTCTGCAAGCTAAATGCTTTTGAACAATTCTTTATCTGGTGATTTTAACATTTGCCAACTAAAACCAAAATAAAATTGCCTCCTAAATGTTTCATTTTGTCATTTTTTTCTGTCTAAAGCATTGCTAGGGTTTAAAGGAAAACTCCGACTTTTTGGGACTTTAGCTTATTCACAGTATCCCCCAGAGTTAGATAAGTCCATACATACCTTTTTTATTTCTGTGCGTTCTGTAAGTGTTATTTGACACACCCACCGCTAGCCTAGCTTAGCACAAAGACTGGATGTAAATGGATAATGGTAGCATACTAATCCCAATAAGTGACAAAATAATGCAAACATTTTCCTATTTACATGTTGTGATCTGTAAAGTCACAGCGTGTACAAATAACAAGGCTATATGAGACCATTTTTAATCGTATAAATCAGGGGTCACCAAACTAAGGCCCGCGGGCCGACTCAGGCCCGCCACCCCCCTTTGACTGGCCCCCCAGCCCCTCTGCCCCCCACTACTTGAATCGGCCCTATGAGGCAATCCCCAAAAGTCGTCATGGACGGTACGTCATGGTACGGGCGTCACAGTTTGGTGCATACATTTACACGGAGAATACACGGTATAAAAATAAATAAAAGTTGCGTGCAATTTAATTAATGTAATGCGGAACTACTGTTAGATACGCGGATTCTTAGGGACACCTAATCTGTAGCTCCGCCGCAGGCTGCGGTGTAAAGATTGCTATGCTGGAATATGTCGAGAGAGAGGTGTGGGCGCGATCGAAAAGTCGTAAAGTGTTTACTTATATGTGTGTGTGTGTGTGTGTGTGTGTGTGTGTGTGTGTGTGTGTGTGTGTGTGTGTGTGGCGCAGCCGCGATCGAACAGTGGAAACATAAAAACATACTCCGTCATTTCGTTTATGCAGGACATCATTCAAACTGCAAAGTGTTTAAGTTACTGTGAATTACATTTTTAAGGAAAACAAATATATTAATCTGAAATGTAGCAGATTCATTTTCAATTAATTCAGATACAATTAACGTTACCAAACATATCAAGGTATTTTTATTAATTGAATTAATGAACTAATTATATAAAACTATTGCCAGTGCACTACAAATAAACTGGTTCTATGCCTTTACTTTATTAATAAAACTTATTTAAAAAAAATACAAGGCTTAAGACATTTATTTTTCTTTTGGTGGTCCAGCCTGAGACATGCACAAGCCTTCTGCATTTTTGTTTTGCTTTTCCCTTCATTGTACCCAACCGTGATGTCTGATCCGAGGTATGAACCGAACCGTGACTTCTGTGTACCGTTCCACCCCTAAAAGAGAGTGCAGAGTTTTCAAAGAACAGTGGACCAACGATTATTTGTGAAGAATAACTTTAAATAAAACAAAGTGTGAAGACTCGATGACAACTTTTGCAAACCACTAGTATTGATATAGTAGTGTGGATATAGTAGTGGGGATGGCTGTGCCAGGCTAGTAATCTCTACTACACAATAAGGCCCGCTGGTGGTCATTTTGGTCTGGGTCACAATTCTATGTTATATAGCTGACCCGGCCCCGGCCCCCCATCACAGTCAGGAACGATAATGTGGCCCCCAGAGAAAAAAGTTTGGTGACCCCTGGTATAAATACTGGGAACTATATTCTCACTAGGCGTAGGAGCACAGCTAAATCAACAACAGGGCGTCTCGTGTGCTGCGCTAATCACTCCGCCCAAGTAGCTGTGCTCCTACGCCTAGTGAGAATATAGTTCCCAGTATTTATACGATTAAAAATGGTCTCTGTCTCATATAGCCTTGTTATTTGTACACGCTGTGACTATACAGATCACAACATGTAAATAGGAAAATGTTTGCATTATTTTGTCACTTATTGGGATTAGTATGCTACCATTATCCATTTACATCCAGTCTTTGTGCTAAGCTAGGCTAGCGGTGGGTGCGTCAAATAACACTTAAGCCTGTTTTATACTTCTGCGTTGAACTGCCGCCGTAGCTACGTCGTAGGCTGTGTGTAGCGCGCGTACCCTACGGCGTACCCTGACGTGCACCTCTCCAAAAATGTAACAACGCGTCAATTCTACGCGGACACAAGCGCGGTGATTGGTCTGCCAGAACCCCTCCCTCGGGGTTTCACATGCTCCCTAGGTGCGCGTCAACACGGACAACGTCACAGAAGTATAAATTAAAACCAACACGTTGCCTACGGCGTATAGGCTCCGGCGTAGGTCCGACGCAGAAGTATAATGAGGCCTTTACAGAACGCACAGAAATGAAAAGGGTATGTATGGATTTATCTAACTCTGGGGGATACTGTGAATAAGCTAAAGTTCCAAAAAGTCGGAGTGTTCCTTTAAACGCAAAGGAACAACTGATTAGTTTGACCTGCCTTACATACAAACATAACATTCAACTCACATCTTGTATGTCACATGTCCGTGTCCAGGAGAAAACTTCATTTGAGGGAGGATAGATGGTGTGTTTTTTCCTCTCCTCAGCAACAAAAGACATCAACTGCGAAAGACAAGCACTGCTGTATATTACTCTTCTTTTATCAAGGGTTAAAGTTAAAATGATTGTTCATGTCTTACTTACTGCCTTAAAGTAGTTCTTTCCGAATTCTGCACTGAGAGCTTTCCTCCAGCTCTCTCCAAACCCGTCCGGAGCAGTTTGGAGAGCAGAGAGCCTTTCCAGAGCCGCCTTTTTGTTTTTGTTGATCCGTTCAAGTTGCTCAGGACTCAGTGATGATGAAGATGAGGAGCAGGTGAAGTCTTCGCTCTCCAACTTTTGCTTTTTCCCCTGAGGCGATATTTTAATGTATTTGGTTGAATTCCATGATCGTTTGGCAGCACGACCGAGCATTTGTACATTTAAAAAACGAAGACAAGCTATACTTGAAAACATTGTCTATTTGTTGTGTCATAGAATGCCTTCTCAAAAGTTTTGATGCCAAGCCTCAAATGATTTAGTAAACCGTTAGCGCTCCACCATATTGGTTGCAGGCACGACCAGAATGCGCGAGATTTTGATTTATAAACAACTAAAATATGTGCAGTTGACATGTAAGCCGTTTTGTTTACACTAACATTTTCGCAGTATGTTGTTTGAAGTGGTAGCCAAAACTACTTCTTCTGTATTATAAAGGTGCATTAGCGCCAACTACTGGACTGGAGTGTGGGCAGCAGATAGACAGGAACAAAAAAGTAAATAAATATAAAAATTATGATTTAATTCAATTATTTAATTATTGAATTAAATAATTAGTATTTTTCAGATAATTTAATAGGATGTAAAACTACTTCCGGAATTGTGTCAACTACATTTCGCGGGAATATGGGAAAAGACTTGCTCGTGAATGACACTATGTTCAACATATAAATAAAGCACCACCACTTTCATTCATATTTCCAGCGAAATGTGTCGACATATGACTCCCAGTCCAGCCGCAACAGACCAGAGTAAATAAAGTGTGTTTTACTCACATCATCTCTTGCATCTCCTGAGCATGTAAGATTTCTTTTTTTGCACGCTGGCGAAAAGAACGACTTAATACTTTTCTGTCCAATCATTTCCGCAAATAAAATAAATATTTAAACGAAATCGACTTTAAAAGAGCTATACTCGAGGTATGGGGTGCGTGCAGTTATAACTCCCGCCAGATGTCAGTGACGTATTATATGACGTGAGGACGTCACGTGCTCGGCGTGCGCACATAGAGTGACAAAATAAGATAAGTTGTTACATTTAATACTTTACATAAATGTTACCCCTGTAATAGCACGCTTTCTAAGTAGGCTATATTCAAAACTATTGAGAAAAAAATGCTATTTTTGTTCTTTTATTTTTACAACATAAACTTTTGGATTCTGGGTTGACGATAATAGGATATAATTATGTCTATGATGGTCACAAAAAAATCTTTGAAATGTCAAAATTACCCTGTGTTTACACTATAATATCCTTAAGGCTAAATGTTTTTCTCTGGCTATTGGTTTTGATTTTATTGATGTTACTATTAGTTACTTGGTAGTATAATTTAAAGTAAGCCGATTTTTGCATGAATAAAAAGCTTGTGTACGCCATGGCTATAATGGTTTTGTACATGTAACTCTGTTTTGTTCTGTACTTAAAGCACTTTTTTTTTTTTACAATATAGGGTAGCCTACTAGGCTACTACTACGACTACTACTATTAGGCCTATTTTCATTAATAATATGATTAATATAATAATTCATGATTATAAATTATTTAATGAAAAGGGATGTGGCATGGGGGGAAAGACAAGGGAAGACATTCCATAAGAGTCTTGCAAGAAAGTGAGTTTAGGCTAAAGATAGACATGTCAATAAAACCACAGCGACCCTGTGTGGTCACTGGTGAAGCAAACTGCAAATCCATTACACTATAGTTTTGCATAATGCTATTTATTATTTCCAAACAAAGTTTGTTTTCTCAACTGTGATCATGATATTTTGTGAGGATGACTGCACACATAATGTGTTGCAATTTTGCCAAAAAACAAGAAGCATTGTTATAATGAGCATTCTTGTTCAGATACTCTCTTTATCTTTTGCTATGCGTATAAAGATTTAGTTTCTATTTAGAAGAAAGATTATACCAACAACCCTTCTCAAGCAAAACATTTCACAAAAAGTTCAAATGTTTCAAATTAAATGTTATTGGAACATAGTTCATATTCCATTGTTAATTTGATGACATAATTCTGAAAAATTAGATCAAGATGTCACTTGGTTTGATATTATCTAATGTAGAATGGGGTGAATTCATATTAAGTGATGGGGTTCATTTCAGGATACTGTATATAATCTGAAATCTGTTTATCATTTTGAAGTGACGGCTTTGTCAAGTAAAAATGTATTTTCAAGAATAGCAACGCTGTTTTCCTCACTCTTCTTCAGTCATTTTCTGTGGACTTCTGTTAAGGTGAATAGCATGTGGTAAGCTAAATTAAAAAATAAAAGACAAGCCTATAGGAAAAAGAGACAAAAGCCAGTGTTGAATGAGTTAATATGAGGTATTAAACAATAACAACACTGAAATTAACCATGTGAAAAAGTTATGGTATGAGGTGTCTATGTTTAGGCTATTAAGGAAAAGGTACTCTTCAATTTTGATTTGCATTTTGAAAATGTAATTTTTGGATATTCAAAGTATGTTAATAGTGTGATTAAGGAGGCTTTTGTAATTAATCTGTTAATTTTATTAGTCAAATTTCACATCCATAAGTGTAAGTTTTCTAACAAAAAGCCCCTTTTCTCAGTATTCCTAATTCCTTAATTTGTGTAACTGTCTTCAAAATCTTTGATTGATATTATTTATTTTGATATATATATATATATATATATACACGTGTGTGTGTTTGTGTGTTTTCTTTGCTCCCCGTCTCTAAAAGTGTATGTTGTATTGTTTTAAAGCAATAAATAAATACAAATTAACCAATTTGCATGAAAAAAAAAAAACTTTACAATTATTCACTGATACATGATTTCATATTAGGCTATATTAGTGTTTTTTTTTTTTTATCCCGCCCATCGGTCCTAACAACAAATCATTGTGTATTGTAACCTATTGGTAAGGTAATTTTTTATTAATTAAACACAGAACGCGCAATACATTTATCATCGTTGCCAGCTTTAGCCAAAACCAGGAAAATACACATTTCCCCCCATTACGCGGTTAGTGGTGAAATGTAAGATTTGTCTGGAGTGTGTTTCATCTCTTTAGCAGTTGATGGAGCCACTTGTCGCTAATAGGCCTTTCATATCAAAGCGCATGGAGTGGCCTATATGTGTATTCTAAGCGCAATGTATTGGGTAAATGATGGAACAAAATAGAAAGGGTCAGTAAAAAAAATAAAAAGGCTGTCATTTTCACAACAGGCTATCCTATATTAAACAGCGCAACTCGACGCAAAGTCATCTTTTCCCCAAATGTTGCACATATTAGGCTAATTGTGTGCATTTGGTAAGATGGTAAAAAAGAAAGAAAGTTGTCTTTCTGACCTGAAATTGACCTGAAAGTGATGGAGCCTCATGCCAACAAAGTTGAAAAACGCACAGATTACTGAAGTAATCTCGGGTTTAGATTACTGTTCATTCGTCGTACACCGCTCTTAATCCGTAATATCAGCCTTAGATAATAATATGTCCCTGGATATTAGAAAAACGCATCCAGGGAATAGGTCTAAAAATATTACCTATATAACGGAACACGATGTTTAAGTGCTGACTTTAGCTTTGTGTATTGCCAGGCTGTACACAGATTGCTGTGACAAATCCTTTGCAATTTTTCGATCATTTTGAATTTAAGTTTTGATTTGATGAATACAATTTTTTTTTTTTTTTGATGAACGAAACTCTCAGAACGCGTTTATTTATTCCCCCTTTTATTGTGAGGTTGTTGGAATATCATCTGGTCTCTTTATTTGCTTTTTTTGATAGCCTAGTATTTTATTTATAATTATTTAATTAAAGTATTTATGTGCATTTTTATTTGATATATGCCTATTAACTTGCATTGAAATAACTTGATCGAACGCCAACATTTTCTGTGGAAAAGAAGATGTTGGACATCTGAGCCTTTGAGGAGAGCGTGTGTTGTGGTTATTTGCCTGATAAAGGATCTGAAAGACATCAGACAGAAGCGGATCTCTGTTTTCCTGCAGCTTCAGGACAGGAGATGGCCACGAAGTTGCCAGACATGCTAGAGGGATTAGGTGGAGAGGGGTGGGGGGGAATCAAAGTTGAAAGCATTTGTATTCTCCCCTGATTCAGGCTGTCGCTGTTCCTGCGACGACACCTTGAAGCGCGATAGGAGCGTGTGGGTGTGAAGAGCAGCGAGTATAAAGTGGGTGGGTTTGAATGCGCTCGGAAACATTTCAGCGTTGGACGCGAGCAGGACTGGAACCTCAGACCGAGAGCCGAACTTTTACAGTGCAAGCTGGACTATGGCATTGTTTTTTGACCAGTCATTCGATTTAGTTCAAAAAATAACCGTGGACACTGAGAGAGATTTTATTTTCAACTCAAACATCCAGTTTACAGGTGAGCATGTTAACCCATAACTTTGGGTTAAACGCGTTTGTTGGATTGGGTAACACATTATTTTAAAGTAGGCTATCCTTGTTAGCTACATATGTTACATGTATATAAAGATTTATCACAACTTAAAATTCAACATTAGAAGAAGAAATAGCTAATGTGTTGTTTTAACTTAATAAAGAAGGTGTTCGTAGGCTACTTGACTTAAAGTATTAAGTTTTGTTAACTTTAGTTTAGTTTTTCATATTTAAGTTATTTTAACGAATTTTTAAGTTGTTATAGCTTAACTAATTTCAGCAAAAAAATGTACCATAGTAATAACAGTAAATTATGCATATTTACATGCAACTAACCCTCAACCAAACCCTAATCCTAGTATGTTGTTAATTAATATTACTTAGTACTTAAATATAGAATTACACTTATATGACATATTAAAATAAAGTGTAACATTGGATTGTTATAGACTACTTTGAGCAATTGAATAATCATTGTTCGTATTATATCTTTTGTGTTATTTTCGCTATATATTTTTTTAAATAGAAAGACCGTTCTTTATAAAGACGTTCCCTCTAAAAAAATATTAATGAATTATTATTTATTCCATTGATGGTTCCATGAAGAATCTTTAACATCCATTGAACTTTTCAGCTGGACAACAGGTTCTTTAGATTATTACAATGGTTATTTTAAGAAAAGGACTTTATGGAACCCAGAAAGGTTATTCAATGGGCGCGGGACCTTATTTTAAGAATGAATCGGGAAAGATGTGTTTTCTGACACTTTACTAAACAAGTGACTTTAATTTTTAGACGTAACAACCAAGCATACGCTGTCTTCTCCTGAACTCGAAAGAACTTACAGTGCTGAGGGGCAGAGGAAAAGGAAGAGGACGATTTTTAGCCGCGCGCAATTGTCAGAACTGGAGCGCGCGTTCATGATTACGCCGTATCCAGACATCACTCTGCGCGAACGACTGGCTGCGCTCACACTGCTTCCAGAGAGCAAAATTCAGGTAATACAACTGTAGTGTAGTACGATGAATAGGCATATGATGTTATTTTGATCTCAACGTCTTGATTTGACATTTTAATATTCATTTCCAGGTGTGGTTCCAGAACAGACGGGCTCGCAGTATGAAAAGCAAGAAGCTGACCACACCAGTAAGGAGGAGTCTAGGCGGGGAAGTGAGCTCTGGGTGTATACCTGTCACTACCTTTCAACCAACCAGTCTTGATTTAAACCCAGAACTAAATTCTGGCGTCCATGAACAAAGAGACAGGGCAACAGAGGTCAACAGAGGCCCGGGTCACCATCAGCAAAGCCTTAGACAAGCTCTGAGTCCCTGGTCTCAAAATCTCCCGCACCCAACGCCACCCCATCCCTCAATCTCCCCAGACCTGCCTGGAGTCCTACAGTGGGGGAACAGACACTCGGAAACAACCGGAGCATCATCTTTCTCCAATTGTCCATCAGACAGATTGGCTCAGTATCCGTTCCAAAACCAGTCGAACAGTCTCTGGCAGAACAACTGCTTCACGGCTCACCCTGAAGCGTTCTCTGGACACCAGCTGAAATCTTACTGTCCTGCCAATCAGGCCATATATTCCTCCATGTCTGTGGACCAAGTGATCTCCACACATCAAACCAGTTTAGATGGAGCACTTCAGAGACAGGCTTTGACACACTATCCTCAGACCTCACTGGGAGATATTTCTGACCTCATATATAAAGCAGCTGTAGTCACCAATGTGGAGGACTGCTAAACAGAATATTTCATTTATTGTTACATGAACACTATTGTAAAAATATTCTCTCTGGTGAACTTGTATTTGTCTCCAATGTCTTAAATGTGCTAATGGTACTTATGTTTACAGTAATATGTGCAAATGGAACATGCTTCTCCTCCTCCTTCTCTTCTTTTTTATTTTTTATATATTGTTGTTGCTATTTTGCACAACTACAAATGTGAAGAGCTAGTTTAGGATTGTCCAACATTGGCAGGATTGTGAAAATGCCAGCTGTTTCCCTGTATTAATTAATACAAAAATATTTTGTATAACACGTAAATAATGTGTTTAATGTGTTTCTGTGGGTTGTGATTGAAAAACTTTCCTCTGTATTCTCTTTATCAAGATGTTCACATTGTGTGTATTATTATTATGTAAATAAATCACTTGTATATTTATTTACATTCACATTTAACAAATGAATTGGTATCTGCCATAAAAATTACACTTACATCTGACAGCAGTAATTCTTCACAAGTAAACATCTCCTTTGTTTGCTAAACGTGTAACATATTAGGATATTGTTGCATTAATCTAGCATGTACTAATGCGCAAATCAATCTCGACCAATCTTTTATTCATAACATCAAAGGTATTGTTGGGGTTTTATATAATCTTAAAGATAAGACATGTGAAATACAATGTGTTGCAATAACTAAGGAACAGAAATGAAATCAAAATTCCACCTCACCAGAACAAAAACAAAACCTGGGAATAAACAACAAATGTAAAAAACAAAATAAAAAACAATAAATGAAAGATAAAAAAAAAAAAATTAAAAACCCCCAGGGCTCATGTTTTATCAGCTTATGGGTCTTAGATTACATTTGGATTTGAAGATCCAAACAGTATATTACTGTCGAAGTAATTATGGAGAAAATATCAGGGATAACTGGACACTGATCTCTATGTATCATAATCATCTCAACACAAAATAATCTTCAAATAAAATATAATAAATTCTCATAATCCTAGTGTCAAATCTACAGTCATACTCTGTTTTGTGTGTCAGCTTGTGTGTGTGTTCCTGATGCAGCTACATCCTTTAATCCAAAGGAAGATATTGGAGGGATATGTGCTTATTTTGTTAGAAGCAAAACAGGAAATATAATAATAATCATAGACAGGTTGATCGGTACACAATGTTAGGTGATCCTGTATAATTCCTTTTCATTTTCCTTTTGAGCCTCCCGATCATTCTTTCAATACAGCACAAGATAGAAGTAGAGCCACCCTTTAAGCTGTAGCCTAATGCATATAAAAAATAAATATAATAATAATTATGACACATTATTATTATTATTGATAACTATTACTGAGTATATAACTATGTAAAAAAAAAAAAAAAAAGAAGACTTCAGATGCAAAAGCCTCTAAGTCTGTCTAAAGTTTTAAAGGGGTGGTTGATTATGATTTCGCTTTTCTAACTTTAGTTAGTGTGTAATGTTGCTGTTTGAGCATAAACAACATCTGCAAAGTAACAGCGCTCAAAGTTCAAAGCAAAGGGAGATATTTTCTTTTAAAGAAATTGCTTTTTAAGGACTTCTGAATGGGCTGAGGCTGGGATTTAGTGAGTTTGAAGTGAAAGTATTTGATGAACGTATGCTATGTGAGCATTCACTCAATATTATTATCTCATTTTTGACAGAGGTGGCTTTTAGAGGCTTTTGCATCGGAGTGCCAAAGTGGTTGTTGTGAATTTAAATTGTTGGGTGAATTATCCCTTTAAATGTGTCAGGGTCTATTGTTGTGTCCTGAATATTTTTGGTTGCCGAGATGTCAGTGCCTCACTAAAAAAAGACTTCATAATTGTTAAAGACAATCATGATGATTTAGTTTTCGTTCTTCTACAGATCATGACGCGCCTCAAATGAGATCTGATGGTTTCCAGTTCCACCCACCACTCCCTCCTGGTTGTTCATCCTTGAGCGTTCCTCCACCTCTACCGCTGGGAACGCCTCCAACCACACCTCCAGTCCCTAAGGGTACTCCACCAGCAACTCCACCTACAAGTGATTCTCCATCCACCCAAGGGAGGGGGATGACGGAGGGGGAAGAGTCAGAGGATGGGCTGACTTTGGAGGAACTGGAGGAGCAGCAAAGGCTTCTTTGGGCAGCCCTTGAAAAGGCAGATACTACAACCAACAGTGATTCTGAAGCTGGAGCTTCTGGGACCCCCGTCCCAAGTTCACCCAGTGTTGTCACTTCGCTTAAGCTTGACACAGAGGAAGAAGGAGAAAAGATGGAGGACTTGAGTCATGCTTATGAAATCCAGAGCACACCAACTTCACCCGGTGATCCAGTAACTAATTGCGAGGGTGAGACGATAGATAAAACAACCTGTGATGGTCAGGAAAAACATTCAATCAATGAAAACGTGATCGATTTAAGTGATATTATCGTCCTGGATGAAATCTACGAGGAAAACAGTAATAATAGTGGTTGATGACACGGAGGAAACTGCCATAAATAAAGTAGCTTTCGTCCCGCACCGTAGCAGATTTGCTGCGGGAATAATTCCTTTTGAGGACACTCCAGAGTTTACAGAAGTTGCTGAAGCAACGGGGGTTTACCTCAAGATTCGAGATTTACTAAAAGCTTCTCCAAAAAACGAAATAATTGAAGTCGTCTGTTTTTACTGCCCACCTGTGGACAATAAGCATGGTTTGTTTCTCGTACTACAGTCCTTTTGTAAGTAGTTTTACTTTTTTTAATCTTACCGCACAATTTTATCTCTGTGTCTGATTTAGAGCGTACGGAGCGCTAGATTTAACGAGTTGTAGCTGACGATAAGTCATTTTAATAAACCCTTCCAGTCAAACTTTTCGCTGCTAACAACTAGGGTTATCGCAATAGCAAAAACATATCTTATGATACTATACCAGCTGAAGTATCAAGATACCAAGTAGTATCATGATACATTGCAGTACTGTGGTAATTCATATATATAGATGTAATTGAAAACCACTAGACTAGACTTTTTTTTTAGACATTTATTGGGGGTCTTTCCTCTCGGTTCCATCCTCAAAGCAACGGTCAAACGGAGAAGGCCAACCAAGATTTGGAACGAGTGTTGCGATGTTTGTTGTCTTCGAATCCATCCTCTTGGAGTCAGCGTCTCACATGGGTTGAGTACGCACATCACTCGTTACCAGTATCGTCCACGGGCCTGTCTTCGTTTGAAGACAGCCGCATATTTTTCCGAGTCTGGAATCCGAAGTTGCGGTTCCCTCTGCCCACGCCTTTGTCCAGACATGTCAACACACCTGGAGGAAGGCCAGACAGACCCTCCTCCAGGTGGGCTTGTGCACCAAGGCTCAGGCAAAAACCTGGCAGGACTTTCCATAGCGCAACCCCACTCAATGACCTCCCTTCTCTTGGTAACTGTAACAGTAAAAGGTAAAGAAGTGAAGGCGGTATTGGATACAGGGAGTACTTACACCCTAATGCAGGAGAACCCGTAGAGACAGTTGGAAGGAGAGGCTTCATCGGGCACTCCAGTTTCCTCTCAAAGATTCATCATGGCTGATGGAAAAGTTCACCAGGCTATGCATCAGGAAATAGTCAGTTAGAAGTGGCATGATAAAGTATGCAGAGTAGACACCTATATAATGAAGGATGCCTACCTGGCTTTTACCATTAGAGCTGGCTTGGACTTCCTGAGAGCCGCTGAAACCATTGTGGACGTATGCCAAGGCAGATATGGCCTGGATATACATACTACCCTTTCCTACCTTCTCTGATTAAGCATCATTGAGCCATCTTTCTCTCCATGGTCATCACCCGTAGTCCTCGTCCCCAAATCTGGTGGTTCCTGCAGGTTCTGCGTGGACTATAGGAGGCTTAACAGCAAGACCTGACGCTTATCCAATGCTGCTTATTCATGATATCCTGGAATCCATGGATGGCCCCACCTGGTTCAGCACATTGGATTTGCAGTCAGGATACTGGCAGGTGGATATGGAGGAAGGGAGTTTAGAGAAAACAGCATTCATCACCAACCAGAGGCTAGAGGCTCAGGAATGCCGCAGCCCTTCCAGAGGCTTATGGAGAAGGTCCTGGCAGAATTGAGAGGCAAATTCTGTTTTTTATATATAGATTATATTATCATCTATTCACGATCATTAGATGAAAACATACAACATCTGAACACTATACTGCAGAGACTTAACCAGGCATCTCTTACTCTTAACAAGAAGAAGTGTCATTTCTTTAAACGACAGTTAAGTTAAAGTTCCTTGGTCACATTGTCTCAGTAAAAGGAATGGAGGTTGACCCCAGAAAAAAACTCCTCCCAAAGACCTTAAAGCCCTCCAACGCTAAATAATTGCATAATTATGATACATAATTACAAGTAATCTTTGTGTAAATGAAGATCTAACCTTGTGACAAGCCATCTTTGTTCCACAGCGTCTTCTTGGACATGTACAGGTCGTGTCTGTCTGGATAGTACCCGCACATCAATGCAGCGTCTGCAATGGTGTATGGGGACAGAAGCCAATGAAATGGCAGCATTCTGTGGAGACAGATGGGAGACATCTGATTATTACCTTAAACTTCACACCTGCTCTCTTTGATCGAGTATCAAGTTACTGCAGTATCCACATGACTGTCTTTTGTTACTTTTGTATACATAATTACTAGTACTCTTTGTGGAAATTAAGATCTAACCTTGTGACAAGCCATCTTTTTTTCCAGAGGGTCTTCTTGGGCATGTACAGCTTCAACTTCAACTTTTATTTATTTATATAGCACATTTAATAGCAACGTTGTTGCCCAAAGTGCTTCACAGTTAACTAAAAACAGTAAAACATACATGTATACAAATATTTATCAATCCTAGCAGACTACACACTCTTAGACATACCCCCTCACACAACAGTATAATGAGATCAGTGTAGAGAGAAATAAAACTAAATGAAAACTAAGTGAAAATAAGTTATATCTACAATGTACATTACCCTTAACTAAAAGATAAGTTAAAAAGATACGTTTTTAATTGAGACTTAAAGATTTCTATTGTTTGAGCTAGCCGGATATGAGGGGGAAGACTTTTCCACAACTTGGGAGCCACAACTGAAAAATCTCGGTCACCCTTTGACTTCTTTTTTGAATAAGGTTGTGTCTACCTGGATAGTACCCGCACATCAATGCAGGGTGTGCATTGGTGTGTGGGGACAGGGAGTTCTGGAGCTGGGGTGGCCCGTCCGGTCCTAATAGTATTTAAACCAGTTGTGGAGATCGACATTGTCCAATTCGAGCCGCTTCTCTGGGTTTCTTTGCAGGAGAGAGCAAAGTAATTTGCAGCATTCTGTGACGAAAGAGAAGAGAAGTCCTATTATTATCTTAAACTTCACACTTGCTCTCTTTGATTAAGCTGAAAGACCTAAATATTACTGCATTACCCACACAACCATTTGTATTACTTTGTTCTATTTTGTATGATTTATAATTATAAGTGTCCTTTGCTGAAATGAAGATCTTACCTTGTGACAAGTCATCCATGGTCCAGATGTTATCATTGAGCTCGTCCAAGTCTTTAGACTCTGGAAATTGCCCACACAGCAGCGCAAACAAGACTATCCCGAGTGACCAAACTGTCGCTGGTTCTCCGTGATACTCGCCGTTTAAATCATACTCAGGGGGGCGGTACTGTTCTCTGCCTGGAAGAAAGAGATTTTGTCTGATTTATAAACTTGTTTTAAAGCAACATTTTGACTAGGTATTCATTAGCGTGGATGAAATTATTTAATGCTATTGATTCACAATGGTGGATTCCATTACATGATGCTTTGTAAGACCTTGACTCATTCAAGTCGAACGGTCTCAAACTCGTCATCAAAGTTTGAGACCCACCTTATAGCTCTGAGGAATAATACATACCAGCAAAGGAAGTGTATCCCGCATTGGTCAGGATTTCGCCGCACCATAGATGGACGTTAATGTTCGCCTAACCAACACAAGGATATAATTCATGACTGTTTCAGGAAGCACAGAAGGGAGGGGGGTGGGGCGACGGGATGAGGAGGAGGGGGGGTCGAGCTAGCCTCTGTTTTGTTTGACAATACTTTGAACGTCAACAAGAAGTGACGTCACCCAACATCGCTTAGAGCACCTTTAATTCATAAACCTTTAATGACCTTTAAAAGTCATAAAACCATATTCGACAACATATAGAAATAGAAATAATCTTTAGAGTAATGTTATAAAGATACAAGGTGTTCTTAAAAACATGTTGAAAAACAAAAAGTAATTTAAAGTCATGTCATCTTAAATGCCAATGTAGTGCACGCCTAGTTCCCGTGGCCATGGGTAAGCAGCACATGCACAGTTTCCTCAAGTTGCACTCAAGCACCCCTTTTGGCCCCTTACTACCTAGATAAGTGCCCTTTTTGTAAGACAGTTTTTTTTTGTTTATATTTTAATTTTTATTGAAATTTGTCCCATTGCATCAAAACACAATACACATAGATAAATTAACAAAATGTAAATAATGAGTCAATACATCATCTTTCTTCCAAAATGTGTTTTGTCTTACCCTGATTCACTATGGTACACCTATTATAAGTGTTTATAGTTTAGACCTGTCGGGATGGTTTTTGCGGGAAGTTGCATGAAATTTACCTGTGTGTGTCTGTCAATACTGTCATATCCATAAATTGTGTGTCTGGTGTGGGAGTGGTTGAGGTTAGTTTCACAATGAGTGAGAAAGGTTGACAGCTAAATCTCAAAACTAGGTGAATCATCCATTTAAATAAACAAAACAAACAACAACAAGTTTGCTGGCAAAAAGAGAAAGCTACAGAGCTCGTAATAAAACCAGAATCAACATTGGCTTGGCTTTTCGGAGATGGCAAAAAATCCTCAGGGATTTAAAATGTTGTAAATGTGACGTGGAAATGGTATTTTATATTATTCAACAGGTGAGTAAGGTATTTTATTGAACATAAATTGGCATATGTAGCTCTCTAACAGAGTTCACTGTAAAGCATCATCTATTGTGAAGGCTCATTTCATGGTTGTTGTAGTGCTGTGCTGGAATTTATTTTCAAGGAAATGCCATGTCTATTAATGGGTCAGTAACCTCTTAAGATATAGTCTATCAGGAAATGGTTGTCTATCTAAAATCGTTGTATATCCAATAGGAAAATTCAACTGCAGTAGCCACCGTTCAACCTGAAGAGGGCAGCACTATTGTAGTGCACTATTCTATTGTAGAATTAAAACACTTTATACCCAAATGTCAAAAAAGTTACTCAAATCAATGAACAGCACTAATAAAGCCCCATTCTTACAGATCATTAACTAAAAAAAGTTGGTTTAGGGTTTAGTTACCCTTTAAGCCTAGTGGTGAATGTTCGTGAGCAGTAGAATAATCCCTCTCTCTTATTTTTAGTTATGAGAAAGAACCATTTGCGCAGTCACGCAGAGCCGAATCACAATCAAAACAATGTTCTTCCGCAAAATGCATGCAGATTTGTCTTTTAACCGCTAGAGGGTAGGCTACCTTTAAGCATGTGCCCGACAACTGCAGTTAAAAGTTCTGATTCTGCAAGACCGCACGAGCCGCTGCTCCTCCCCCTCATCCACATGCCTTGTCAAAGAAACAACAACAACATCCAGCGCCCTGCAGGACATTTACATTTCCCTGACTGACCACCTCCTGCCTTCATTGGTGACAGACAGCCAGGTAACTATCGTGTTTGCCCTAAACTTCGCACTGTCACTGCTGTGAAATGAAACCAGCCCCTCCATTAAGCTTAACAACAAGAGAGCTAGTCTGGTGTGTTGGCGTAAAATAGCGTCGTGCACGGTTGGAAACGCCACCAAAATGAAAAAAAAAAAAAATAGTAATTAGTAATTAGTAAAAAAAAATTGTGTGTGTGTGTTTATAACATGATATAAAGCGAAATCATGAGCAAGAATACTACTTTTTTAAAAGTATGATATTCATTTTATACAACAGTTCAATAAACAGTAAGTTTTAGACACAGCATTGTCAATTTCGCCAACTAAAGTTCCAACAAAAAAAAGAAAAGCAGAACAGTTCCGTCTTCAACACAGAGTGGTGTTTTGTTCTTGAACGATTCAGATTTTTTGAGTCAATGATTCATTAATCTCATACAGTATTACTGTTACAGTTGATACAAGTTTGTTTAAAAATTCACCTGGACAGCAAAATGATACACAAAAAAGAAAGGCCATCCAAACTGAACACTCATCAAAGGTGTTCTGTTGCACATTCCAGGGTAGAATGCTTCAGTGTTCCAATTGTACTGCAATCTATATAGAAATAAATGTTACTGTACCTGTGCTAAAATTATACTTTGATGGTAAGCAGGACCTGAAGGTGGACTTCAAACTGAGCCAGGTCTCTGGATGCCTTAAAAATGATGTTGCCACATGGTTGGGGACACCACATAACCACCATATAACTATATTGATAACCATGTCCTGGCAGCCACATCTTTCTGTCCCGGGGCCTTTCAGGTTCCAGTAGTCTCTGTGCGCAGCTGGTTCACACAACAATCATAAAGATTCCAGCAAGTTGCAGACTGTCCAAGAGCTTAACAATGTTGGCCTTGATGCAGGCAGTATGTGATGGGAAGGGCAGATTCCTTAACTTTTTTTGGGATATCCAGGTTCTCTCCATGATACAAAAGTCCTGAAGAGGCTCTGTATCCTCCACAAGGATTCATCATTGTGGGGGATGGTGTTTACTCCTGCATCATCCATTATGTGGCCTTCATTTTCATCCATACCGGGAGCCAGGTAAGGTACTGGTCCACTTCAACCCCCACCATGCCAAGACACGCTGGTGGTGCCTGCTTTTCAAGTCTCTTTGGTGGACCACACCTTTGCCCCAACAGTCATCATCATTCTCCATTATATCTGACTGACAACCGGAGACATGAAGCCACTGAAGTTGTTGATGACATTGGTTGTCGTCAACATCGGCTGTGGGATAGAATGAGTGCACTCTATAACGTCCACTATGGTTTCGGACACCACTACAAATGGTTGTCCTCGCAAAAACTGCCCTATTTGAGGGTATTGGGGGCGGTTTCAGATATACACATGTTCTCATGCACATCCGCCATGGTTGTAGGTCTTTTTACTCACGTTTGTAGCTCTGAACTGATTCCTTCTCCAAAGGGCAATGGTTTGTTGTGGGCAATATCAGCTGTTAGAATGTGCACAGATCCACATTTTTGACAACCCAACAGAAATAGTAGACCATTGTGGGGACTTTTAGGCATACTCTTTTTAACATACCATGATGCTCTTGTTCTAATCTCATGTATTTAGGATGGACTGATGCACATTAGGATGCAGGGATAGATACGCTCCAGTTTCTTGTTAGTTTCCAGTGTCTTGTACGTTATATATGCAGAAACACATAGACAAATATTGAAAATGGAAAAAAGAAAAAACTTAAAAGTAGATAGTACAAACAGTTTATTAGAAAAGTGGCAATAGGAAATTCCATCATTTGAGCCTTAAGGAAAAATTATATAAGATACATGTCAAATTTGCCATTCAATTAAGTATCGCTATAGGCTGAAGTCTATCTGGACCTATTCTGAATGCAAAGAACATTTTGGTATAGGCCTACAGCTAATTTACTTTGTAGCATAGTAGACAAGAAACACTAAAGAATCCGCATTTTTTAACAATGTAATGAGTGCTCAGAACTAACTTTGTAACACACACAGACTTGGCATCAACCTACACATTCAGCGTTCTCTTACCCAAGAACTAACCACAAACAAGAGTTCCATCTAGTGGCGAATTAATGTAAGGACATCACATATTCCCCTCTTAGTTAAATTCATTCTTTCTGTAGTCGATAAAGTGCATGAAATAGAAATAAAGTGCATCACATGTGTTATTGAATAAACAATTTCACATGTATGTAAAAATACACTAAACGGAATAGTAAATAAATGTGAGAAAACACTCAATGATAGACAATATAAACAGTATATGGTGTTATGTGATGCATGCCATTTCTTTCCATTATACAAAAGGTAGGCTAGTTGTAAGGGTCAACTTTTTTCCCTAATAGACCATAGTCAGTGAGCGTGACAAAAAATTGCCCTGAAATTTGGGCAACACGTTTATTTTCTTTGGACTGGCTTGACAACATTTGATATGAAAATAAATTAAATAAACCAAATGAAAACGAATAAATAAGTGAAAGCATAGCCTTTAAAAAATAGTTATTTTTATTTAAATAGTCATTAATTCAATTTCAACATCGTTTTTATCCAAAGCTTACAAATGAGTAGCGACAGCGCTTCGTCTTAAGGAGGCACTAAGACTCGAGAGCAATACAAAGTAGCTAATCCCAGACGATGTTTGAAACTTGGGGATAAGTTAGGTTCAGGTTCAGGCTATTGAAAGCATATAAGATTTTTTTTTGGAGGGGGGGGGGGTGCACAGTGCAGTTAAGAGCTCACGGATGAGATGAGTTTTTTGCTTCTTTAATAGGCTTCTTTAAGTCAGATTGGGCTGTCCGGATAGGGTTGGGAAGATCATTCCATCACCAGGAAACAGTGAACGAAAACATTCTGGAAAGTGATTTTGTGCCTCTATGAGTCTATGTGATTGTACCACGAGGCGCCGCTCACACACCGATCGCAGGTTTCTGGAGGAGAGACTCGGAAAAGAGGAGGTGTAGGAAGGAGGGAGCGGGTTGTTTAACAGGGTCGTAATTTTATCACCATGTGACAGACAGTTCTGACTGGCACTTTTTCCTTAGTCCTACTGCGAGTCAGTGATGTAAATTATTATCTATTGTCCCATATGCCAAGTTCAAGGCTTCATAAAAAAGATTGGTACAAATCAAATTGTTCAAAAATTGGATTTCGTTATTGGCCTACCTCTATGCAGTCCTTCTGTTCGCTTTAACGCACCCTTATAATGACTATGGGCCGGTGCATGTCTCAATGGCGGCTCAGTGCATTATCCCATACAAGTTTAAAGGCCAATAAAAAACGGTACAGTAAAAACTACTCAAAAATTTGGATTTCGCTAGAGCAGATAGCTACCTATAGACCCAGCCTGATTTGGCCATCTTCAGATCACGACCTGTGCCAGTGTATATGGGGCATTTCAAGGATGTGTCAGTCCTGTTTGTTTGACCTCACAGAGGCTGAACTGCAAATGCTTCCAGACTCTTAGTCTTAAAGTTCAACCAATACAGTAACTAAATATTTGCATTAGGCCTATACAGCCTATAGCCAGGGGAGAACTGCCCCGGTCGTTTTTGCCCATATATATAGCCTATATATATTTTTTTCAAATGTATTTTTTTTTTTCACACCAGGGAACAAGATATTATGTAATTTAGGACTAATTTAGGACTAAGTCAGTCCTAATGTACAAGTATGCAACTTTCAATTAACTTATCGGTTAAACATCACGGCCTATTTCGGAGAATTTCGGCCTTCTAAAATCGGGAAAATGAACACGGAAAGTGGATTTTGTCTGAATATTTGATAGTTCTTAAAATTGGCTATACATGATTGGGTTAGGTCGTTAAGAAAAAATTGGCAAATCCAACCAAAAGAATCACTTGCATGCAGTAGCTATACATCGCCTTATTAATCAAGAATAACGTTTCTGAATGGGTAAAATAACTGGATTTTACAGCTACCTGTTTAAAATTTTGGTAGGCTAGAAAATGACGCTATTTTTGTTGTTCTCGAGACATGACATTTGCTAACAAATTTTACCACCTTATACACTGGCTCAATTGCACAAAAATATCTTCAGTTTATTTCAGGGACGTCTCGAGCATTTGACACTTGACAGCCAACGATGGGACACGTGTAGAAAAACATAAACAAAACATGAATATTATTGATACATACATTATTCTTTCACAACACGTTGAAATGTTTTTGAAATTAATCTTGTTGATTGGTTGCGCACCATTCTCCTCTTCAAAGGGGCGTGTTCCGATAGGTCTTCTCAGAAAATGACGCATTGATCACATTACGAAGACCTAAATATTAAACAAAAAGTATTTATTGGTCTTAAACCAAGTTCCGTAAAATAATAGCCTAATTTAGGCCGAACCAGTTCTACAAATGTTGCTGTTCTTGCATAGCCTATATATTATGCACAAAGTTAATGCTCTGCTGAACCTGCTGGCAGAACATTAGGCTATTTTAATGTAATATAGGCTTTATAATAATAAAGTAATTAGTAGCCTATATCTAAAGATAAAATAACCAATGTGGAAATGAAGGATTGTTTCTAAATCACGTCTTTTTTATTATCTTAGAAGGAAATTAACTATAGGCCTAGCCCAAAAATGATTTCTTGATATGATAATGTGTTTTAATGTAGGCCAAGTAAATGAACGGAGTTCGATAAACAGGCCTTGCTGATTCGGTGATGCGCGTATACAAGGGCGTAACTTTGGGTCTACCATTGGGGGGGTTAAACTCGCTGCATATTTATTAATTTATTTATTGAATAATTTTCTTGTGTAAAAGGTAATTTGCCGTTCCTGTTTTAGAAATACATTGTGATACTTTTACTGATTTAGGCTACTTAACGTAAATGCAGTTGTTCACTTGACTATTTATGCCATAATGACACAGTGTTTAAGCACTAGCCAGCAGTGGCAGCTTCCAATTAATTGATTTTTTGTGTGTTCAATATCTTATAAAAAAAAACTAAAAAAAAAAAAAACTTAAAGATTAATCAATTGCATCACTGTATTGGCACCTACATGCAGCAAATGTATTATGCACAATTCAACTCTCAATATTACAATATAGGGTGGCACACTGGAGTGCAGCTTGCACCTTTATTCTGAACAGATTTCACATATTGGTGGGCATCACCAAAACTCACCATCCACTAACAAAATCTTTAAGTTTATCTGTTAAAATGTATTTTATTAACATCACATTTTAAAAACTTAACATCAAATAACAGCATTAAAAACTTTCAAAGAGAGAAAATGAAAGTGCAATTATATTATCACTTTGCATGAAATAAGACTCAAAAGTAGATAAAAAAAAATTGTGTTTGCATTTAGCCTCTGATAACTTCAAATTCAGAAACTGGGAAAGTGTGGACTAGTTGTGCTTTGATTCATTTTGTCACTTTGCAAACTGCAAAAAGAACAAAAAAATTATAAAAAAATAAAAATAATGATAATAATCTCAAATTGAGCCGGAGGTGGTAAATTCCTAATAATTTACGTATTTTTGTTTTTAGGTATTTTAAGATAACTTACCTAAAATACGTTGCGCATACAACTAACGCGATCGTTATAAAGGTGTTTAAACAACAAAACACATCCACTTGCACATATTTGACAATCGGAATATCAGATATATCCTGCTATAGCTAACAAATTTGTGAAATTTTGAATAAAAAGAAATAAAAGCAGATCATCAGTCATTCATTCAGCGCTATTGTGGCTGCGGTGTGACAAGCAATGAATGACGCGTCTCCATGGGAACCATAAAGTGATAGCCTAGCTACTACTTTTAAACTTACGTGTAAAAAGGTTCAGCAAGGCTTACATTTAAATGTGTCTTTGTTTTGTTTTGAGTGTATGGTCAATAAATAAAGGAATTAAAAAGATGGGCACAAAACCTGTTTGTCGCGCCCCATTTGTCATGTCTCTATTCCCCCCCAGCAGTGGGCCGCGCACGCGCCCGCGCCTCACACTTTGAGAAACGCACCTCCGTTTGGTCAGGATTTTTCCTCTTTTTGGCTGGTGTCGACCATAGACTGTAAAAAATGGTGTCGACCAACAATGAAAAATCGTTGTCTGGCTGCCTTTCAGTGTCCTTTTTCATCTTTCCATCCGTTAGCATGCACCGTCAGCTTTCTCCAACCATTCATCCCAGCGACTGCGCAATATAGTGAACAAACTTGGTAGAGAAAGCGGGTTGGGTAATACCAAGTAGTCGGCGGTGCGGTGGGCGGGAAGTACATTACAGATTATTTAAAATATGATACTATCTTTCTTGCTGGCAAATGAAATAAAGAAAACGAACAAAAGTATTCATTCGGAATATTTCATATTTATTTTAATATGGGGGGGGGGGGGGGTTATATTAGCTGGATCAGATTTTTGGGGGGGTCATAACCCCCGTGCAAATTACGCGCATGCGCGTATACATACTCACGCAAATTTAATCTGTTACAAATTCATTTTCGTTTCGTTTTTTTCGTACGTTCTGCTGAGGGGTAATCTTGGTGTAGCTATAGGGATGATGGATATATAGCCTACCTTTTACATACAAATCATACATTTTCATACTAATCACATCGTAAGTAGCCTAGCCTATTCGTCCGAAATTGCGATTGGGGTTAATCACATTCACGCGTAAAACATCTGCTATCCAGTGAGGCCGTTTTTTTTTTTTTTTTTTTTCTTAAAGAAAAGAAATGAGTTACGAAATATTTATTATCGATTACAAAACAAACACCTATGAAATTTGATATAACATATGAAATACAAGTGGTGTGGATAGTGATTTAGGAAACGGTGAGTGGGCTATGTTGCAGAGAGCGCATGGATTCCGCAACAGGTCACATAATAGGCCGAACAGCTGACTCGAGGCGTGCTGGCAGATGGTTGGTATAAGCCGGGTGGTGGTGGTGTGTGTGTGTGTGTATGTGTGTTTGGTGGGGGGGCTTACATTCATTGTTTAGTTATTTGAGCCCCACGCACAGACAATAACCCTATCCAGTAGCAAGAAAAGATGGAAAAGCTTCTTCTTACAGAGAGGAAATGGTCTAAAAAAAAGTTTCGAAAAATCTCATTGTATTGCCCGTCTGCTGCTTTCTACCCGCAGATGTCAGTCTTTCAAACTCATTTGCGTTTCGTTTTTTCTTTGTAACAGATACATTTAGTCTACTTGCATATTTTAAATGTAGATAATAGCCTAAATAAATAATAAAACAGTCCTATATGCTTTAGGCTTTTTAATAGAATATAGACCTGTAATTCTTGAATTCCATGAAGAAGAAAAAAATCACGGAAATTTCTTGATATTTAATTGTCCAAAGATGATGTGTCAGGATTTTAGTCAATGGTAGGCTATGCGATGTCTTTTGAATATGCTATTCCAACAAACAGTCATTAACTGCAAGAAGTCTGAGATCAGACCCCTACGTCAAAAAAATGACTTTTTAATTTGGTAAGCGATGTTCTTTGAATATAGTCAGACTGCAAAAACGCCATAAAAAAGGGGGACCTTTCACTTCTCCAAATACGGATTTGCCCCTCCTCTTTTTCGAGCTCTGCAACCCATTCATACTATAGGTCCCAACAGACTCTCGCAGCATCATCACGGTCTTATGGTTTTAAACGGGCTCCATCCCCACCCTCACCAGTTACAGGGTAATCGGCAGAGCACGGCACCTCTTCAGAGCATCTCGTGGATGTTTTAACTCTTATCCTGAGTGGGTTTATTTGGGAAGTGTTTGGGAAGTGAATGTTCTTCTCGTAGAACAGGTGAGCGAGTGGACGTCTTTGAATGGGTCTCGAAAAAGGATAACCTACGCCAAGAAAGCAAGTTTCCAACAACAACAAAAAAACTTCCAAAAAAGAACCACGGAGGACATCACGGTCCTTTCGGAGAATCTCGGCGTTCCAAAATTCTGGGAAATCGTTCAACTGAGTCATCAGGAGAATCTTCTGATTATTTTGACTGTTTGCTGTTTAAGTTTTGCACAAGAGTACCTTGTCATTCCAATTTTGTGGTAAATGTTTGGGAGTCAAGATCACTCGACAAGATCCATCACCGAATTGAAAGTGACAACTTTTGAAGAAGAAATGGATTCTGTTCGTTCTTGGGTGCGGAATGTCGGAGTTATTGATGCAAACATAGCGGCACAGAGGTAGGCTTAGTCTGCATTGATGCACACTAAAATCTTTTTATCAGTTGATCAGTCTTTTACAAAAACACCACCTAAAGAACTTTTTTTTTTATTGACAGTTCTGTCATCTGAGTGAATTTAGCCCAGATAACACGCATAGGCTACTACACAAATGTTAAACTATGTCCAAAAGAACAGAGCATAGGCTACATAGGATTAAAATGATTAAACTATCAGCCTAAAAACAATTGCGTGAGTTTGTCAAAATGTTTTTCCACACGTGCGGTTGTTAGTGCAGCCTATTATTCTTAGTATAGTAGTAGACGTCAACCACGAACTATCAGTTAACTTTTGTTTTCTATACCTAACTGTAAAAATATGTACAGCAACAGGTTGGGCTGTTTTGTGGCGGTGGATGTAAAATGACACCGGAGATTAATAGCGCCAGAGCTCAGTCTTCAGTGCTCTTGTAGTTTGAGGTGACAGAGTCACGAGCCGAATGAAAGAGGCAAACAAGACAAAACAATGAAACCCTATTGTCTCATGGCTGTATACTTTAAGACGCTCGAGCACGTCACTTGAACGGCGATTGTTTGTGACGTTCATCTTATTTGCTTTTCATTTCTTGCTCATTTGAAGAGGAGCCGATATAGCATAGGCTACTATTCTTTAAGAATAGGCTATGTTTAATCTAGTAGGCTATTATTGAACGATTTATCGAACTTTGATATGCACAATTGAATAATTTTAGGAATTAAAAGTTGGATTCAGTGGTAACTCCATTTAGGCTAATAATCGTAGGCTAATAGCCTACTATTAACGAAAACACACAAATCTACTGATCGCCTCTAAATGTGTATGTTTTGATAAGTCAATATTTATTTAGCCTATAGATATGTGTCGAAGTTAACAACTGTCCAGAGCTGCGTTTCCACCAAAACATCAAGTCTGGTTTTAAGAAATGCAGACAGCTGTTTGTTGTCTAGGACTATAAATAATTTCGCAGTAAATTAGCTTTTTGCTTTCTGAACAGTGTAGGCCTAGCTATATTGCGCTTTTTTATTTGACCTAAATTAATTAGAGCAGTCCGTGTTAAATCTTCAAATGATACATTAGAACAATCATAATAATTGTAATAATAATAAATAAAAATTGTTGGCTACATTTGGGTTGTTCACCAAGTGCACACTCTGCCTTTGAAAGACTTTTGATATAGCCTATCTTATGTTGCTGCAAACACAAACACACAAAAGAAAAAATTATATATAAGATTTAACATTTAAAAAGAAAAAAAATAACTTGTAATCAAATTTGGTGAGAGCATTTATTAAAAATGAAACAAACATTTTCGAAATTAGGCTTTTATAACACTTTTTTTTTTTATCGTGACAACAGTGTACTTTCTAGGCTTAAACTGTCTTCAGAATATGTTATAAAGATTCCGACACAAGCAGACATTTTTAATAGGTGGAATAAGTGGAAATGTAGCTCCAAATGTGAAAGTATTTTTCATTTTGATCTTGTCCGAGACATGCATTAAGAATTGTACTGAGCTTATGTTGAATTTAGTTGATGGTATTATATCAGTAAATGGCCAGTTTATGAATAGTGAAAAAGTGATGAAATGATGAAACTGTCTGTTTTTTTATTACTCTCCGAAACCCTACATCCACAGTGGAGTGGCCTTATCCCGTGCTCACTTTGAAAAACAGCCTCCCTCCAATCTCAGAAAGTCCAACTTCTTCCATTTTGTTCTGGCACTCTATGATCGCAGTGGGCAGCCTGTGGAAGTGGAGAGGACAGCATTTGTGGACTTTGTGGAGCAGGACAAGGTATATTCTAGGCTATACTATAGCATGTTTCCCATGATTGAACATTTCGGGATTTTTGATGATGTTCCCTATGTAGAGTTCAAGCTTGAGCTTTAAGAGAGAAAACAAAACCTTATTAAACACACAAAGGAATATTTAAAACTCCAGAAAAATTAGAGAAGCCATTCTTGCCCTCCTCCCAAATCTTCCTTCTTGTTGGTCACTCATGTCCATTTTTTCCTTACTTTTAATCCATCCTTGGTAGGCAAGACAGCCTAATGCAGGCTCTCAAACTCAAAAAAATTAGTAAACCTCAAACTGATCACACTTGCAAAACACAAGCCATTTTTTTCCAAAACATAATCTCATGCTTTCATTACAGTTGTAGCCTACATATTTTCTTTCCAAGTAAACATTGTTTCACAATGCAACATTTTAACATAATGCGAGCACAATAGATCTTCTTTCAATTTAGTTTTAACAGGAAATGCAGTGCAACAATGCAAGATACATATTTCAAATCACTTGTTACTAAATATATTACAGTAATTCTATAGTTGTCACGTTAGAAAATGCACTTACATTACCTAACTTTATATAAAATCTGTAATGTTTGTAATTGTATCTCTTCATCAAAAGTTGTAATAAATATATAACTCAGCCATGAGTTTTACAATAAGTTTGCTACCAGTAGTAAATGTTTTCACTGTACCCAAAGACTAAATGTATACAGTTAAGGGTGATTAACAGTAATTTCGCAGTCTCTACCATGGTAAAGCCATGAGATTTCAGTTTTGAAAATGTACCACTTGCTTGTGATAATTAAAAAATATATATTGTTGTGTAGACAATACTCAGTCATGAACTCCTGTATTTAAATGTTAATTTTTTGTAGCTTAATCGAAATTCTTTGTCCTTCCCTTGCCTTTCCCTGCTGTTCTTCTAAGGAGCAGACGGGAGAAAAGACCAACAATGGAACTCACTACAAACTCCAGCTCCTCTATAGTAATGGTATGCTTATCATTTCTCTTCTCATATAGACCTTTATGTCCATGTAGATAGCATATAGCATTCCACATTTTTAATTTTTGCAGGAAAAAAAGCCATCATTGTGTGATTATATTATATATTAAATGAGCATGTACATTATATATTTTAGTTTACCCAACAAAGAAACAACTGATGGTAGTAAAACTACTTATGCCCAACTCTCTCCTACTATTTGATCCAGTGGCAGTGTGGTTCCAGATTTGTACATTTATATCAGAGTGTGACATCAATAAGGTTGGTTTGTTGATTCTGTTCACAGGTGTTCGCACAGAACAAGACCTTTATGCACGTCTCATTGATTCCGTCACTAAACAGGTAAAGCACCACCTTTTTTGTCTTCTAGCCACTAGAAACTTGTACTTAGTTTTGCTCTGTGTGTTGATGACCTCTTTTAAACTCTGTTTTACATGGTTCAGCCCATCTCATATGAAGGACAGAACAAGAATCCAGAAATGTGTCGTGTCTTGCTAACTCATGAGGTCATGTGCAGGTGAGTAAAAAACACAATCAAACCAGCAATGTGCTATTGGAAAAATGTCTGAAAGAGTGCAGCACATTTGCTCTACAATGATCCATACCCACTTGGCATCAATGGTTTCATGAGGAACCTCTAACATCCATGTAACATTTCCACTGTGCAAAAGGTTCTTTGTAGTGGACAACGGTTCTTTAGATTATTAAAATGTTACAAAAATGTATCTTTTAAGAACCACCCTGTCTTTGGTAACATGTTAATAGTAGCTTCTGTGTTTGAATCCCTTGGTAGAAGTTTACATAAAAGAAATACATCTTCAGGAAACATGCTGAATTTCCAGTCTTCTAACAACCAAAACATTTCTCGAGTCAGTTTCATTCTAAGCCCACAGTGATGTTTGTTAAGAGTGTTCACAGAGGATACTAAGGCTATGACTTGGAAACATCTTTTTTCTACATCTTGGCCTTCCGTCCACTATGAGATGGTGTTGTTGTCCAGCGAAAACTGAGTTTTTTGAAGATAAATTTGAAAGTGGCGGTATCTCATTGTAGTGTGGTCTGTGAAAACGGAGGTATTTGAAAACAATGGCATGTTTAGCCATGTGACGCATATTGCACCGATCTATGATTAAATGGCATGTGCCTGCTATGTGCTATTCTCTTTCATAGTTTTGCTAAAGGTAAATGTTACTTTGTACAATCATTCCTGCAAAGATGACAGAACATTCACTCGCAACTATATTTTTGCAGAACTCAAAACACTTACCGATACATACAAATCACTGCAGGTTCCAGCCGAAACGAACACCAGAGGCAGTAACACAGCCACAACTTTTATTTCTTTTCACACACAAAAATAAATATGATTACAGCGGCAGATTGCGATTAATAAAAACTTATTCCTTGCACAATACTATGTCATGACCTTAAAACACTTTTACCACAGTGTATCAAATTTGCATCACTTAACCATCACCTGGTACAGCATTGCACTTGCAAAGTACGAGTCCAGTGAAACAAGAGTCACGATAAAAGAGCTCAAAGCACACTAGAATTGCATGGTTGCTTTAGTGATTGTGATTTTATCTCCCGTTTGATTTATAGTTAAAGAGTTCACTCAAACATGTAAATTCTGTCATTAATAATCACCATCATGTTGTTCCAAACCCGTAAGACTTCGGAACACAAATGAAGATCTTTTTGATGAAATCTGAGAGTTTTCTGTCCCTCCATTGACAGCTACGCAACTACCACTTTGACGCTTCAAAAAGTTTGTAAAGAGATCGTAAAACTAATCCATATGATTTGAGCGGTTTAGTCAAAATATTCTGAAGAGAAACGGTCGCTTTATATGATTAATTTTCATTTTTGGGTGAACTATCCCTTTAACACTATCAGGTGTGTTTAGGGTTTAGTGTTGGTGGTACGTTATTTTCAAACGCAGTAGAGCATTAACCTTCACCCTCACCGCACATTTAATTTGCGAACCGCTGTGATACGTACAACAACCAACATATAATAAAACCTTGCCAGATTCCCGTTCATCTGTTTCAGATAAAACTGGAAACTCGTTTAGCGTCACTCACTTGACACTTCACTTTAAAAAAGGGTTGCGAAACGTTCACGACGCAACGTAATGTCATTTTTGCATGTATGTCGCCACAGGCACGTTTTCTCAATGAGCCTGGGTTGGAACAAGCACAAGCACAATGTCCAAGAGAGTATATGGTAGCTGGACGGAGAGAAAAGGGAACAGCAAGTGTCACAGGAGACAGAAGAGACAGGGGGTGTGCAGTGACCTCAGGCTTCAGGACAGCATTAGGGAGGGCAGAAGGGGACTCAGAATTGGCTCTGCCCCCATTGTGTAGCCAGCAGATGCCCGAGTGGGCGCTCACAGCTGGTTAATAACAGAGCTGATGGGGAAGGGGGTGCAGAGGGCAGGCCACACAGCTGGGGAGTGACTCTGTCTGACGGGGGGGACTGTGAGGAGAAAGCATATAGGCAGATGGCCAGGGGTGGGGGGCACTTTTGTTATGCTGGTGGCGTGGTGCATGAGGTGGGGGGATTGTGTGTGTGTGTGTGTGTGGGGGGGGGGGGGACGTGCCCTGCACAGACAGGAGGTCCACCGACGGTGTGTGTGTGTGTGTGTGTGTGTGTGTCTGATAGGGTCGGGTTTGTGTGTGTATGCTTTAGAAGCAGGGATTGAGCTTGATCATTCACAATCAATGTGACAGATTGCCGGCCTGCCTTTTTTTCTTTAGTCTTAATTGTAGTGGTCTTATGGAGCAAGTTTTAATAATTCATGATGTTCTCTTTTTTTCCGTACAAAGTCGCTGCTGTGAGAAAAAAAGCTGCGGCAATCGCAACGAGACACCATCCGATCCTGTCATCATTGACAGGTAAGTCCAGTTACAAAACTTTTCTAATTCCCTAAACACAAGTTTGAGTGATTTATATGTTCACACAATCCACAGTACGTTCTGCTTGGATTTTGTGCAGGCTGTGTTATTAAAGGGAAGGAACTCAACTCAAGGGTCCTATGAGTCCTAAGACTAGCATACTAAAACTAGCGCCTAACTGACCAATAAAGTCTCTTTGGGACAAGTTTGGTTTATATGTAAAGAATATAAGTAATTTTTTTATTTTAGCTATACACTCTAAAAAAAATGCTGGGTTGTTTCAACCCATGTTTAAGTCAAATATGGACAAACCCAACCGTTGGTTTACATTTTTAAATTACATTTTGAAACCCAAGGGTTGGTTTGTACATATTTGACCCAAACATGGGTTGAAACAACCCAGCATTTATTATTTAGAGTATATTGATTTGGGGTTTAAGAATGAACACATCTGTCCTTCTTTATTCATTGCCTCATTGCGCAGAAAGGATCAGTATCTTACATATTTTCTCCTTTCTCTACTCACTACATAAATACAACACTTAAATGCTAGTTGTTTTGCTCTCTCATGCATACTAAATCACTCTTTGTCCCACAATTTGATCACCCAAGCTATCTTTTAAAGACATATGGATGATATAGTTTCCCTTATTTTCAGATATCCCTCTTTACCTCTCTCTCCCTTTTCAAGCTAACAGTGTTTATAAAGCGTCTCTGAAGATCTGCTCTGTCTTTCTCACGTCAAGAGTGGAAAGTTGTCTCATAGAGTTTCCCAGAATTCCTTAGTACCACAGCTGTTTTTATAGTTTTCTCTGTGATTCCCCTCTCTCTCTCTCTCTCTCTCTCTCTCTCTCTCTCTCTCTCTCTCTCTCTCTCTCTCTGTCATATCTGTTCCTTCTATCTCTTTAATTCTCCAAACAAGGTCAGACTTACCCAGAGTTTTAATAAAATGAAGGGATTAGACAGCCACGTTTGCTATTGACAGCTTTTTTTTTTTTTTTTTTCAAAGCTGTAGCTTATATATTGCCTCATTAGTGCATTATGATACTTCTCATATTTGGCAACAGCAAACAAACTGGTTGGCTTTTTGTTTGCTTTTTTATGTATTGTGTACCATTTTGAAAACCGTGAATGTGTAAAAAAATGCCTGTTGTGGATATAAGAAGTGCTACATCATTGATAGATTCGTACTTTGAAAAACCAAGGGAAATTTGAAAGACCAAGGGACTTTTTAAAACTTACAAATGAGAGTTGACAAAGATATGTAATATATTCATATTCAAGTATTTTTCGTTAGCAGATTTTTCTAGTTTTAATACCCTTCACTCTCTGGTTTTCTATGCCACCCTCAACCTTTCCCCCTAATATTGATATAATTAGTCGGCTCATCAGGACACCTCCCCGATGCATGTGGGAATTGGGATCCCAAAGCACCTTCACCCCCCTCCTTTTTTAATCTGTGTCCGTTTTGTTTGGACCTGCTGCTCAGTCTGTCTGTCTCTCCACCCCCTTTCTGCCTCCACAACTAATCCAGTTATTAGCAGAAGGGGAGAGAATAGCTCTCAGCTGATGCTGAAGGAGGCTTTTGTCACATCATGATCCCCACATCTTCCCTTGGCTCTTCTCGCTGCCAGAGATTATGGCCTAGCTGTTAATCATTACCTGCCCTTATATTATTCTTATATTAAACATGACTTTTTGCACATTGAAACCTTCATTAGTTTGTTTGTATAATTGTAAGTCTCATCATGTGCTTGTGCGTATTGATTGAAGACCAGTTTAGTCAATCCAACAGTCCATGACTGATCAATACACACATGTGCTTTGGCCACATACTTAAATCTTGTGGATGAAAGCTACTGTTTTAAAGATGTATCATGCAAATTGGCAATAGTGATAATATGTTAATGAACATTTTGGTTGGCATATGTTGACCACGAGGTGTGTGTGTGTGTGCGTGTGTGACACTGATCTATACTTGATTTACATATTCGTCCCTAGAAAGAGCTAATTCTGACTAAACCAATCAGGGACATCTGGTGCTATCATCATTCATAAAAACAATATATAGATTAAGTAAAAATGTTTAATTGTAAAAAGGGTTGAGTTAAGGTATGGGTTTAAGTTAGAGTATTAATGATTAGCTGTATGGAATGAGGACTTTTTTTTTATTTAAGTTTGTGTGTGTGTGTGTGTGTGTGTGTGTGTGTGTGTGTGTGTGTGTGTGTGTGTGTGTGTGTGTGTGTGTGTGTGTGTGTGTACCTACTTAACCATATTTCGGGGACAAATTTGTACCCAGAATTGAGCTAAACATGACAAAATCCCACAAAACCAGATGTCCTCATTTGTAAAAACAGTATAAAAGGAAATAATGTTGTTTTTTTGTGGAAAAATGCAGAAAGTTTTCAGTTAGGGTTAGGTTTAGGGTTAGGTTTTAAAACAAACTCTACATAAAAACAACAGAAGTCTATGCAATGTTCCCATTTAGATAGCGAAGTAAAGGTGTGTGTGTTTGCGTAAAAGTTTTTAGTGTTGTTCATAACATGTCTTAATTGGATTGGGAACAGTTTGGTAAAGTGGAAGCACTAATAATGTTTGGCTTCATAAGAAAAGTAAGATTCCTGAAAGTCCTGGTATATATCCTGCTATATCTTTTAAGCTTTGTAGTAAATGTACAGCTGGACTAACAGCTTGAGACTCAGCAAGTCACTACACACAGGTTCAATAAATGGATGCATACGATTAGTGAGGGATGAAAAGAACTGTTGAAAAGAAGGAGAGGGTTGAATACTAGGGATCAATCCCATGGTGGGTTTTGTGGGTTTTCAATCTATATGGGTTAAAACAAACAAAATAATCAATATGGTATAATCTTATCAATAGAATAAGGCTACCGCAGGAATAAGGCTGATGGATTGGGATGCATGATTATTTGTTTGTTATTTGTTGTCCAAATGTTGTCTTGGTAATTGCTGAAAAAGTTAGTAGTTTGTAAAATCTCTCTACACAGAATTTGGATGTAGTTATAAATGCAGGTCCTCTATTATCAGCTGCCTAATGTTCCCTTAAAAAACATATTTTTATTTTATTTTTTACGTTAAAAAAAAGCTCATTGTATTGTCAAATTTAAGAGCCATAGTAGCAATCGGAGGACGTGCACTTGAATACAAACTTGTGGCTGTTGTTTTAAAGACTGTTCTGACATAGCATTTCATTCGCTTCCTTGGGTCTAGCTCCAATGAGTGCTCTGGGAAAAAAGAAAAAGAGAAAAAAAATCACAGTAATAGGAATGGTACCATCTGTCCCTTCTTACTTTGCTAATCAAACCCAGGGGAGTGCAAAACTATTGGATCAATACAGAAAGACAATTATCTGTTCCTGAAGGGAATATGTTCTGCAACGGCACCAACAAAGAGTGCGCACTATAAGACAAGTGAAGGGATGGCGGAACAAACAAACAAAAAAGCATTTCTTTGAGCATAATACTAATAAGTTTCAACATGAGTTATACTACTATTTGCAATCTGAGTGGTGAGATAAAATTAACAATCAAACGAGAATATTACAAAATATAATTTTAATTTTAACAATTATAATTGTTTCTGCTTTGAAACATATACAGTGCCTTGCAAAAGTATTCAAGCCCCTTCATTTTTTCATATTTTGTTATGTTAAAATGCTCTCAATTATTTATTTTTGTGACTCCTTTTTTATCATATTTTAAAATTATATCTATATACAAAGGCCAAGATCTGCCCAGGATCATTACTATCAACAAAACAAGCAACAGACAAAAAAATACCCATAATAACCAAAAATAAAATACAGAAGTACAACTTAAAATCTCAATGGATCGGATAGAGTGTCAGTGAGGTCTAACCAAAACACTTAGAAATAATATTTAACGATTTTCAAAAGCCCTGGTTTCATTCCTGAATCATCTTTGAAATGTGAGGTTTCTAAGTCCATCTGCTTTCAATTCAATTGATCAGGCATGATTTGGAAAGGTGATTCCTGTCACCGCTGTGAGGAACAGTGCTGCCTATGGTGCTAAAATATAATGTCCATAACTAATCCATAGCAAATGTGTACACATGCAGACAGGAGTGAGAGCAGGGAGGAACTGTGGAGGAGGAGGAGAGACTGACAGGGCTCACAGCAGGCCTGCTGAGAAGCTGTCAGTGGCCCTATCAACCCTGACCCGAGTCCTGACAGATTCATCACACACTACACGTTGTCTGATCTCCCACAAATGCACGGCTATGAGATCAGTGCTGTAAACTAATTCGGGGGTATCTGTCCTGATGAATTTATCCTTAATCCTGCAGTATATACAAAAAGCAGGAATGCACTACTGTGGAGAAAGTGGGATTGTGTTGAGGCATATGGAATCTACCATGGAGGATGAGATCTTCTGGATCTCCTCCAGATACACACGCACACACACACACACACACACACACACACACACACACACACGCACAAACACAAACAAACAGAGGGGCCAGACTAGCACCAGGGGGCATCATTAACTCATTAGTGAAATTTAAGACAGTCAAGCACACACACACACACACACACACACACACACATCTCAATATGACTTGGTGGGAAGGCTGTTGATTAAGCATTATCTCTAATATCTGTGGGGCAAACAATGCAAAAGTATTATTTTTTCAAGCATTTATATTTCTGTCTGTTTTTGCGGCATGCTTTCCTCTGAAAACTCACATCAAGCTGTTCTGTTTGAGACATTCGGTAAAGTGAGTGCTGGCATTCTCCATTCTACCCCCCTCCCACACACACACACACACACACACACACACACACACACACACACACACACACACACACACACACACACACACACACACACACACACACACACACACACTCCCAATTTGGAAACAGATGTTGTTTGTCAGATCCCATCATTACTGGCTAATTAAGCAGACATCTTTCCCTTCTCTTCTCCTATCTGCCACTCTTTTATTCATGCAGATTTTCCTGCCTTTGTTTTCCCACAAAGATGAAGGCTTGTGCAGAAATGTATTTTTTTGTTTCTGCATTGGTTAAATAAGTGCGTGCTTACATAGACATACTCATGGAAGCACTGAGCATTATAACGCACACACACACACACGTGTGTACACATAGACGTTCTCTGACTATGTCTATGTAAGCGCAGGCTTATTTATTTAACTAATGCAGAAACAAAAACATGCGAGTCAACTAATTAGGTGGTTAGTGAAAGAGTTACTTGAGCTTAGGAACATAATGACTAAAAAACAAACAGCTGTTATAATGTTATATAAAAAAAATATGTATATATTGTGCAATTTCTTTGTCACTTAACAAATAAGCAAATTTGTGACATGCCTACATACTCTGTTGTATGAAAAGTCAGATTTCCTCGCTGCAGTTGAAGCACAAAACCTGCTCTTTGGAATATTCTCAGAATATGCTGGAAACACACGAATCAACAGGATTTGAGCATCTTGCGTCCTTGCATCCGGCTGGAGCAAGCTATCATAAAGCAGAAGAGATAGCAAATATGAAAATTCAATTGTTATTACTTAAATTGTCATGCTTATAATATATTAAATATATAACTTTTTTACAAAAATACAAAATTGAAGCTCTGGTTACACTTTATTTCGATTGTCCACTTTAGTCATTCTACTAACTATAAGTAACTGTCAACTAGCAGTCATTAGAGTATTAGTAGACTGTCTGCGTAAAGGGATAGTTCACCTAAAAATTAAAATTCTGCCATCATTACTATGAAAAAAAAAATACTATGGAAGTCAATGGCTATAAACTGTCTGGCTATCAACATTCTTTAAAACATCTTCTAAATGATAAATCTTGATTGATTGATTGATTGATTGATTGATAGTTAGTTAGTTAGTTAGTTAGTTAGTTAGTTAGTTAGTTAGTTAGTTAGTTAGTTAGTTAGTTAGTTAGTTAGTTAGTTAGTTGGTCAGACATTTTACTGACTATAAGCAGTGCTTAATTTGAGCCGGATCCTGTTCCTGAAAATGTCAGATTTTGGATTTTTGCGTTCAGCCATTTGTTTTTAAAGTGTATAACATGGTGGCAGTGCATGCGTGTGAGAATGCAGGTTTATACAGATGTATTTTGGAGGTTATGTTTTGCTATTAGTCTTCAACATATTTTTGACCAATCAGCTTCAAAATCACTCTTATTGGTTGGTGTTTCTTACTGCTTATTGTTTTGCAGAAAGTTTGGAGAGAGTGCATATACTTGATGAATTATTCCAATAATAATATTGCCAAAATGTCAATAAGACAGTCAAGCTTATTTTCATTTTTCATATCCGTGAGTAAAGCTGAGGGTGTTTCTCATCAAAAGTGATCTCGAGAAGATGGAGCTAGTCTGCACCCCTGGACAATTCTGCTGATAGTCATCAGGCTAGTGAAATTATAATTATTATTATTATATAATACTTTATAGTTATACTTTTACGTCATTGAATGTCTCGGGAAAACTGATTGTATGATCAGTGTTGGTCACAACGCAATTATTAATTTGCAAGTTAAGCACTGACTATTTGTAACTTTACAAGTACGTCAACTAACCCTTCTAACCTTAACCTAACAGTCTACTAATAATCGAATGAAAGTTAGTTGTTGACATGTAGTTGCAGAGTTACTCAGTCACTTTATTTGGTAACACTTTATTTGACAGTGTCCTTGTTACATATGTTACATTTACTTACCATAGTAATAACAGTAAATTATGCACAATTACATGCAACTAACCCTCAACCAAATCCTAATCCTACCCTAACCCTATAGTAAATATAGTTGCTCAGTACTTAAATATATAATTACACTGTAACAATGACCCCTTAAAATAAAGTGTAACCCTTTATTTGAAGGTGAAGTTGTTACATTGTACTTGCTCAAATAAGTTCTGAGTAATACTAATTAACAACATGTACTTACTATAGAGTTACTGTTAGGGTTTGGTTTAGGGTTACTTACTTGTAATTATGCATAATTTACTGTTTAGTAAGTACATGTACACGTCACCATCAAAAATAAAGTGTTATTGAAGCTCTCACAAACGTTCTCCAGAATCTGATGACTGAATGTTTCGAGCAGTTGGTAACTGGCTGAAAGAAACAATCTTTGTAAAGGCAAGAGTCCTGAAACAAGATGTTGGCTGGTTGCTTTTATTTTCCTTAGTTGTGGGAGCAAGTGTGAAAGGTCCCGGTGTGGTATGTGGTGATGGAGGTATTGATTTTTAGAGCCTCTATGTGTGCCCTGTTAGTGGGGTCAGAGGTCGGGAACGTGCCCTGTTAACCCCACGACCAGTCTGGCCCCAAAGTCTGCCAAGGGATTCTGGGAGCCCAGAGTATTTATGACCAGCCCTAGCTAACCTCTGCTACCCAAAACCCCTCAGAGGCTTCCCCCACAACCCTCACCTATCCAACACTACACTTTACGGGGATTTGTGTTGTTGTTTTGTTTGCTGATGATGAATATAATGCGTAGAATATCAGCACGTCAGTGTCTGATACTTCATTGGTTCAAATCTTCATGGTTGCATTGTAAATAATTTGGGTTTGATATAATGTTTTTGTGATATAAAACTCGGCGTCGACTCGACACACACATGTGGCATACAGTCGTTGATGAATTGATGGCGAAACTTTTCAGCATGTCAGTGTTTCGATGCTGCACATCTGGTTTCCTAATTTTCCTTCCCCCACTCCCTGGATGTCATGACACTGTTTTGTTTTTCTAAGACGGAACGGGAGGGAGGAGAGATGGACAAGAGGAAAGACTGATGAGTGATGGTTCTGCATCTAACATATCAACTGTCTCTTTCTCATCCATTGTTTTTTGTCTGTGGTAATGGGCATTAGTGCTATTCAAATGATAAATATATAACTTATATTCAGTTCATTCTGAAATATAAAAACACCAACTTACAACCATGAAGAAAACAGTTATTGTTTGAGTTTATACACATCTTATAAAGAAATTGCAGGTTTAGTTTCAAAATGGGGGAAATTTAACATTTGGAAATGCCTACTTATCTTTAATATGACTTTTTTCTACATTTTAGGATTATAGTGATAGTAAAATAATAATAACTTCCACCAAATAAGTGTGAAATTTCTGAATGCACAGGTGACCAAAATGTTAAACAAATCAAAACTATCCAATATTTTAGCTTTTTCTGGACATTAATTCAACTCACCTCATGAGAAGCATCATGGGATGCTTTTTAAACCGTATTATATGGGTTCCTATGCTGCTTGTCTTTATTCTCTGATCTTACATGATCATTTAAAACCTTAAAAATCCTTCTGATTAATAATAAAAATTATTAGGTTTGGTTTTGTAAAAAAATTCATACACTATTCACACATTTGGAATCATTAACATTATTTAAAGTTTTTGAAATGAGTCTCTTATGCTCACCAAGGCTGCATTTATTTAATCCAGTATAAACGGTAATATTGCAAAATATTATTAACATTTAAAAATAATTGTTTTCTGTTTGAATATATTGTAAAATGTAATTTATTCCTGTGATCAAAGCTGAATTTTCAGCATCATTACTCCAGTCTTAATATATTTTTCTGGAAACTACTAAAAAGTTTGGGGTACGAAATGATTTTAATGTTCGCTGCATCATACTTGTCAAAGGTTTAATAGCCAAACCGCTTTAGGAATGAGATCGCGTGGATGCTTGAATCGAGACTAACTAACCCTAACCCAAACTTTTAACCATTAATCGTGCAGCTCTATAGTGGCGTACGAATTTATACGATTTGAATTGTACGAATTCATATGATTTTTCAAAAAAAGTCCCCAGGAAGGACCACCCCTAAACTCACCCATCACTGGGGTCTAAACAAATCTTACGAAAATATACAAGTGAGGTAGCCCTTGTACAAATTTGTATGAATTAGTCACTTTGTAAAATACTTACGAATTGCTGTGAGATTGCGTTGGTGAAGAAGACCTTACTCCAGTGAATCTAAATATCACAGCTGTGCAAAACGTGATTATTAAACTTTTCCTTATGACACAACAGAGATGGAGGGATGTTGTGCTGAAGTTGCAAGGTTTTCCAGGAGTCCTAATTAATTATGCAAGATTGGTCTAATTATGATGCAGTGAATGGATACATGGCAGAAGGTGCAAGGCAGCGAGGCTTAGAGATTTGCATGCTAAGTGGGTGGGGGAGTGACTAATGCATGTTAATGTGTGCCTGGCCGATGTGCTTTCATTTCCCTGCTTGCAGCTGTGCTCTATGATTTCATCAAGGACTAAAAAGTTTATCATAGTTAAAGTGAAAAGAATGGTACGTAGGGCACGAAACAGCACGCAAGACCTCGACGAGTGTGTTGTAAGATACTGTAAGAAAGGGAGAGGGTTGGAGGACAGTGGTTCAGATGCAGTGCTTATAGAGTGTCATTTGTTTTAAGTCTAGATCAAATGGTAAAACTTTAGGCAACTAGTTGGTCAGTCTTAGTTCAACTGTATCCACATGTTTTTTGGGGTTCATGCAACCCAAAAAAAAAAAAAAATGTACATACATACAGGGGCATAAAAGTACTTAAGGGAAATTATACTTAAGGGAAAAGATGGGATCTGTGTCAAAAGATAGAAGTTAGATCTGCTTCATGATGACCTGTGAAATATGTACTTTGAAGGTCTTGATAAGTTTAAATGTAGTAATGAAGTGCAATTAGTAATTTACACCTCTGGACACAAATTTGATTCAAATTTAGGATTTTTTGGGGGATTTAATCCTCATGTTCCGGTCATTTTTACACAGAAAGAATTTTCTTTTTCCAGAAAATGCCAGTTAATGTTATCGCATTGAACTAAAACGTACTGACTTTGCTCACACAGTGTAAAACAACTTCCCAAAATATAATTGAATTTTTGTTTTAATCTTTTCTTTTTTTATATACTTGTGGTGTTCCAGGTCAAAAACGACCACCCTACAAAAATAATTGCTGATTCATGTTATTGCCAAATATTAGACTCAATCTTTTTATCAACTTGTTTTCTTTCAATGAGCACAGGTTTTGTATTTATTTTGGGAACTGATTGATCGTAGGCATCGCTGATCTGAACTTATACACCCCATCAAAAGATGAGATGCATCAATGAGGCCTACGATCAATCAATGTATTTCAAACCCTAAAATATGAACCCTAACCCTAACTATTCTTCTTCTGTAAATTCTACAAAATGGTCGAGTGAGAGACAGAGAATTACTTTTGCTTGTGGACTTTACGTTGACTTTGCATTGGAGTACAAAATATGCATCATAGATAAGTAAACAAAAAACGTCTTTAAAATCAAACACTGAAATGTTGCAATGTTGCCGTGAACTGCACAGGACCAGCATAAAATACTCCCTTTTAAAAGTGGATATACTTATTTTTACTTATTAATTTATAAGAAAGCTACTAATAGAAGCAGGCCATACAATTCACTTCCCTCTCCATCTACAGTAATCCTCTTCTTCTTGTTTGGTTTATTGGTTTACAGCTTGGTTTTTGTTTGTTTCCCACAGATTTTTCTTGAAGTTTTTCCTGAAGTGCAATCAAAATTGTCTGAAAACCGCAGGGAACCCCCGAGACATGAGGAGATTCCAGGTATGGATCATTTATATGTATTAGCAAAATGCCAAAATGTTCTGTTGTCTCTAATGCAGAACCCAGTCACAGTGTATTTATCCCTTTATGTCGAGTTTATTCTTTTCTCTACACTACTAAAAATCATATTCTTAATCAGCATCTTTGTTTCATATCCAGTAAAAATATCCAAACATCCTAAGAGCAAGATATATGAAGAGTTCAGATGCAAAAGCCTCTAAGTGCCATCTGAAATTTTCTTCTAGAATGATCATTTTTATGAAGCTTGTATATTTAAGTTCAGTAATTTCACTTAAATGACAATTCATAGGTAATATGCATTACCATTTAAGTGAAATTACTGAACTTAAATATACGAGCTTGATAAAAATTATCATTCTAGAAGAAAATTTCATATGGCACTTAGAGGCTTTTGCATCTGAACTCTTCATATACATTACAATGAAATTTGCACAAGAAAAAGTATAAGGATTTGACAGAGAATGTATGTTGAATGTAAGATTGTAAGACAACAAAAACTAAGAAAACTGACAAAAAAAGTCTGCAATTCGAAGAACGCATTATGTATGCCATATGTCTCTCAGGTACATTTATCTTGTTTTAAAGATATATATACTGGATATTAAGACAAATATACCGATGTAAGGTTTTGTGGTGGACAAACTGAGATTGTGAGTTTAATATCTCATGAGAAAAATCCGGAAAGTAGTAGAAGCAGGGATCATCAGGAAGGTGCTTCAGGAAGTTGTCAGGATTTGAGTGATGGGCTCCAGATGGAGGAGGTCAGCTTATGTGACCCAGGAAGTGTTCACTGGGGACCTCCTGCTTTACTTCCTCACACTTGTCTTTCACTACTGGAGCTGCTATCTGACATTTCATCCCTCACTCTTCATTTCCCTGCTGTCCTTCCTCATTCAATTTTTTTTTTTTTTTTTGGAGTGAGAATTTCTTTGCAGCATCCCTCTTATCTATTCCTCTTATGTGTTGTCACGTTGTTTTATCGTCCTCAACTCTACAATCTTTTGTACATGCGTGTGCACTAGGGCTGCACAATATATCGAAATTAAATCAACATGGCTTAGTATGGCTTAGTGCTTTTGTCACGTTGTGCAGGATGCTAATTAATAAAAAATATATAAGGGCTTCCGGTTATAAAGTGAATCGATGCATTTATACACCTGATATCATGAGATGCATGCGTGGAAATGAACACAGTGCCGAGCTTCAATCTGAAACCAGCAGCACATGTTTTTATTTGCCAGCAACTCGTCTAAATAAAAGCATAAAATAAAATAAGTTACTGTGTGGAAATGAAGAAATTAAGATGTAAATATAAGTATTGTCATTTTACATGAAAATAAATTATAGTACAATAGTGTTATTACAACTTTTTTTTTTTTTTTATAAAAATCACAATAAAATCAAATTATCATTTTATATTGAATTTGACAAAACCAGTGGGGATGCATACATTTCACTAATAATTACCAAAAAATTGCAAGTAACACATTGAATTAAACATGAAATTTTGAAGTATGAATACGGAAATATTATTATTATTTATTTTTTACTCTAGCTTTTTTTTATTATTATTGTTAGCTCTAAAAGGATTTTTCCATTAAAAAGTCTTTAGAGTAAAAAAATATTTGAATTTTCTATACAGATGCAAATTCTCACTCACAGAACGATTCATTCTTTCTAAATATAGCTATTCAAGTCATCTGGTGAATATTCCTGTATCTTTTTGAAACCACAGTAGTTAGTATGTGGTTTGAAACCTATTTAAAATTGGCTCAGTTTTTGGCTCAGTTTGAATGGTTGCGAGCGCATAGGATTCACTCCATAGTTTAAAAGTAAGACTGAGATTTGAATATTGTTTTCTAGAGATAAAGAGAAGAACAGAGAAGGGAAGAATCTGGTGGAAGCATGGGGGGGGGAGTAAGAGAGTAGATTATAGGGAGAAGAATACAAAAGGAAGAGAAGGAAAAGAACAAATAATTTCAACAATAAAGAGATGGATGTGAGAGGACTGCAATATTCTGTAATTATCACAATTTGTTCTTACACTCTTTGGCTGTTATTTGTGTAGGGCTCTTTATTACAAACGATTCGACAAGTGCTAAAACTACAGATTTTAAATCAACAGTAGTAGCCGTTTCTAAAGATAGCATTGCGAGGATATCACTGATCGTATTTTGAGAGGAATCAAAAGAAATTGTCAGGAAGGTTTTTATGAACTACATAAATCTCCTTCGAACTATTTTTGTCATCAATATGTCTTTTTTTTTCATTCCAAACAGGTGGTTCTGTCCACGACGGTCAACGTGGATGGTCCTGTACTAGCCATTTCTGATAATATGTTTGTGCACAACAACTCCAAACACGGACGTCGCGCTCGCAGAATGGATTCAAATGAGACGATGGAGACTAGCATGGAATACGGTGAGATTTAGAAGAAATGCCATTGAGAAAAAGCAAGGGGAGGAAGTTTTCTAGGGGGCTCTAAATTTGCTTATTTTGTTGCAAGACAGTGTCACTATGGTCACTTAGGACTTACTGGGGGGCGTTCATCAGTCCTCGCGTGATCATTTCTTGCATTTTGAATCACCTTTTCATTCTCTCTCCACTTCAGCTACTCCCTGTATCAAAGCCATCAGTCCCAGTGAAGGTTGGACGACAGGCGGGGCTATGGTAATTGTGATTGGGGAAAACTTCTTTGACGGTCTGCAAGTGGTGTTCGGGAGCATGTTAGTGTGGAGCGAGGTATGTGTGTCCAAGCCAGCTTTGACTTTTGATGTAATATTTGAATAATTGGCTCAATGATTGAGTACCAAGAATCTGCAACCAAACTTTTCTGTCATTATTCATGCAGCTAATCACTCCTCATGCAATCCGAGTTCAGACTCCTCCTCGACACATTCCAGGGGTTGTAGAAGTGACGCTGTCCTACAAATCCAAGCAGTTCTGTAAAGGAGCCCCAGGGCGCTTCATTTACACAGGTAAATTGTATAATTTGTAAAATATATACATTAAATATACTGGTTATAAAACATACACATAGACATCCACACTCATGCAGAATTGCATATTTAAAGACTAGTTTATTATGTTAAACCAGTGGTTCCCAACCCTGTTCCTGGAGCCGCCACAACACTGCACTTTTTTAATGTTTCCACCCATTTCAGGTCTTGGAGTCTCTACTAATGAGCTGATGAGCTGATGAGCTGAATCAGAGGTGTTTGGTTAGGGAGACATACAAGTGCTGCGTCCCAATTCGCCTACTTATACAATGCCTAAAAAAAGGATGTTTTTTGTGAAGAAAAAGTACATACTTTTGAGTGTGTCGCAGAATAGTACACAAGATTTTGGACAGATTGCGCCTTTAACGGGCAGCTCTGTCGCTTAGTTACGCGCATCTGTCACCGTTTAAACTGCCCTGTCAATCATCTTGTCACAGTTAAAATCTGCCCAAATTTGATTTAATTTAATTTCCTACCGAATCTGAGAGAAATGTATGGGGTCTTTTTTATGCGCAGACTCTCCTCATGTGTTTGCATAATGATGCATTTCAAAGTTAATGTATCATTATAAAAGTTAAAATATATAATGTGGATAACATTGAGAAAACATATTTTTAGATACTGATAATTAATCACTCAAACCTTTATCTAAACCGCTCAACTTAACCGTCACGCTGGTACATCTGCCATGTTTGTAGTTTTTTTAACACTTTTTATTTGTGTTTGTAGTTCTAATCAAATCCTTATCCAACATGCAATGTGTTGTGGGCAATATTATCCGTTGGCGTGTGCACGGATCTGCACTTTGGATTCTAACCGGAAAAAGACCATCGGGGTATCTTTGGAATACTAATTTCAGCAGACTACTATTTGGGACGCACTAATTCTAATTTCGCATACTATTTAGGATGGCTAGTATGTGAATTGGGATGCAGCAGAAATGAAGAAGAGGGTTAGGAGCCACTGGGCCCTATTTTAACGATCTGAAACGCAAGTATCAAGCGCGAAACGCAAGTAACTTTGTGGGCGGATCTCGGGCGCTGTTGCTATTATACCGGCGGGATAAATGACTCTTGTGCCCGACGCAAATCTAAAAGGGGTTGGTCTGAAGTAGCTTCATTATTCATAGGTGTGGTTTGTGCGTAACGTGAAATAAACCAATCAGAGTGACATCTCACATTCCCTTTAAGAGCAGGTGTGCTTGTTGCATGGCGGATGGCTATTATAACGGCGGATTCGCCAGGAGCGGTTCACAGCCGAGGAGACTGACGTTCTCGTAAGGGCCGTAAAAAACAGAGAAGTGGCATTGTATGGGGATGGAGAAACCCACCCAAATTAGCTTCGGTTAAACAGGCGTATAATAATTTTGGTAAATGTGTAAGCTAGATTTATGATTTTTTCACATCTTCATGGACACAACAATGATTTCCCTCGTGTTTTTCCTTGTAATAATGTATGATTTGCAAAAATGAAAACTGCTGCTTCTGTGTAGATGAGAGAATCAAAGTGTACGCGCGTTGTGCACACGCTACATTGATTGTGGCCAAGCATGCGCCCTTACAATAGCATATGAATAACATGTGCAATGCGCCACTGACTTTAGACTAGGTTTTTCCTGGTCAGTGGCGGAATTGTTTTCTAAACCTGCAAAACAGCATCAGGGAACGTTTGCGCCAGAACACGCCTCCTCTTTGCGCTGAACCGCCCCCGGGAGCGCAAGTTCATTCCCTAGTTTACCGGCGTGCGTCTGTGGAGGGAAAAGTCCGCTGTGCGCGGGTGCAAAATAGGAATGATACATACGCAAAGTCAATTGCGCTGGGTGCAAGATAGGGCCCACTGTGTTAAACTACTGTCTTTCTATGTTTGAAGTGCAGAGATAACTAGATGTCATTTGTAAGTTGACTTCCCCAAGCACTGTGGATCTTTGGCACTTTCTGAAAACCAATACATTGCCAGGTTTATTTGAGTGACCCAACATGTCATCTTCTGGCTTATCCAATAAAAGTTTTGTGTGAAACTCCATGTTTGGCTGGACAATGCAGTATGGTATAATGGGAGTTGGAGTGTTAGGGAAACCTGTTTGGAAACAATCATGGTAATACTAATTCGAAAGTTCACTTTAGACATTCTACTAACTATAAGTAACTTTGCAACTACATGTCAACTAGCAGTCATTAGAGTATTAGTAGTCTGTCTAATTTCTGCTAACACTTTATTTTGATGGTCCCCCAACAGACATTATACTGACTTTGCAAGTACATGTAAACTTATACTAACATGAACCCTAACCTAAAAGTCTACTAATACTCTAATGAGAGTTAGGTGACATGTAGCTGTAAAGTTACATATAGTTAATTGAATGTCTAAAGTGAACTATCAAAATAAAGTGTAACCACAGTCATTTGCGACTCTGATTGGTGCCACTTATGAGGAAGAAATTACGTACTTCACCTTTAACAATTGCTAAAAGACTCATAGATCAGGACGAGAGTGGCTATGGATTCATACATAAATCCCTTGCCTGATTCCTTTTCATTAACTACATACAATGGGATTTGTTCAGATATTTTAAAGTAAATAATGGATTCTCACTACGTATTGTTATCTCTAGCACTGAATGAGCCAACTATTGACTACGGCTTCCAGAGACTTCAAAAGCTGATCCCTCGCCATCCTGGTGACCCCGACAGACTGGCAAAGGTTAGTAAATACTGATGTACACATATAACCGTTAACTCAAACACAGAAGTACACACCAACAGACCCACAGATATGTCATATTTATCTACTCTCTCTGGAACTGATTTTCTATATTTTAGGAAATGTTACTTAAAAGAGCAGCAGACGTTGTTGAGTCTCTCTATGGAAATTCCACCAGCAATCAGGTAACCACTGAATTGCAGTAAATATATAGTGTGTTGAACACATACATCGGGGTCCAAATGCCTGAGATCACTAGTGAACATGCTTCTATTTTGTTTCAAATGACATTATCAGCATAACAAGTTTGGGTAAAAATGCATCAATATTATGTCAAGATCCATATTATCTAGCATGATTTGAAAATGTTCCATAGCACAGCATGTGCACTTCAATGGAAAGTTAGGAAATCTGGTTAATGTAACAAATCAGCTTATTTGATTTGCGAAGTTTTGAATCCAATGTGGTCTCGGGCTTTTAGAACATTCAAAATAATATACGCACATCTAAGAAATGCATGTTCATAGCAACAAATTAATGTTTTTACAAAATGCCTTCTCAATTTACTGACTCAACTCGTACCGGCAGGTCAAACAAACATAATTTTGTCCTCTTTTCTTCAGTATTACAAGTGGGTGAAGTTTACTATCACGGTATAAAATGAAAAGGAACATAAAAAAAACCCCACTGCAATAAAAAAAAAAAAATGCTGCTTTCAATCCATATAATCCAACAACATTTCCACTCCATCTGTCTTTAGTGATCAACATAAAACCACAAAAATGGTTTTGTATCATAATCCAGGTTCGGCCCTAGTGGGTTAAGTGTTTGCAGAATATAAATATAACACAAATATAGTAAGTCTCCCTCATGTCAAATCAAGTGCTTTATACAACAGAAATTGTATAAAGTTGTATATAGTAACAGAATTAATGATGCAAACTTCATCAAATGTGATGTAGCAAGCTGTAGCAAAATCATAGTGTCATTATTCAACTCAATTCAGTAACTGTGTACAGTTCCTTCATTATGAAACACGTTCAATTCAGCTAAATACAGCTCTACTGAAGACAAGTAAGAGATGTTTCTGTTCCCTCCTCTAACTTGATCAATTACGATATACCTTAGTGAAGACACAGAATCATTTACTTCCCTAAAATGTGCAGTTACAAGGCTGTGTTGGTCCAGATTTTAATGCAGCTTCTGTGCTGAGCAAGCTTTGTTTTTAAAGATCTTTGGGCCAGGTTTTTATCAAATAAATCAAATTTTTTGTGTTTGTTTGACCTGATGAAGACCCTTTTCAGGTCGGTACACTGGAACTGTTAGCAGTCTTAGACCACACTGTATGTGGTCTCTGTATGCAAGCTGAATTGATTTGTCTGTCTCCCGTTCATATCGAGAGACATGAAGTGATGTCACCCAAAAGGTTTTCCTGTCTTGTAAAACTTGTCTTTGATATTGTGCCGTTGCAGGACATGTTGCTGAAGCGGGCTGCAGATATAGCCGAGGCTCTTTACAGCGTGCCGCGACCTCACAGTCAGCTGCAGGCCATGCCGAGTTCCCCTGTCCATGGCAGTGTCATGGGGCTCAACTCCTATCCCACACAGCTGGGTGTAAGCATCGGGGAACACGGGCAAACCAGTAGCCAAGGTGAGGATCTGAAGACATTTACCCTATAAGATTCAGTCTTATTCAGTGTTATAGATGACCTAGATGTCAATAACACTCATTTATAGAGCGCTGACATATAGGCCAACCCAGAAGTTAGGATCACTCTGGTTGCCTCAACAAAAACCCAATAGGATTTTTAATTATCGCAAAAAATAAGCTCTGTGATCAACAGCAGTTTATGATACTTACACGTTTTGTCCATTAAGATAATTTCAACAAATGAACACAACTTTTATGAATTTTCAAGTCACTTTCAGTCTTTATTTAACCTTCTAGTGCTGCTCATGTGGCTGTCATAAATGCCTTTTTTTTAAATGAAATGAATGTACTATATTTCAGTTCGATACTAAATGATATTTATGAAGTAGTTATATAATCCATTTCACTTTATGAGCATAGACCTGAAAATGTAAATAACGTAAATAAATCTTGAATGCTTTGGAGCACAGAATAGTTAGGTCTCTTTTTAAAGAAAACAGAAGTTTTAAAGAAGTTTTTTTTTTAAAGTGAATTTTAAAAAAGTTATCAAAGTTAAAGTTTATTGTTATGAAAAATGCACAAAAATACTATTTAAAATGTTTACATGAAGTATATATTTTCCAAATCATGTTTTACTTTTAAACACACCGAAAAAATCCACGCCATAAATCTAAACAAGTTGTGTTCCAAATCTGAGGTTGATATCTCAAAAAATGAACTTTCAGTAAGAATTTGTGCGCAGTACCAAACACTTCCACTAGATGAAATTAGTTTCCCATTCATTCATGACCACAAACAATACAAGTGTGACTTTTTTTTTATCAGGACCATTTAAAAATTTCGAGTTATGTCCGTTTTTTTCTGTGTGTGTGTGTTCACATAGATTCTTTACCAAGTTTCGTACCATTCCGATTAAGTAAAATATATGAAAAAATTAAAAAATGTAAAACCACACCAGAGGTTTTAAAGCATTTTGTAGAGCTTGATTAATGTTTTGTTGATTAACTGAGTCAAGTATTGTGATTTCTCTCACTTTTATTCAAGGTTACAGTCGCAGTTTGTCTCCACGCGGCTACCCATCAGCATCGACCCCTCAGCAGTCGGGTTATGGGTCCAACGGGGGCATGAGTTACGGGGCAGTGCCCATGAGCAGTCTGGGTGTTTCAGGGTCACCTGGCTTTAACAGTGCCTCTCCAAACAGCTCTCCTTATGCTAGTGAGTTTCAGATTTCCCTTTTCACCTTCTTTTTAACAATCGTCCTGCTGGAAATACAGTGATTTTAGACAGTCAGGTAAAATGTTGGTATAATCAAAGCAACTTTCTTTTTTTTTTCCAGTAATGCCATCTAGCCCCACAGTACCAGGCTCCAGCTCCTCATCCTCCCTCTTGCCCTTCTCATCTTTCCCATCCTCTACCAAACAAAAAAGTGCCTTTGCTCCAGTCCTGAGACCACAGGGTTCACCGTCACCCGTTTGCCAAACTTCAGGAGGCACCAGCTTTAGAGGTATACTGTAACTACAGTTATGAAAGCAAATCAACAGATCTGCTTTTTAAGTTTTACAAACATGTTTTTTTCCCCAAGGTACACTCTCAAAAATAAAAGTCCTGCTCTGTACTCTACTCTGAAGTAGGAGTTAATTTAGTCCCTCCAAAAGGAGTAAAATTGTTCCCAGTTCCTGCGGTGTTAACACGCCAAAAAGATTTATACTTCCACTAACAGTTACAGACCCTATACTGGTGCGAAAGACCCTATACTGGTGCGAAAGACCCTATACTGGTGCAAAAGACCCTATTGGCATCAATGGTTCCATGAAGAGCCTTTAACATTCATTGAACCTTTTCATTGCACAAAAGATTATTTATAGTGGAAAAAGGTTATTAAAATGTTCTTCACTCTTAGCAAAGGACTGATCACGGAAAAGTTCTTACGGAAACCAGGGCCAGAGTTTCTTCATATTGTCACATAAGCAAAATAACCTTGTATGACCAACACTGCTACCTTTCAGGAAATGGATGATTTAAAAAAAAATAAACACGGTGTTATCAAAGTTGATATTGTGGCTTTATATATAATCATATACTTGCATGTGTCATTATATTATTAACACTTTATCAAAATCAAGCTCAAATGAAGTTACAAAGGTTTTGACCAGCGAATGTCGTGTGTTTTTAAGGTTATTGTGGCTATGTGGATGCCCAGTTTTTTCTGTCATTTGGCAAAAATGATTGTTATAAAAGATGAAGTTGCTACGCACAGGCTATTTAAGACAGTATTGGCTATGACTCAATGACAAATCCTTAGACACTCTTCTCCGCGCCTCAAATACATAGAACATTAGTCTATATATGTATACTGTTTCCTGAGTAAAGAAAATGCTGTATATATTCAAACAACCAGTTCTTTGTTTTCCTTTGCATTGCAAACAAGCAGAGATGCTCCACCAAAATGTGTGCACCTCTTCATTCACTATAGAGGCGGGTGGAGTTATGAGGTTTAATGAGGCCAAATTAGCATGAGCGCAATTCCAAAGTAGCGCCAATGGGAGTGGAAAGTCCTGCGTCATGTACTGACAACGTGCAAATTAAAGAACACAGACACAGCCGGATCATTTCTATAATGACCAGCGCAATCTACCGAGAGCAGTGCGAATTAGCGTCTGGTTCAAGACAATGGTACGTGGGGTAAATAATGGTACGAATACCAGTAAATTGACTCGCGCAAACATTAGTAAATCGTGTTGCGTGACTCATTTAAATACTCTCCTCCCGTACATTTTACATCTGAAAGGGAAACTCCTATAAATGCATATGCAATAAGTTCAGCCACAAAATGAACCCACAAAATTTTCAGCGCTATTATTTCAGTGCGTGTCTTTAGTAAATCCTGACCGTAGTTTTTAACGCCAAAGTTTAAAATGCTATCTGTCAAAAGTAACTTATTTCTTGCTACCTGTATACAGGAACTGTGCAGGCATAGCGTATGAATTGTTTATTTAATCATATGTTTGATATAGCTGCATGTTACTGCCATAATGGAATAATTTTTCTTTTTTTTTCATTTCCAGCAATGACAGGTCTCGTGGTTCCTCCGATGTAGAGGACGAGTCTCTTCCAGTCCTCAGCTTTACAGCCCGTGGCCAGACCTGGACTGACACCAACGTTGTCTCTTTCAAGCCACACTGAACAACAGCTGTCATGAAGAATGAAAGACAACTAGGACATATTTAAAACACTTTTGGGAACCTTCTTGAGAGATATCCACTCTATGCACACATTTTGCCTCTGATTGTGAAGGGATGGTGTTACTTAAAGGTTCTTCCACCCACAAAATGCCAAAAGAGCTCTAATTTGAGAACATGAGACTTGAGACTGTTACACATTTTTAGCCGTGTGCTCTCAACAGACACACTGGTCAATAGACTTTCACCGCGGTAGATGCCAGTATGGGATGTCAACTGTGTCAAAACTCAGTCTTTTTTTTATATACTGATAGATACACATCCCTAAACTGAAATTGTGTTTTTAAAAGTATATATATTTATCAGGATTTTCATTTAGAGAAACAGAAAGTGTTTATTTAGGTTTAGGTTTATGAACTGATTACCTCATATATTGACTTATTTAATGACAAAAACTATATAAGTTATATTTTTAGGTTAAGTACTAATATAAGGAACCATGATTGTATTTGCTATTATTTGTTTTTGTTATCTAAATGTATTTGTTTTTCTGTAAACATTTTTATAGGTTGTCATATTGCTATTGATATTAAAATAGTGACTGTAGATTTTTACATGTAAAAGTTTTGTTGTTAAATATATAGATGATATTTTAATTCTTTTCCAACTTATTTATAAACATGTTTTCACATTTGTATCCCTTTCAAAATATTTCTGACATGCACTAAAATAACAGATTTACTCATGGCGTTATTTCTCTTCCACGTGACCAGTCATTCCTTTCTATTTATTCCTTTTAGTAATCATTAAAGAGTTTATTTTTTCAATTTTTATGTTATTCCAAACCAAACAAAGGCAGGGTTGTAATTATGGATTATTATTTTTTAAATAGACATATTATTCTGTGTTATCAGGTGAAAAATATAGTTGTTATTTTTTAATCATTTGATGTTGCTGCCTATAGAACTGATACAGTATTGCTCTTCTCTTTTTCCCCATTCTTCCTCAGTTGTCATTAGCATTGGTAAACAGGATCATTTTGACCACCAAATTAATGCTATGCATGAAAAGAACATCTGTTTAATTAGTGCAATGAACAAATTGATATGTGCGCTTAACATATTCTACCCGAATGTATTTACAGCACACAGACATCTGTTTTGATAAAAGAAATACCCACCAAACAGTGAATATGATCAAATTATTTGAGATTCAAAAAGTACATTTGTAATTTTTTCATTCTCATCAACAGTGAGTGAAAATGGCGATTTGAATAAATCCAGCCCTTCTGCTTTTTCCTCACAGGATATGTTGAGTTAATCTCACTAATTCACGGCCAACAACCTGCATAAATACATAATATGTTAAATGCATGTATGCGTTCGTTAAGTTCTGCTGTGATGCATACTGAGCTGCAGATTTTTTTTTTGGACAAAGAGGGTTAAATGGGGGTAAAGATAAAGTGTTTTTTCTTTTTTTAGCTCAAGGCCGTTTGCTACATTTTGACAAATCCTTTTTGAGGTACATTATAACTCTTCCAGATTCACGCCTCCTCTCTGAGTCCCCTGGGTGTCAATGGCAGATGGAACACACAGAAAGAGTCCCTTGTGTGTTTCTCCAAACATAACAGAACGTCTCTCTCACGCACACATGCATTCAGTACATTTTAGCCACATGTCCACTTTCACGTAGATTTGTAGTGCATGCACTTCGCTTTTCTATACTCACATGCTTCCAAAGACTGTCTGAACTTGTGGCATCAAGAAACCAATCATTTATAATATGCTAAAATGGTTTTAATATAATTTAATGTATTACAGAAAAAACTGGTCACCATCATGATCAAATATCAAGAGAATAGTGTGAATTCTAAAAGTATGAAATAGGATTTAAAAACTAATGATCATTTTCTTAAGAGAGTTTCTCAGTTTTCTCATTTTGCCTGTTATCTCTACTATCCACTTTATTTTTCATAGCCGTTTGTAAATTGATCTGCTTCCAGGTAGCCTTTTTAAACTACAAAACAGCATGTTATGCTGCTTGAAATACCATGCATGTTGTACCATTGAATGTATTATTTTAATTATAACACACTTGTAAACTCTAGAGAAACTCAACTAAATGTAAACTCTAGAGAAAGAAGATGCATGGAGACAGAAACACAAGCACACACACACAAAGCTAGGAATTAAGATGTCTGAATGCAGTATATCTAAGTACAGGATACAAAAAATAAAATAACTATATAGGGAAAAAATAATAAGTGCACAGTGTCAGATATCTGAAATATGAGACGATTTAAAGAGTTCAATTTAGGTGAATGTCTTAATTATGCTGAGACGGTTGCTGGTTGAATGACAAATTAAACAAATCTGACAGATGGACAGCACACAATACCCAGCAATGGGGGTGGGGGGGGGGGGAGTCCTCTAGATAATTGTGTTGGAGTCAGTTGGGTCATCAATCACCCTGAGCTGTAAAGCAGCGTTCAGTCCATGGCACTGATGTAAAAGCATGCTTGGTGTCATGTAATATATATGTTTAATTCACCATTCACAGATCAGCCTATGCGTGACAGAAGAGGAAGATGGCAGTTTGGAAGTGATTGTTGGTCTCGTTTGGGTGTTTATAGGCTCAATAGCCAAATTTGAAATAAGAAATCTTAGCTGCCTAAAAGGACTAGCAAAAAAAAAACACACACTAAAATGATGTCTTCTGGACATCAAAGGCTCATGGTTATATATCTGTCATTCATGTTTTCCATATATATACATATATATATGGATTCCATCAATAAAAACAAAACCTGCTATAGTTTAAATGTATGTGTGATTAAATATGCAAAGCCATATGATGATTATTCATTAATTAATTGGGGTTGCGGATGTTCTCTCTCATGCATTAATTACATCCGCATTAGCATATCAATTAGATGAATCAGAGATCATGTAATTAAAGCCGGAGTAGGAGCACCTGCTGCCTCTGTTTATGTTTGTGTATGTGATATCATGCCTTTGGCTGAGCTACACTTGTCAATCAATTGCCTCTTTATTCTGTTTGCCTCTGATGGAATGTTTCACATTTAGATATTTTACGAATATTTCTCTTTTTTTACGTTTTAAGTAGAAAAATCAATTAAATTGAATTAAAATAACTAGTAGCCTAATTATTATGTGATTTGCATGGTATGCAACATCGTTAAAGAACACATCTTAATTAGAGGAAGGGTTTTCCACACAAATATCTAATAAAATCTAAAATGCATTAGCTGTTGATCAGCAGTCCTCTTGAATCAGTCCGCTTGCTCATGGCTTTTGAGATGGGTCCATCTGCTGGCCACATGATGTCCCAACAACTCTGATTGGTTCAGCTACATAACACATAAGTGTATTTTCTAATGCAACAACTTCAAAAACTACATTTTATACTCCATGAATCTTAAAACATTAATGTGTCCAGGAATCCCTCATTAACAGACACAGAACCCTTTGATGCTCAACATGTATCATGGATACACTTGATTGTAAAATTGACAACTGGATTAGTTTTACACACACTAAATATAGTCTATATGATCATTTATCCTTTAGTTTTCCTATGCATGCGTCCACCGTATGCTCCATTTACTTCCGTATTCACGTCTCTTTTCGTCACTTTCATCATTTTCTTTTTCGTCTCTCTTTCTGCATCAAACTGAATCAATGCTCGTAATTCGTTTTTAAACTCGTCAGGTGTAATAACTTTACAGTGGACATAGGTAATCTCTTCCTGGCATCTCAGCAGCGCAGGGTCAGTGTTGGTGGCTTCTGCGATTTGAGTGGCCAGGGTCCACTGGATGGGATTCACAATCACCGGAAGAAGGATTGGTCTCAGGCTCATCAGGGCAAGGAGACTTGAGTTGAGACGAGACTGGGAATCTGCCTGTTCTTAAGCACCTGGACAATAGGAGACCATGAAGTCAAACCAGCTGAAGAACAGGGCCCACCGCGCCTGGCATTACTGTCAGTAATGATGAGGAAAGGATGACAGGGACCCTCCACTCCTTGAGTGCCAGCTTGATTGCAAGGAGTTCCCGGTTGTCAATCATAGTTCTGCTCCACCTGGGAAACTTCCCATGGAGAAGGCGGCACAGGTGACCAGACGTCCTGTTTTTCCTGGTACAGTCCCGTCTTTCAGCTCTATTTCTAGTCTCCGGACTTATCATGAAAAAAAAGTTTTTTTTTCCCCTCATGAATTAGCATGTTGCTAGCATGTTTTATGCCATTGCTAGCATAAATTAGCATGTTTTAACACTTTGCTAACATGAATTAACATGTTACTAGCATGTTTTACCACATTGCTAAAATCATTTAGCACGTTGCTAGAATGAATTATCAGGTTTTAACCACAGACTGTAAAGAAATATGAACGTAGTGTCCGTGACATCACCCGTAGGTTTCAAAAGAGCCTTTTTGAAGCCCGAAGTGTGCGGAGCCGGCTGTCGCCATCTTGGCAGCATGTCACCGCGCGTCACTCCCGGATAACCGAAAATTGGCAAAGAGGCGGGATTAGCTGAGGTGACGTGACGCTAACAGACAGCAGACAAATGACTAGCAGTGACAGCAGAGACAATCCACCTGTCACTCAAATGGCCACTCCCTTAATTATGCAAAACTTTAAGGCTTAATATAATTCAAATGGATGAGTTATAAAAACAAATTCACCCCCCTCACAGTTGTCATGATGGGCAAAATGAGCTATATAGACCAAAACCACTTTTTGTACCAGGCTGTTTTCTGCTGTAAATTTAGGCATTTTAACATGGGAGGTCAATGGGATTTACTCTCTTTTAGAGCCTGTGTGTGAGTGGCAAGTCGATGAATTGCAGTTTAAGATCACTTTCATGTTGGATTCAAGAGAAAGACCAGAAGGTTGCCGATTGGTTTTAACACATTGCTGACATTAATTATCATGTTGCTAACATGTTGGTAGAATGAATTAGCATGTTTCTATAATGATTTAGCATGTTGCTAACATGTCCTAAGCTAGTTTCTAGGCTTTGCCAGTTACATATAAATAGTGGATGAAGCTTATACTTTATTACAGTTATTGTAAATACTTATATATATCTATATATATATGAACATCAACAAAGATAGGCTACTGATAGTAGAGAAGTAGGAGTGGCCAGTAAAATCTCTGTTTATTAAACACAAATAAAACACGGACACAATGGCTTGAATCAACAACAAACGCAGAGTCACTCTCAGGTCTCTCTTCTCGCTGGCAGACAGCAGGTTTTTCTTTATAACACCTGTTATTCTCAGTTACACACAGGTGTTCCCTTACCTCTCTCTCTCTCTCTCTCTCTCTCTCTCTCTCTCTCCATCCTCAGACCGCGCCCTCTAAAATGCTCAATGTGGACTAAGAATTACTATAAACGTATCTAGAAATGAGTGCTTATGAAAAAAATATAGCAGCAAGCAGGCAGTATAATTCCAGGAGGTCACGTGCCAGCTGAGCAATTATTATTAAGATAATTATGGTAACACTAACGGATAGCTATAATAGGCTACTATCCTCGTTTATGGGAAAGAGGAAGATGAAAGCTCTCACCCAAGAAGAGGATTGACATCTGACAGAAAAATCAATGCTTTTAAACCACATATCTCCAATTTTGCATTTCAAACAAAAAATGTTTAAATAATGAGAAATCCCAGCTGTTATAATTACTTCCAGTTCATTTGTCACACTGGAACCCTTTATATTCCATAGTCTTGCTTATATATATATATAAAAGATTAAAGAATGCAAAATCTGTCTACATACAAAGAAAAAAAAAACAAAAAAAAAAAAAACAGCCAATGGCGTTAGGAGGTGTGGCATTTATTGTTAGATGTAAGGAGAGATGTTGTGTTAGAGGTGTAAAATATCGGAGATATTTGGTTGCAACGTGTGGAGCAAACATGAATATTCATGAGTTTCCTGTTTCATGTTACCATGAAATCAAAATTTACACTTCTACTTTTCATGGAATAATGCAGTTATTATAATAAATGAATTATCAGTGCACATTATGTTTTTTTTATTCACAAGATCTCATCATTTTTAATCAAAATATCTTCCCCCTTCCACTTGCAACAACTTCTCTTCGCTGATGATGTTTGCACCATAACAATTTTAGAGACAAAAAAAAAACACCAGATGCAATGTGAATCAGATCAGTTTGACACAAAGTGATGGAACTATTATTGTGTTGGTCAATTTGTGAAATAAGCAACCATGCAGTAGCCTACTTTTCACTTTAGTCCTATTCTATAATAATAATTAAACAATTAAATAATAATAATACATCATATAGTAATTACGCACATTTATTGTAAATGTAAAAGATAAAAGTTACTCATTAGAGTCGTTTTTTTGTGCTAAATAAAGAGAACAACTGATAAACCTGTTGTTAATGTTAAAATGTTAATGTTGTTGAATGTTAAATATTCATTCTCAAATAAGAAAACATGAGACATTAAATTTGGAATTTACATATATATTTACAAACAAATATCTTATACTGTACAAATGAAAATTGCTACAAAACTTGTTATATTGGTTATATTGTTGGTATTGGTCATTATTACATATAACTCATCACCTCCCATTAAGATCTTAAAAAAAAAGGTTGCAAAGAAAATGTTGAGGTGAGGATCTATTCACAATGGTATTTTTTTTAAAATCAAAAACAAAAGATTAAGGCACTCAGGAGAACCAGGAAACAACAAACGGAAATAAAACACCATACACGATGAGAACAGACCAAGAACCAAACAGGTTCACCTATGTATGTACATATAGATATGTATACTGTATATATGGGAGAAAACAATGTGGGAGACAACAAGAAACAGGTGGTACTAACCAATTAACAAACCAGTAACCATGGAAACAGATGAAATTGGGACTAAACACGGGATGAAACTGAACTCAAAGTATAAAAACACAAACAAGAGGAGACATAACCCCTCTTTATTGGAACGCAGTCAACATCATTCCAAGCCACGACATCCCTCCGTCCTCAGAGGTAACCAGCATTAAATCCAGTATAGACAGGCCAATAAGCTCTGGCTCCAGGACGGACTGGGCCTCTGTCAGACAAGCGCACTTACACTGGTTCTGGGTCTATGATGAGCATGACGAGGGCCAGGGACTCGGGGAGGTCTCTAGAAGGACATCCAGGACAGATTTCGGGAGGTTGAGATTCTTCTTCACCTCACCCACTGTGAAGGTGCTGAAGTGCCCACTCCATGTACTCACAGAAGGTCCCTGGAGGACCAGCCTCAAGCAGAGGACATTTTGTATGTGCATTTTAATCCAGTATGGAAAAATACCCAGGTAGTCGTCTGGGTGATGCACACGCGATCAGGTCTAAAAACTCACGTGTTCCTCAAGGGGACGAATCCCCTGAGTGAGGAGGATCAGCACTGCTGCTACATCCATATACATCTCTTCTTCTGTCACAAGGTGGTTGCAAAGGCCAGGATCTATTAACTAAATACAGGAGATGAAACTGAACTCAAAGTAGTAAAAAAAACAAAAACAAGATGTGACGCATTCAGAGGATGTATCCCATGTTGACACATGAGTGCAATGCTGGACTCATATTTATATAAGACATGAGAAATTCAGGTCTTCCCCTATTATTTTGGGAATAAACAAATAAAATGCAAGAACAGATTAAACATTTGCATTGATGCCCCACATAAACTGCCTGGTTGAAAGCAGAGAGGTACTGTGTTATTGTGAGGTATCAATTTGCAGATGCTACTTGCCTGAAAGGAGTGCAATATTTATAAAATGTATCAAATAAATAATGTTTAGTGCAGTATATTTGCTTTAAAATAGGTTAAACGTCTATAACTTTTAAAGGGGCTATATGTTAGAATTCTCATGTATTCATCGCTTTTTTGTTTTGTTTTGTTTTTTGAAAAGCCTAAATTTAATCTGTTCATCATATAAAGCGATCGTGTCTCCTCAGAAAATTTGGACTAAACCGCTCAACATGGATTAGTTTTACGATCTCTTTATGAACTTTTTGAAGCGTCACAGTGGTAGTTGCGTAGCTGTCAATGGAGGGACAGAAACTCAGATTTCATCAGAAAGCTCTTCATTTGTGTTCTGAAGATGAATAAAAGTCTTACGAGTTTGGAACGACATGAGGGTGAGTATTAATGAGAGAATTTTAATTTTTGGGTGAACTCTGACACTGGTGTGGCTAATAAAACTATAGGGTTTCTGAATTCTACATAGCTCTTTTAACAGCAAATAAGCTATTAAATAACATATAAGTTGTAGGGCTTTACTGTGATTTATAAGTGCTGCCAACTGTTATCAGAAATTATTCCAATTCAGCCTACATCCTACTGACCATCTGTAGAAACCAGCTTCAAATTAAGCTGGTTTGGTGTGGTCTACTTATCAACCACCTACCATGTTCCAAAACGCAGATCGAGCTGGTCATGCTGGTTGACAAGCTGGTCTAACTGGTTGTTCCAGGTGCACTCGAATATCACAGAACAGTTCGTGTTTCCTCCTCCCTACAGTACAGATGGACCAATAACAAAACACACCTGACCTCCCGCTGGATCTCGCGATGGAGGCTTTAGAAAAGCCATTATCGTCTATAAATTCGGTCATTTCGATGGGTTTGGCGAACAGCCTTCCGGACAGTCCGCAGCATCACGCAACATCACGCAACAATGAGTGACACAGCCATTTCTTTCGCCAAGGACTTTTTAGCAGGTGGAATCGCCGCCGCGATCTCCGAGACTGCTGTTGCGCCCATAGAAAGAGTCAAGCTGCTCCTTCAGGTACGCTTTATAACGAAGTACTATATCTACATTACCATATTCACACGAAATATGTAGGCTATTACATTCTAAATTAGGAAAAAATATCTTTTTCACACATTTGTCCATCTTGGTTAATAGTAGGCTTGTCCATTATAAGATCGTGTTCTTGATGACATAGCCTACATAACTTTATAATAGGCCTATAAAAAAAAATTTGAACCAATGATGATTCTGAAATATGATTCGCCTGGACTGGAGCCAAAACTGTTGCTGGTTACGCGCATCTGGCACAAACTGCGCGCTATATTTCAGTGTTGTTCGTGTTTGGATATTTCAGCAAGCAGTTTGCTTTGTGTAGAATCAGTTTAACAGCATTAAGTTAAAGTGAACTTTATCATTCAACATGCATTGTGCTTGTGCATTGTAGACGTTTTCTTGAATTCTTGAATTCAGTTAAACTACTTTTGTGAAAATTGAGAGGAAGGCTATTATATCTCTAAATATTTTTCCATAAAGTATTAACGATTAAAATGTTTTATTTGAGAAAGTAGCCTAGATACATAATCTGTCAATCAGGGGACTATTCGCATTCTAGGTATTTATCCAAGCTATGAACAAATTATTTTGTCAGTAGCCTAACATAAAATCTGCTTTTTCAAAAAAGATGAAAATCCAAAACCATGTAATGCTGAGTCTGGCATGTTTTCTTCACATTGTCAAATTCCAAATATACCCCTCAAATGCCCATATGCCTCATTTCAGAGGTGACCAAAATTGCAATAATAAATCAATCAGAAGCTCAGAGCTATAGAAATGCATCTTTATATTTACAAATAGGCTAATATTGCGAGTACAGTATATAGGCTATATTACATGATTCCCAATCTGCTACAATGCCAGCGAGCAGCAGCTTCACACAGCAAAACAGATTATAATCAGCACAATCTTTTTTTGTCGACTTGCTCAGTTTCCAGGTCTTTCAAGCGCACAACCTCTATGTACTGTAATTCAACTCTCGGCTTGACCTGCATTGGGCTGTGGCTCCCATGCTAATGAAAACGATCTGAAAATCATAATTTTGGTGTAGAAAAGTTACAAACTGGTATTGAAATATTTTGTTGACTGACTGACATCTTCGTCAACAAGATCGTGCAGACAATTAGAATTCTTTAAATGATGTGCTGATATTTAATTGTTTGAAAAACTGTGCCATTTTCTTACAGATCCAGCATGCCAGCAAGCAAATCGCAGTAGACAAACAATACAAAGGTATTGTAGACTGTTTAGTACGTATTCCCAAGGAGCAGGGCTTCCTGTCCTTCTGGAGAGGCAACTCGGCCAATGTCATTAGGTACTTCCTAACACAGGCTCTCAACTTTGCTTTCAAGGATAAGTATAAGAAGATTTTCCTGGATGGCGTTGACAGCCGTACTCAGTTTTGGAGGTACTTCGCTGGTAACCTGGCGTCTGGTGGAGCTGCTGGAGCCACGTCTCTGTGCATCGTCTACCCGCTCGACTTTGCCAGAACCCGTTTGGCTGCTGATGTCGGGAAGACTTGTGCGGAGAGAGAATTTTCAGGCCTTGCAAACTGTTTAGGAAAGATCTTCAAGTCTGATGGTGTGAGGGGCTTGTATCAGGGCTTCAACGTGTCTGTGCAAGGCATCATCATCTACAGGGCGGCGTACTTCGGCATCTATGACACTGCAAAAGGTAGCTTTTCAAGACCAGAATCTGTCACCATCAGGGGCTTAGCTATAGGGCGGCACGATAATCAGGATTATTTTACTCGAATTATAATTGTGATTATTAATCATTTTTTCATTTGAGAAATGTCTTTACATTTTTTTTTTATTATTGCTCTTTCATGCACAGATATGCAAAGATAGGTGCATTTATTCAGCAACCACAATTGCAAATAATGTAGTTTGCAAAAAACATGTTTGGAGGCTTGTTACCAATTTAAAATAACTGAAATGTCAAAAAAAAAAAAAAAAACAAACACATTTTCAATGTAAAAAAACAATGGGCCAATGGTAACACTTTATTTTACAGTGTCATTGTTACATAGTATGTTACATTTAGTTACTATAGTAGTAACTATAAATTAGGCATAATTACATGCAACTAACCCCAAACCAAACCCTAATCCTAACCCTATAGTTAGTACATGTAGTTAATTAATATTACTCAATACTTAAATGTATAATTAGTGTGTAACAAATGCACCTTAAAATAAAGTGTAACCATTTATTTTAAAGTGTCCTTGTTGCAGTGTAGTAAAACATTTAAGTACTGAGTAATATTAATTAACTACATGTACTTGGTTAGGATTAGGGTTTGCTATAGGATTGGTTGAGTGAAATTATACATAATTTATAGTTATTACTTCAGTAATTACATGTAACATGTGTAACAAGGACATTCTAAAATAAAGCGTTACCTTGCAGTATTAATTATAAAGGATTTATCCATGAACATCATAATTTTTTTATTGGCTCGAGGGTGGGGCAAACTCTCACTCACATGAGATCTACCAAATCAAAGTCAAAAATTTGTTTATTATGTCCTCAAACCAGGAACCTCCAACATTTGCAAAACAAAGCGTAAAGAGGGCGGCACGCTGAACGACAAGCACCACGTCTTTAAAATATGAGTAGATCGTTTTCTATGTGTGTGCACTACTGGTGGCAACATTCTGCATCTGTCATGACGTCCAACTACGACTCTAGAGGCTGTTTAAGGTTCCCCACCACACCCATGTACTGGCCGATGAGGGCCCCAAGAGCCCCCAAATCCTAGGACAAAAAAACAAACGAACAAATAAAATAAATACATAATTACTTTGGGCCCTAATAAAAAATAATCTTTTGGAAAACAATAGGGCCCTTCACTCTTTCAGTTCTTGGGCCCTTCAGCTCTACACTCAGGGCCGTATACCCACCATAGAGGTCCCTGAGGTCCAGACCTCGGTATATAATAAAGATTGTGAAATAATTGCCTAAATGAACTCTACTTTAGGGCTGTAAAGATATTGCACAACACCAAGATAACCGACCTCCTCATCTGAGCTGTCAGCAGTCTGTCACCATTCGTCAATGTCAAAATGTTTGAGATGACCAATCAAATTAAAGATTTATGTTCACAGAAGCTGAGCGCGAATTCCAGCGTGATAAAACATTTCCTATTTGACCGCTGTTTTATGATAGAAATGTAATCAGTGATGCAAACTAATACAATTTTGTTTCAGAGCAGTTATTGTTCAACACTTCTACATGGGGTTGGGACAACCTTTTTTTTTGTCCTGTTAAAGGCACACTATACAAGATTTGTACATTAATATAACAGCTTCGAAAATCATTTTGATGGTAAACGGACTCGTAGTAGGGCGAATCATCCCAATAGCAAAGCTAAGGGGTTGACCAGCAATGCAGGTTTGAGAGGTGGCGCCCCAACAAATCTCGCGAGAATCAACAACATATGAAGCAGCCTCTATGGAAGACACTAGCACGCATTTCAGACGTGAATCATTGAAGAGCCGACGAAGAAAGCGCGGTCGGAAGAGTGCAGAGACGGTTCTGCGTGAGTGGTATTTACGACAGGAACGTTAAATACAAGTACTCCATAGGAGTCGCTGTTTGAGAAAAACAGAAACTGCATAGTGTGCCTTTAATAGACTTGCACTTTCATAACTCCTGCTTCTGAAAATTGTTAGCTGTTGGTCTTATATTGTAACCCTTATTGGGCAACGGCATCCATTTTGGTATGTTTGAAGCATGTGTGTTTTACAGGCATGCTGCCCGACCCTCAGAACACTCATTTCGTGGTCAGCTGGATGATCGCTCACACAGTCACTATTGTCGCCGGGTTCATCTCGTATCCCTTCGACACGGTACGCCGTTGCATGATGATGCAGTCTGGACTTAAAGGAGGTAATAATATCCAAAAACTGTTTTCCTCACGTTCCATCCAAAATCTGTGTTTGTTTGGTTATGTCTTTAATGTCATGAGTGTTTAATTCTTTTATTTCAGCTGATATAATGTACAGCGGCTCGCTGGACTGCTGGAGGAAGACTGCGCGTGATAAAGGCGTCAAGGCCTTCTTCAAGGGGGCCTGGTCTAATGTTCTCAGAAGCTTGGGTGGATCCATCGTCCTGGTGCTGTACGACGAGCTCAAGAAGAACATGTAACACTTCACAGAGTTACACTGTTTGAAGAAAAAATGTTCAAACCTGTGTATTATGTGAATTGCATGTGAATGCTTTACTCGTGAGGCTGGACTACATTCTTACAAGTTCTTTATATTATCTATGGTTCCCTGAAGAACATCCATGGAACCTTTTTTGTTGCACAAACGTGTTCTTTAGATTATAAAAAAGATGGTTCTTTTCAGAACTGTTCACTGAAAGGTTCTTTAGGGAAACAACGATGGTTCTTCTATGGCATCACTGCAAAAAACCCTTGGAACCTTTATTTTTAAGGGTGTTGTACTATAGTTATATGACACGTGCAGTTTTTCTTTTCTTAAATGCCTTAAATTCTTTCCTTGACTTATCACTGGTCAATGTTGTCATTCAGATATCAAATACAAATACACAAATTGTAAGCCTTTTTTTCCCAAGATTTCAATTAACTGTAAAATTCCATCAAACTGAATTGAATAATATTTACATATTATTCATATTTTGAATTAAGAATTTTAAATAATAATAAAAAAAACTTTTGTATAAATCTTAAATTTAAACATATTTTCTTTTATTTTTTTATGAATATTAATCACATAAACTAAAGGGTCCATTCCCTTGTTCCATTAAGATTTCTAGAACATGTTCTGGGCCCATAAGGATGTCAGAGGACTCCACCACACTGTCCCGTCTCCCCCTCAGTGACGTCCTGCTCCCTTTGGTCTGTTTTTACTCGTGACTTGAATAAAGTCAACTTACTGAAGTCTACTGTTGTAGTCTAAGGTTGTTAATATGATCTGCCATAAAAATAACCTGTTTGGAACATTGTCATTTTAGTTTTTAATTTTAAATTAACTATTTTTTATTAGTTATATTTTTAGTTTTCATGTTAATCTGAGTAATATTTTTTTTAGTAATTCAGTTATGTGCTTTTTGTTGGCCACAGTTATTGGGTAAATATCTCTGAAGTATTTTCCCATTAATATTTACATTTTTAAGCACACCAGGGTGACTAGGAACATGAAATTGTCCAGCTATGACTTCTTGTTTCACAGAAGTTTAAATATGAGGAAACACAAAGGCCAAATTCCCTTAATCATCCAACACAATGAGTGAAACCAAAGAATATAGTTCTGATGTGCAGCAAAAGATTGAGCTTCACAAAATAGAAAGTGGCTGTAAGAAAATAGCTAAAGCATTGAAAAGTGAAAGGTCCAATCAACTAAATATGTTATGAATCTGCCAGGAAGAGGACGTGTGTGTTTATTGTCTTAATGCACGGCGAGGAGAGAGTTTGAGAATTGCAGAGATTAAGATCTTGGGATCAGAAAGCTGAAAAAAAAAAAAACCTCCTACATCGCCACATGTTGTTTTGGAGGTTTTCAAGGAAAATCCTCCTCGCTCCTCCAAATATTCAGTTGTCAGACACGACTAGAACTTCAAAAGGGGCCGCATTTTATGTTCAGATGAAACTAAAAAAAGAGCTTTTTGGCAGCAAACACACCAGATGCAAACAGGGATTGCTCGCGGTTAAATACTGCTGGATCTTTAATGTTATGGGCCTATTTTTTTGCTGGAGGTCCTGGACATCTTCTTCAGAAACATGTAATCATGGATTCTAGCAAATACCAAGAGATAAAAAATCTAAACTTGACGACCTCTGCTAGAAATCTTATAATGGGCCGTGGTCGATCTTAAACAAATCAAAATCAACACAAAAATGTGTCACTAAGCACAAAACCAAGCTTCTATCATGACCATCCCGTCCCCAGACCTGAAATGAGTGGGTGAACTGAAGAGAAGCGCCAACATGGATCTGGAATCTGACGGATCTGGAGAGATGTCGGTCATAATTATTGGCACCCTTTTATTAAATACTTTAAGCAACCTCCTTTTGCCAAGATAACAGCTCTGAGTCTTCTCCTATAATGCCTGATGAGTTTGGAGAACATCTGACAAGAGATCACAGATCACTTCATGTTTTTTTATTTATGAAATATTTAACGATTTGAACCCTACACAAAGGGGGCCTCGTGCTGAAAAGTTTGAGAATCACTAGCATACGCATCCTGAAACAGTTTTGTTATATCTATATATCTGTTTCTAATTTGTTCTCGTTTATAAAGCCTTTAACCCTGGTTAAAGTTTAGCAAAATAGTGATGTTGTGCCAACAATGTAGCATATTACTCTTTGAAAAGTTTGACATGCTTTAAAAACATTATAGTGAACAACTTTCCAAAGCAGCTTTAATGGAAATATATATATATTTATATATTTTTTACAGGGGAATAAAAACAGTGTGGGATAAAATTCAAAATCTTCTCCATTGAAGACAGCACAGCCTCCAGTTGACACATATTTTATGCAAATATAGGTACAGACATACAAATGTTAATTTGAGCAGATATAATGGGTGACCAGTGTAGACATGATAATATTGGACTAATGCGACCACATCTTCTGGACCTGCTCAGAGCTCCTGAGGTTCCTGGGTTTTAAAAGAGCTGTGCTTTATTAACGGAGATAATGGGTCATCCATCTAAAAGCTGTTTACGGTAGTCCACCATTGAAGTTATGATAGATACGTAAATGTCTTCAAAATGACAATTACTGTCAAATATGACGCTGAAATAACTGAATCATCAATGTGTCATAAAACCAAAGAGTTGATGAAATGACTATGGAAGTCAATGAGGCTGTCTGGTTACCAACATTCTTCAGAATATCTTATTTTGTGTTCAACAGAAGAGAGAAGCTCATACAGGTTGTGGAACAACTTGAGGGTGAGTAAATGATAACAGCATTTTTATTTTTAGTAGCAAAATCTGAGTTTATGCACAAGGCATAATGTACATTCAGCTGGGCATTAAATAAAACCCCAAATAAACCAAAAGAACATTATAGTGCTTTTTTTTTTATTTTTTATTTTTTTTTTACTATCCGCTAAATATAAGTCAGACAAATGAAATTGTGCATCTAAATATTCAATGCTGATTAAATATTTTATATGGAGTAACTGAGCTAGTATAATTTACTCTGTCTGGATCATCCTTGAGCAAATAGACATTGAACACTTGCCATCAGAACAACGAGAAGTATCAGGACAGGTGTGGCAGTTCTTCCAGCACTATTGTTCACATCAAGCGATGTTCCTCCACCTGATGATAGGAGAGAACGATTATTAGAGTGTTATTAAAGAGGGCCAAATATGCTGTTTTACATGTTCAGCTTTCTTTCGTGTGTAATATTGCTGTTTGAGGATGACGGTCTGCAAAATCACAAAGTCCCTCCAGCGGGAGTTATTCTCTCTATGAACTCCCTCAAACGCCTCAGTTGTGGGAACAAACACGTCACAATATTCTTCTTTTAAATAATTCCCACCAAAGCCATACGCAAAATATGTGAAAACATTCAAGCATGAAAACCTATTCTAGTAGAGCCCAAACATCTAAGTCAAGACTTTGTACAAGGGTATTGTGACAGCGTTTTAATTCTACATAAAATGTAAAACTATAGGGAATTATCCGATTGTTACTCACTTTGGGTCAGAGTCGGCGACTTCACATTTACCCAGAACACACTGCGCTGCTGAGCTACGGTGGCCCTGAGGAAGTAGTGGACAAATAATGAAGGGTTTTAAACATTTCTATGGGAGGAAAAAAAGCATTCAAATATCACAGTCTTCATTTTTCACAATTTGATCAAAATACAACTTCGATCATTAGTAGGCCTACAGTCATGTGTCAGTTTGAGATTGTAACTGTTCACTCTTACATGAAGAAGATGCTCTTTGCCGTAGCCGGTGGAGTCCAGGTGTAGACGGTGGAGTTGTTTTTGATGTTGACGTTGGCATGTGTGATGGCTCCTTGCTGGTTTCCTGAACACTAGAGATCACATGTGACATTCAGAAACTACAATTACCAAATCTATCGACCTTATTTTCAACACAAGAGCGGGAGCGGCCATTTGCAAATCAAATGTGTCTGGCTTCCGCTGTCAATCGCTTCCAGTTATTCATTTCCAGTTATGCTGCTTGATATTGCAAACTGGTATTTCCTACCACGTTATTTGAATGTATTGTCATAACACACTGGTTTGTAGTGCAGATCGTTTTACCTTTACTGCACTTTGTTATTTTTCTACTTATTTACATCGAAAGTCTCGCGCATTCACAGAAAATAGTTTACTTCTGCGTTACAAAATACGGAGGATAACGGCTGTGATTTACTTATAGGTATACTATACCATACATTGGTTATACCACCAAAAAATGAGGAGAAAGCCAGTTTAAATCTTACAAAATGGTTATATATGTGAAATCCCTCAGAAGAATCTTCCATGCATCGCAGTTTGCATGACATTTGGAGCATGGAAACTTTGATCATCATGGTCATTTTTTGGGGTGCAGTGCAGTCTAATATTTCTAAATTAAGTGGTTCTGTCTTATTTAAATCATTTCTAATCATATTACGCTTCTATTGTACCACAATGTTTAAACCCCATATCGCACAGGTATGATGTCTGCTAAAGGGCGTTTCATCTGGAAAGCATCTGTTGTGTACAAAAATCTGATAAGCGTCTTAGAAAAAGAAATCAAAGAATAAACTCATAAATCATAAAGACATTTTCTAGATGTCTAATTTAACATCTGACAGGAAACAGAGACATATTGCAGGTGAGCAAAATACATTTTGCAGATGTAAATGCAGACATCAAATAGACGTCTCCATGATGTGTGTGTGTGTGTGTGTGTGTGTGTCAGATATAGCCCACAGAAAGCCTCACCACTAAGAACTTTGTGTTGCTTGGAGGAGTCTGCCAGGTTCCTAATGCTTGTGTGTCGGATCCAGAGCGAGCCTCAAGGAGAACGCCACTATAGTCTGGACCTTTGATTACAACTGGATAACAACAAATTAATAAACATTTTCAATTGGAGATGCTATCACCACTTTAACCCCATTTTAGGTATTGATATGATATATCCCCTCACTTTTGGCCACTATTGTATTTGTTTTCAATGACCCTACAAGTTTGATTAAATCAAAATATGAGGAAACTATTTTATATATATTTTAAATATATATGTATTTTACATATATACGCTGCTGAGCTGATACGTATATATAAAATATATATACGTACCTGTAATATATATATTTTAAATATGAGGGAAGAACAAAAAAACCTGGTTTAACTAAACTAAACCTGGTTAAGGTATTTATCTGACAATATTATTTAGCAAATAAAAAATAGGCAAACTTCAGCCACAGGTTTTATTTTATAAAAAAGAATGCTTAGAAAAATAAAAAGCTCACAGGAAAAAGAAAAAAAGAAAAAGAAAAAGCATACACTGACTACAGCATAATCATTTATTAATATTTTGTTGGCTCTCTATTGTTTCTGCATGTGTTACTAGTTTCTTTGAAAATTATTATTTGGCATGTTTCATTGCATTATCAACAAAAACAATAAAATAAAACAATTGACTCCAAGCACATCTACACAATATGCTTAAAAAAAATCTTTGAAAAAAAAAAGGGAAAAAAAGAATAGCATTTGAAAATAGGGTAAACACCAATACTGTACATGCCTAAATTAAATAACTTAAACAAAAATGCAGTTAATATATTAACAGAAATTGGCCTAAGTGTTAAGAAACGTCATGGTGACAAAGATGCAATTTAAAAAACAAGGTGAAACAGAACCAAACCAAAGTCATCTCTGTTCATTTTTAACCCTGATACATTTATGGAGGACAATACACTTTTATTTCTTGATTGAGAGTTTTCCATGACATAAAACTTCTTGGTATTCCAAATATGATTGATTTACATGACAATTTAGTGAGAACTTTGAATTCAGTCGCGCAGATCTTGGAAGAAATCATGCAAGAAAAATGTCAAGAATTAATAAATAAAATGTTTCTTCTAAAAACAGCGGTGAGTGAGCCGTCGTATTTTCTCCAACTGGTCCTCACCTGTGATGGGTTGTCCAGGCTGTAAAGTGGCGCTGCTCGTCTGGATGGTGTATGGAGCAGGGTTCGGCTGGGGCAGTATTCCTCCATGCCTCGGCATCATATCCACACATGCTGAAGCTGGAGCCCCGTTAGGAAAGGACAGAGCAGACGTCAAAACTTGAAGTATGACCACCCCGAAAAACACAGCGTCCATCGTTCCTGAAACAGCTTTTTTAACAGCTCATTTGAAATAATAACATCCAACACAAACAAATTTATACACACAGATACTTGCAGTGGACATTCGACTTTTGAAAGGCACTTTTGCTGAGTCACAATTGCATAAAAAATGGATACTTCACGGCAACACGCCATGCTGCCCCTCCCATGCATAGCGTATTCACATGGGGTCAGGTGAGACGGATTCTCCTCGGTTTCGGGAATCTGTCATTGATCTGGACAAAGAAACAAAGACAGCCTCTGTTGGGAAGGAAATAAGCACGGAAATGTGTAATTCGACTTGCCAGACTCATGCTCGTCCCACTGATATGATGAGGGTTGGTTGGTCATGGGGGGATCTAAGAATTGGGTGTTTGGTAAACAGCCTTTTTTCTTAGTGTGATGTCATTCACTAGTTAAATTGTTAAAGGCTTTATTATTCAGAAAATGTTCACAGACCTAAAGTGTTATAGTCTTAAGCCACACTTATGATCACAAAAAAATAAAGATATGACCAATGTCAAATGCAAACAAATGAAGACAGACGTTTCTACTTGTCTTTGCAATGACTCCACCAGTTGGAGTGAAGGTGATTTTCTGAAGGCATGTTCACACAGGTGGTTTATCATCACAATACATATCAAATGTTACCAATTAAAATCATGAAATACCTTTTTTTCATCATGCTATTACAGGTTTGGAACAACATGAGTGAGTAAACAGCACAATTTTAGTTTTAACTAAAAAGATTTTACTGTAGCGTCTTTAAGTTAGTCTTCTAAATTTTTTCTTCCATACTGGTCATAATTTCCTTTAAGGCAGTTTCACAAAAAGGTAGATTGGTCCAAGACTGATTAGCCTTAACTAATAGCTAGTTGGACAGACTAGCTCTTAAGACAGTGTAAGGCCTGCCCAATCGGTCCAACGACTGTCTTGTCATTGGCAAAGTAATTTAGTTCCAATTAAACTTTTATCTGACTCCATTTTATCACAACCTCTAATTTAGGTTGGAATGCCAATTGGTTATTGGTCATTTATATAATAGTTTGGCTACACATTTGATTATTCTATTCAACTCTGTACTTTATATTTTACCCACTCATTATGAATCTATGTCGCTTTGAGGTCCTCTCGACGGCCGTTTAACGCGGGTCTCATGATCACAATCTCATCAGTTTTTGGTCACTAAGCAGAGGTAATTGGCTAATATCCTAGATGGTCGCATTCGCGCTTAGTCTATCTATGATATTATGTATAGTCCCCATGGATCTGTATACACTTGAATTAAAATTACACTATCTCTAGTCAGAGGTCATGGCCACTACTACAGATATAAGCCGACCAATATTACTTCTCTGATAGTAGCTTTGGGTTTGTCCACTCAAAACTGGACCTTAGTACGTTACTAATCTGACGCAGTTTTGCGGTAACATGCGCATTCGCTTAATCTACTTGGGAAAATAATTTCAGAGTAAGTCAGAATAAAATCAAATGTAACAATTTATTATGTCAGCTAAATGTATTATGCCAATTACATAATCAATTCAAAGATAATCAATACAAAACATAAAATGCTCAGAGATAAAGAGTGAAAGATATACCTGACTCAAGAAAATATTATACATGAGGCTGAGTGTCTGAAATACATTTCTTTATAAACTCAGCCCACAAACGGTGCTAAATATGAGAATTTGCATTCATCATGGTCTCCAGAGTTTACACCTTTTGAGGACAGGATGGCATTTGCATGGAAGACAAACCCCCTTTGTAAGCAAGATCTCTCTAAACTCTTAAAAACGTATTACCTTTTGTTTTACTTCATTGGGGATGAGACCTTTGTACCGGTCACACAGACATTTCAAATGATACCAAACATGTATAGTGTTGTATGATAATTGTTCACATTAAACCATATAGATTTTTGGGTGAATTTCAGGTGATCTCAGCATGAGAGAGAGAAGGAATGGGGGAAAAGAAGTGAAGGGAAAGAAATGTAAATTAATACAATACTGAGGTGATTGATTTCATCTTTGGTGGGGATGCTAGTTTCTCTAGAGAGTTCAAATGATAATTTCCTTTGTTTTCTCAGAGAGTTGCCGTTCACACAACTGGCCCCTGTAGTGGGTGTACACTCATCTATCATTTATCAGTTACATACAAATCAATATATGTGTGAAATGAAAAGAAATACAAAAAGTTTGTTTGGTGATTTATTAGAGATGTCTTCTTGAAACATTTTCCTCACAGATAAAATCTATACATCCATTGACGGAAGTCACAATGTCCAAGACTGTTACTTTTTCCTCTTCTGTGATCTTCTTTGATTTCTTTCTGATGGCCGTTTTGCGCCCCTTCTCGCCCCTTTGTCCTCTCTAAACATGATTGCTGGTCCTTTAGCCGCTGGCGTGGTGGTCCTATTCTTTATGAAGTCCTCTTTGACCATAGGCTCGATGATCGCACCCATTGTAGTGACAACTTTAGGCTTCGTCATCTTCTTCACAACGCTCTGTGTGTTCCACGTCGGCCCAATAGGAGTACGGATGCAAGATTCAAACTGCGCCGTGTTTTCAAAGGGAAACGGTAGATGACTAACCTAAGAAAAAACAACAATAATAATTAGAGAAATGCAGGATTGGGCTTCCTTTCAAATCATCAGATAGCATTTGAATTGGCCGCACTCAGGATGTTGAATTGAATTTCAGCTCCTGTCACTTGTTACAGTCAATGCAAAAAAAATTAATTCAACAAAATCATCTAATTTGTTTAGCATCTCAAATTCAGAAAATCAATGCACTCACAAAAATGAGATTCTAATACTCAATATATCATACTATCAATTTCATATTTTTGAGTGTGGCATGCAATTGCCAGGTGATTGTTTACCTGATGGGGAGCGAGTGAGGCATTTCTCTTCTCTGATATGATGACATCAGGCAGTTTCTGGTCTTGCCTTGGAGGCGGTGGGGGCATTTTCACCCTAAACCTACAGAGACAAGTGAACCATTAGAGCACTTTGCACTTTTCGGAAGGAGGGGCTTCATAGAGACAGAAACTAAACCAAGTGACACTGACAGACTGAGAAGAGAGAGGCTGCAACAATCTCAAATATTCGAGAAATATAAGTTGTTTTTTTTTACCCATTCTAGCAGAGCCTAAAAACTAAACCAAGACTTTGTAAAAGGGCATTATGGGTCCTCTTTAATGGTAGCACTCGTTTTAAACCGTTCATTAAGTTTTTATGGTTGTAACCTTTTTTACATGAACAGTATTAAATTACTGTCTTGTTAACTATTGGGAACTTTAGAGAAAAGCTGCATTACCTAAAACAGCAGCCCAAAGCAATACATTCAATATAAAGTCGATTGGTTACATTCAACTCAATGTTACATCACATTAGTTCGCATTATTATTTCTCTGTCAGTGTGGCCAAGGTGATGTCAGTCAAAAAAGGAAAGTTATTACATTTTGATCATAGATTACAAAAAAAAAAAAAAAAAATCCTCAGGAATAATGTGCACTGATGTTTGGAAAAAGGGGAAATTTGGATTGCATGTTGACTATATATGTTTAAAGGTTAAGTGTGTAATTTCTGGTCAACTTGCATCACCAGACAGAACTGCTAAAACAATGACTGGTTTCAAACACTCCCCTTGTCTCAACCAATAGCTTGAGTTTGAAATTAAGCGGTTTGTGAGTCAGTGTCTCCATTTATGGTCGTTAAATGCTCAGGCAAATAGAGCATTTTGAGAGTCACAGTGTTTTTGATGGTAATCAACAAATGGCTTATAGTTGTCTCTGCATATTAAAGTCCATGTGAATCAGCTTGATAAGAGCGGTTTTCCCTCGAAGTGTTGACATTCCCAATTTAAACATGAAGAGCACATGCCTTTTTAAAACAAGAAAAAAAACAGGAGCATTTAGCATACATTTAAGATTAAAATGTTTGACGTTGTTCATAGAATATTGTGTGTAAATTTAAAACCTAGTCCACTTCAATACTTTGCATTGTGGGTACAGCAATAATATGCAAGAAGGCTGACTTAAAAACTTGCACTAAGTTATCGGTAGTGGTCTCAGTAATATTGATGATATCATGATATTAATGCATCAGCAGTTTAAAAAAAAAGATTGTTCCAAATAAATTAGTAAATTTTGTGCATTGCCAGTTGAGTTGTGTGAGCTGAAGAGTAAATGAACAAAACAACTGTTTTGATGGAGGGTTATTTAATGCTTTCTATGAGATTCATCAGACATATACACAACAAACGTAAAATTATAAATTAAATTGAATTGTCTCAATGCAAAATTACGCCAATGCTATTGAATTTACGCAAAGTGAATTTAAGGGCGTTTACACCTGGTCACTTCATGCGTGTTTACTGATCAGATAGCTCTGATTTATTAAAATTATTCCATTTACACAGTCACATAAATGTGTTTTTACAAAACCAGGGTTGCTGCACATTTTTTAAAGTCAAATTGAAGGCTTTTTAAGACCTTTTTAAGACCTGAAAAAAAAATCTAAATCAATACCGTACATTAGGAGTGTATGCAGAAATTAATTTTTTATTTATTTATGGGCAAAATTTGCCATCTTAAATAGATTTCCAGGGGCATTTTCAGCTATATATGGACATTTTTAGATGTATGCAACACATTTGATGTCAAATTCTAACATTAAAACTAAATTTTATTAGAATAATAACACAATACCACTCTTACCAGTCAAATTAAATCATTAAATCAAAATCCATCTTTGCAGTGGAGGTGACACAGAAGCAGCATCAGAACTGGCATTAATATATTTACACTGCATTTACAATTGCATAAATAAAGCTATGAGATATATATATTTTTTAATTCAATATTTAAATATGAAATGATTTATAATTTTAACGTTTTAATTAAAGGGTAGCTACTTTAAATATGAAACTGCAACCGCCAGTAGGTGGCGGCAAGTCACAGTTTTAAGTGAGTTGAGGGAGTCATTCATTCAACCGATTTGTTCAAACGGCTGATTTATTCAGGAAAGAGGCAAGTGATTGTTCACTGAATCATTAAATTGATTCGTTCAAAGCGGATTTCAGTAAAAAAAAAAACCATTGCTGTCTGTTGCATTAAGACTGCTACGTTTTCATTTTGAAATTCTCGTTGGCGAAATAATAGGAAAACAATTGTACGAGACTATAAAATGTAACTCACAATGTTAATTTATCGTTCATTTAACTGTTGTATAGAATAAATCACATTTGCAATTGTGCACAGTAAAACAGCACTCTTGTTCATGTGGATATTGTAATAACAACATATGATATATTTGAGGACATACCTATAACTGTACTGACACATCACGCAGTGAAAGCACAAGAGACAAATGCGATGTCAGTTCGCAGTGCCTCGTACATCGTTAAAACAATGTCCAGTTTCGTCTGGAGTGCGTCTCAGAACAACTCCTGAAGTGGTTTGAGTTAAATCCTTCTCGAATGCGTTTCGGAGGGCATTTACACCGGGTCTTTACACAATCGGATAGCTATTCGATCTGAGAAAACGCATTAAGTGACGAAAGGGAAACATTTTGAAATGTTATTAAAAAAAAACAGATTTATCACTCTTACCTTCTGCGTTTCCAGCGGGAGGGTTTGAGCCCCACACCCCCCCACTCCCCCCAGCCTGGCAGGGTCAGGTCCACCACTTTGGGCCTCGCTGCAGCTTCCTGTTTCCTTTTGTCTTTCATGAAATCAGAAATGACATCATCCCCAGCGAAAGCCTCCTTGATGATAGAAATCTGTTCATCATGCTCCTAACAAGAAAGTGAAACCATTTTAAACAGGAAAAAGCAGCATTTGATGTTTCTTGCAAGAACTCAAAAACCAAATGTCAAAGTTAATGGAGACAGACTGTAGTCACGTTTGATGATTCAATGGGATGGACAGAATATTAGGTTTGCTTGAGTATTTTTGTCCACGAGAACACATTATCCATCTATATCTGACAGTCAGTCTTGTTAGTCAAATAAAATGTGTCGTCTACCCTCATGATCTATTGGTTACATACATCCCCCCCATTCAACTCACATCTTCAACCACTGTTGGCAAAAAGGGAACTTTGATGACTGTGGCTTCTTTGGTAAGTACTTCACGGAGGTTGATTTCCTTGTTCTTCTTATTGGTTGGCGCTGAAGTCGCCTCTGCAACAGCTGTTTGAGGCAGAGATGGAGCCACAGTGGGTTGGGGCTCGAAAACCTCACCCAAAACCTCCAGATCTTCTATATTCTGGACTCGAATCGGTCCTTCATCCAAAAGTCCCTCTCCATCTTCTTGCCCTTCCTGTGACTTCTCAGTCCTCATAAGCTTGAAAAGGGTGTTAAACTCAGAAACATCCTCCTCCTCATCATCATTCTCCTCATTGTCAGAAATCTGCACCACATCTTCGCCAACCACCTCGCTTGCATGCTCTACTAAAAGAATACAAGACAAATAGTTTGAATGAAAATCATCACATACACTGTCATTTAAAACTCTTAACTTTTTCACATTTTTATTCAAATACAAGTAGGTCAAGTCTATTAAATCATCAGAAATGATGCAAAAGTAAGCTGTCAAGAAGTTAAAGGCATTTTTCAATGAACAAGTAATGGATTTTCACCCCAAAATGTGAATCATCATAATTTACTCATCCTCATGTCATTCCAATCCCGTAAGCATTTCATTCATCTTCACAACACAGATGAATATATCAAACAGCACCTACTCCTTTTAGTCCATCCATTGAAAGTCCATTCAACATTTTCAAGCTTCAAAACATTCATGAAGAGACAACCACTTTACATGATGAACAGATTTAATGTAGGCTTTTCTTCAGATATAAACATTGATCAATTCACTCATATAAAGCACATCAAATATAGCAAACACAATCTCAAATGTACTTGCTTGATGCGCGAGAACCAAGGCAGTTTCAAGTAAGAACGGTTGAGATTCTGTTGACCATATCTGATGTGCTTTATATGAGTGTATTGATCAATGTTTATATCTTAATAAAAGCCTAAATTAAAACAAAGCATATTTCTCGTCAGAAGACTTAAATTAAACTGCTTGATTCCAATGGATCAATGTCTTTATGAACTTTTTTGACAAGTTTGGTTGTGTGGACTTTCAGTGGATGGACATTAAAGTAGTTGGTGCTGTTTGATAAACACCATAAGTGAATACAAAAAGCTGAATGGCAATTTGAAACCATTTAAATACTGTACATTTTTTCTGCGTGACGATAGCGGTTGTCAGAAAAGGAAAGTTGCACAGCAACTTTTGTTTCCCAAAGTAACTGCTTTGATTTCTACTCTTCTACAAGTGCCACAGACTTTCAGAGAGTGAATTTCGTTCAGACCATCTGCCATTTTTTACTTATTGGTAACATGCGCAAATAATACAGATTTTTCATGCTGAACACTCTGCATTAACATTTCGATGAAAACCTGTACAACTTTCTTCTGTGGAACACAAAAGCAGATATTGTGCAGAATATTTAATCTGCTCTTTTCCAAGTAGACTGCGACTAACAGCTGTCAAGCGGTCCAAATGCACTATACAAGTCTTCTGAAGACATTCAATAGTAGAGATGCACCGATTGATCGGCTGGTGACCGGAATTGGCCGATTTTCACGTGATCGGCCGTGACCGACGACCGGCCGGTCAGTCTGACAAATGCCGATTGTGTGCCGGTCAAATGCACTCGGGCGCCGCATGATTAACATCGCACAACATCAGCATCACACATGCACACATGTAGGAAACCTCGTGAATTACGTCCGTTCAGCCCGCAAGCGCGTATTTTTCAGCGTGCATGTTAATCGATGAGTGCTTTCACAACGGGAGTGGGAGCACGAGCAGCGCGTGAGCGTCAAGCAGGAGCGTCGCGAGGCGAGCAGTGAAGCGCGTGTTTCGGCGCCGAGTCTATTTGCTGCACTGCTCGCGCTCAATTAAAAGGAAAGCACACTTTTGATGGATAAAATAGCCTAAATAGGGTTTCACAAAAAAGCGCCCAAAATGCACAGAATTTGCGTGTTTTAACAAGAACTGGGGTAGGCTATGTCAGAAAAGAAAACGAAGACTAATATTTATAGAAAATGTACCCATTTAAACTTGTTTTATTATTCAGTTTGTACAAGTGATTGCAATAGGCCTGTGTGTGAGTGCTTTGAGAAATATCTTTATACTGCAAGGCTATTTATTTTTTATTTATATATTATTTTATTGCCATTCCCTGTTTTCATACAGACGTTTAGTTTGCTAAATACATATATAAAAAATTATTGGATATTGAATGTGAAGAGGAAATGGTTCTTCCATAACACTGCACTTTAGATGTTTGAATCACCCACACCTGGAGTAATTTATAGTTCTATTTTATAGCGTTTATCTGTTCAAAAAAAAAAAAGGTACTATGCAAATTGTAAAATGTTCTATTACAGAAAAGACATAAAATAAATATTTGTGTGTGCTGTAAAGTGGTTAGAAAAAATGAAATCGGAATCGGCTAAAATCGGTATCGGCAGGTCAAACTGAATGAAAAATCGGAAATCGGAATCGGCCCAGAAAATTGTGATCGGTGCATCTCTATTCAATAGTTTTGAGTCAAACACAGACAGAGTTTCAGTCTACTTTTGATGTTTGGACTTTATTCGCCCGTCAAGTCTGATGTATGCATCACAGTTTCTAGGGCTGTGTCCGAAATCGCCCCCATACCCTTAAATAAGGCACTATTTGGAGGGCACAGCTATTTGTAGCGTAGTCAAATGTGGAGAGGTGGAGAGTAGCGTGTCAGATGTATTCCCGCATCTGTCCAGAAGATGGCGCCCGCAGCTGAATCATCCACTCCTTAGTTTTCATTCACTCCTTTAAGTGGACTATATTACTGGAGTAATGAAGGTAATAGTTAATGAGGGTATAGGGGGCGATTTCGAACACAGTCAGGGTCTAAAATCATATGCCAAAAGCAAACTGTGCTAATATACACTCACGGCGTGCTGTAACACCACAGAAATATCATGATCCTTAACTTCATCTCGATACAAAAATCTTATTTGGCCAGACAGTCAATTCAACATTGGTGTTCGGGATACCGTGAGCCCAGACACTGTAGCGTATACTGTGACTTTTCACAAGCTTAGCGTAAACGTCTGACAAGAATAAGCAGTGCTCATATAAAGATGTTGGACTTGGAAACAAGCGTTCCTTGCTTAACAAGCAGATCATATAGAGTTGGAGAATAGCATGAGGGCGAGTAAACAATGACAGAATTGTAATTTGTGTGTAAACTATTTTCATGTCTCATACCCTTTTCTTCCACAGGAGTCGAGTCCTCTTCATCAGCTTGCCTCAGCCTCCTCTTCCTCTCAAATTCTCTGAGAAGTTCCTCTTCCTCGTTTTCCTCGACTGCTGTTTCAGCCTCCTCGGGTGTGACGCACATGACCTCGGGTGTGACGCACATGACCTCGGGTGTGACGCACATGACCTCGGGCTGTTCACGTGTAAGCTGGCCTTTCATCCAGGGATTGACCGAGTCAATGATTGGCTCAGGATCGTTCACAAAATCAGGAACGGTCTCCAATTCGTCGTCCTTACTTTCATGTTCGTCATCAGAAAGCACCACCATCTTCTGTGTAAGATCCTTATTCATCTGCAACTGCTCCTGCATTGCTTTACGTGCCTGATGGGAGATACCCAAATATCACTATTGAGTTTTAGTAATGAGATTAAATATTACTCATGATTTCCATCCCATTTCGGTATAAAAATAACTTACCGAATCATCATATTTTGCCATGATGGCCTTTGATTTGGCCCACTTGCCTTTGTTCTGATGTTTGAGAGACATCCTCTCCTGTAGTGAAAACATGCAAGGAAAATATATTTTAGCCCAAATGATTCTCACTTCTTCTTCTTCATCATCATCTCTCTCCATGTTTCACCACACACCGTCATCCTGGACAGTTCCATCTTTTTCAGCTCCTCCAAAGCACCTTCAGGATTTGTCTTACACATATCTTCAAACTGCTTCAGAAACTCCTTGCGTCTGGCTTTCTTCTGAACCCTGTGATACCTGAGAAAGATATATTTTGTAGTTAAGTTAATAGACAGACGAACAAAAAGTTGTCAGAAACGCTCGGCTGAAGAACTCACTTTTTACTCTTTATTTTCTTTTCTCTTTTGGCTTTTGCCTCATAGTATGACTGGAGCGCTCTTGCCTTTTGAAGCTCAGCACGACGAATCTTCGCCTGCCAGGCAAAACAAATTGTTACAAAGTGAAATACAAAAAGAATGTAGAGTATGAGAGCAGGACTAAAAAACAAAGAAAGAAAAGTTCATTTTCTGCTTGATCAGCAAACATAAGCATCAATTTGGATCTGTATCTATCTATCTATCTATGAAGAGTTCAGATGCAAAAGCCTCTAAGTGCCGTCTGAAATTCTCTTCTAGAATGATAATTTTTATCAAGCTTGTATATTTAAGTTCAGTAATTTCACTTAAATGGCAATGAAAATTACCAGTTAATTTTCATTTAAGTGAAATTATTGAACTTAAATATACGAGCTTGATAAAAATGATCATTCTATAAGAAAATGAAGAAAATTTCAGATGGCACTTAGAGGCTTTTGGCAGAAATGTGCCAACTGGAAAAGAAACTACAGTATCCTGCCCTAAAATGTGGATTCTACCAAACCAGATTTTATAACTGCAACATACTAAAGGGCTTCCTTATAGAAATGGACACCTATCAATGGAGTCCATGCTAGCTCAAGCACATGCGGTCATTAAAGCAAAAGAAGCACATACTAGACTGGCACGATTAACCATTAAAAGATCGCAATCTCGATTCAAACACCTCTTCTGTTTCACATCTCAAGCGTCAGCAGAGCGTGAGCAGCACGTGTTTTGTCGCTGCCCATGTTAATGAATGAGAGGGTTGGTTGTCACGCTTCCGATGTGAACGCTTTCATTCATTGATGTAGGCAGCGACAAAACACGTGTTGCTCACGCTTGAGATGTGGCAGCCCTCCATACTAAAGCTTCTTGTTCCTTATGTTTATATCCATTAAATACATAGTATATAATTAATAGACATTGTTAGATTCTATCTCTATTCCAGTGTGATCAGTGCTTGATGCTATGCTGCTTATTCTCAATATCTGTACGGAAGCTGTGGATTATTGTGCTTGTACATTTTCCCACTTGTACACATTCTGTTTGGACTGTGTGGTAAAAAGTAGTGGTCGACCGATATATCGCCAAGGCCGATATTTGGCACTTTTCAAAATATCGGCATCGGCCGATAAGTTTTTCTGATTGGCCGATGTGTTGGAAGCGGGACTTTTATTTTGACGGCGCTCCGGACTTTTATTTTGACGGGCGGTGCTGAGAACATCAGCGCCTAATCACACAGCGCTCTCTCACATTCTCCGTCTTCATTAATTTACGATCTCTGTCAGTCATATCCAGCCACGGCGCTACCATTGGGCCCGGGTGGGCCTGGGCCCACCCATTTTCTACTATGGTTTTGTGTGTTTCTTCATTCTGATCTATTTGCGATCCATTCCATTCTAAACAAACAACGCAGTTTACATGCTTCGTCCTTGTTACATAATTCATTAAGATAATAATTAATAAATGCACGCATAATTATCAGTGAACTTGATAAATGTTGCAGATATGTTTTACTATGCATGCACAAACAAATGCCTTTCAACTTATGTGTGCAAAATTCTGAATAAAATTAATGTGCAGCAATTTGTACAAATAGAGAGTCTGTATGCCTATTGTATGTGTTGTAGCCATTAAATAAGCTCATTTAGTTTCATATTTGTTAAAATATTATGTTATTTTATATATATAATGTTATTTTTTCATCTATGTTGATTATGAAAAGTGAACCGCACGAGTAAGATAGGATGCGCAATATATCGAGAAACATGGAGCGGGTCAGACATGATTTTAACCACTTAATTAAGTTTTGTTTTGTAGAAAGCCTTTTTTTAAGTGAATTTCGTTTTGTATAAATTGTATCTTAATTTTAATAATTTTTTTATCAACCAATTGCCTGGATTTAATAAATAAGAATATAGCAGACAATATAATCATGGAGGTGCTCGCACGGTCACTTACATTGCTCGTGAACAGGAGTGCATCTCATCCTAACTCAGCATATGCCTCACAGACATGAAATATATCTTAAGAAAGCTTGAAATGTCTTTTTAACAATTTAAAAAGAAAAGAAATAGGCTACTCTCTGATTATGTAATCCATGATGTGCATCTCTCTATAGGCGCGTTCACTACGGAGTAGGCGATCGTCAACTTCATCTTTACAGCGGTTTTTGCTGTTAATAAACTAAAAATAATAGGCCTATAATTTTATTGAACAATAAATTAAATTAAATTGTAATTGTATTAAAAAAAGCAACAAAACAATTCCTGTTTAAGTTTTTTTTTTTTTAAACCTATGCTAATTACGCATTAAATTCAGGTAGGCTACTGAGTCGCTGTCCTCAGTGCCGCAGAAAAGCGCTGAAACGGAGATGAAGGGGAACACGTTTTTTTTTTTTTGGCTTATTTTAACTGGCCCATCCAGTTTTCTGGAGGCCCACCTACAATCAAAATCCTGGCGCCGCTTGTGTTCATATCTAATACTTTGTTGACAGAACTGGTAAACAAAGAAAGTAAATGGTATACGAAAAAGTAAAGTGTTGCTTTTATATTATTTGTTACAGAAAAGGTAAACAATTAGGCTAAAATACTTTCTCATTTACTGTCAACATTCAGCAAATGCGCATCTACATCATTTAAAAAAATCTCTGAATATCTAATAAACATTTAATTTCACAAACCTTGCAGATTTAAATGGAACCCAGCTGTGATATCTTGTGAAGTGCGCATTTTGTAGCCTGATAAACGTGTGACTGCGAGTGACGGTCGGTCCGTGCGAAGTGAGTGAATGCAAACAGAAGATCAGCTTCACAGGAGACGCGATCGAAAAACTTTAAATCCTTCATTTTAAAATATGCTGTGCTATATCCAGTTGCCCACTGTGTCATTCATATCGTTTTCACTGTGTGCTGTATGTAATATTAGCATTACCTTGTCTTTATTTGAAAAAATGATTACCAGTGCGCACGAAATTACCAGATTACTGAGTGCAATGTTACAGTGTTTACTTCCTTTTTATTCACATATTCATATATTTTTAAACAATTATTTTATTTGTGAAAAATACTGTAATAGGATTGCAGATTCAAGAAGTTGCCATCTAAAGTATAAGCATGTTTATTTTAAAGATTTGTTTTCTAATTTATTTAAAATGTATAAAATATTGATTAAAATAAATATAAAGTTTATAATAAAAATATCGGCTGTATATCGGCCATCCTGCTCTCTAAGATATCGGCCATAAAAAAAAAACAATATCGGTCGACCACTTGTAAAAAGCACACATGCAGCTCCATGCCATTGTGTTTGTGCACCCTGAGCACTGGTAGTAGTCTTAGTAGTTGCAATAGTAACTATGTTGACATCATGTGATGTCAACATGCCCTTATCAGAGTCATACCTCCTCCAAGCTCATGGCTTTCAGTGATGCCTCCTCGACGGGAGTCAAAACAGGGTCAACCACTGGCTGGCTGTTGTTGTGCAAGAGTCTGAAAATCTCTTGTTCAAGAGGAGTTTGAACCTGTCACAGAGAACACACACAGTTATTATTAAAATAAAAAGCAAGTGCTTCTTTCAAAAATATGTTTTAGTTACCTCTGGTCAGCGTGCAAAGAAACACAATTACATTGAAGAAACATTTGGAATAATGATAACACTAAAAATTGTAATGAAGAAACATGAACTTTCCGTAAAGCTGCTTTGAAACGAGGTATTGTGAAAAACACTATACTAATAACATTTGTGAATTGTATTCAAGATAATAGTAATTATCTGTATCACTGAATTACAGTACAGTTGGATGAAATAAAAAAAAAATCAAATAAACTGAGACAAAAAGAGAAAACATGCAAAATGGCCATTAGTTTTAGAAAGCCATGTTATTAATGTGAATGAACTGTTACTTAAAGGTGCAGTGTGTAATGTTTAGCAGCATCTAGTGGTGAGGTTGCGAATTGCACCCAACAGAAGTTACAGTGGCCGACAGGAGATGATGTCGTAGTCTGAGACAGCAGAGAGTAGCCAGTTAAGCAATGATGTTTCTTTACAAATATAAATTAAGAAATTAGGTTTACTTAATTACTCAGTAAAACGATGTTATTGCAAATATTATTGTTACTTGTTCATCAGGGTGTCTGAATGTTTTATTCGCTGACTTTAGCTAGCTTCTCTGCTCGAAGAACAACAGTGACGAAACGCGTTTGTCCATTTAGGGTCACTGTAAAAGCATGTCGGTATGTAAGGGGACCCGCGGTGTGTGTAGAGAGAAATGACTAATTCTAAGGGAATAAAAACATGACAGTTCATTAAGTAAGATCTTTATACACCACTGAAAACATAGTGGTGTATATTATATTGCATTTCTGTCAACAGATCCTCCTAAATATTACACAAGGCCCCCGAAATACTGTACTGTATAATTTACATTTTTCTTCTATCACCAAATCCATCTTTGCTCGCAAAATGATAAGACAATGATTTTCATTTCCCGCAATAATAAAACAAAGTAAATAATGAAATAAATGAGTAAATAAACAAGTAAATTAATGATAAAATAAGTGATTTAGACCCTGCTCCTAATAATAAAATGCAAAACACTTGTAGATATGTAAGAAAATAATGTACACAAATATATATTAGACTTGCCACATCATCATACATTTTCACACCGTTGCGGTCTCCGGATTTAAACCGACTATACTGGTAACTGCACTGGTTTGTGCTTTTTATAGCTCTGTCAGCGCACATCTGCGCAGAAGTTCCCAGCATACTAGACTCGTATTAATAATGATTTCTGACTAGAGTTGAGGACAAAATTGGATTGCATGTGTAAAAGTATACCAGGTGTGTTTGATATTCTTATCTATCTTTTAAACATTCTACATTATATTAAATGTTGAAATTTTCTTGTCTGAAATTGTACAATGTGGTGAATTTTAATGCAACATATTAAGTTATTACACTCAAAAATGTGGTAAAGAGGCTCTTGGAAAATAAACAATGAACCGTTCAGTGTTACAACACTGGATATCAGAATCTGCCTCAAAAGGATCTAATAGTGCACCCTTAATAGACAGCTCAAATTTGTCATGGTTCAGTTTGTGTCAGTGTTTTGTTGTTACCAAAAATAAATAAATAAACCAACAAACATCCCCACCTTCCACCCGGCCACGACCTGCTCCACACGTTTAGGTCCCAAGGGTTCCTGGTTGAGAGGAAACACCACTTGTTCAGCCTTCCGGTTCTGCACTATGATGCTGTTCCAGCAGGACACCTCTTGAGCGGTCTTCTCATATGCTATGCCTCTCTGAATCTGTGGACATAGAAGAGAGAAAACATTCAGCAAATAAAAAGAAATGAAAAAATGTTCACTCCATGCCAGCTTCTAAGGCTAAAGTCATTCAAGGATATTCAGTAAAATGAGTAGAATGTGAATTCAAGGGTGTCATCAGAATAAAACAGACTAGAAAAATCACATTAAGATTGAGTCTTGAGCACCAAGAAGAGTAAATGACTTGGTCCCAGTGATTACTGACACTAAATGTCACTGATCCCATTCAGAGGTGCGATTCCGTACAGCAATTATGGCCGCAAGTTCCATCGTTACCAATAGAGTTAAACTGAACTTGCGACCATAGTTGGCGAACGATGCTTTTGGGAAATGCACCTCTGATTGCTACTTGCTTTGACATGAATTTGAGGATTATATGGAGTACATGATTAAAATGATATCCCTGATGATTGCTAATCATTTAAAAACAGTCTGATTTAAAAAGAAAGTGACAAGCTTCTCAGTTTCTCAGAGCGAGTGACTGAACTGAAGACGCGGCGTTTCATGACCTTCTCTGTTTGCTGTTTGTTGAGAGGCAGCTCCAGAGTCTCTTTACTGTTCTGCAGGTTCCTCAGCTGTTTCTTGGTCTTGTTGGAGGTTCCCGAGGTTTTCTCCACGGTTCCCAGCAGGTCAGAAAGGTTGACTTTCTCTCCAGTGCCTTTATACAGAAGACATAAAACCTCAGACTGATGTTCCATCTCGATCGAGATGTCAATAAAGTACGATGCATTCTGCTTTTACCCTCTGCATTGACGGAGAACTCGGAGACCTGCACACTCGCTTCCGAACGCTCATTCTGCTTTTTCCTTGGATAAACAAGAATCAAACTGTTAATAAGAACAATGCGAAGTACACAAGCAGGTAAAACATTCTGACAGCTGGAAATAGGTTTATAGTGGAGAATGTGAAGCTGACGTGTTGAATTCTGGGTAACTGTCTTGTTTCAACGCCATATTAGGAGGATCGCGCTGCCTTTCTGCTAGTGAGTTTAATGTGATTGCAAAAATGTTGCCATTGTAAGTCATTCAAGCTGCACCGAAAATTGCCACAGTAACTTACATCATCGTTCAGGACGACTGATTTATTCCAAGAGGTGCTTAATCTAGAAAACGGAGTTTAAACAATGCACAATGTGCATAAAAAATGCAAATTACAAAAGAAAATCCATTACAAGATGGGAGGAAATAATATATTTCAAAGCTTTTGCATTCTCTCGCAATTATATAGTTGGGTAATTTATATTGCATATAATTCGCAGGTATCAGGGAGCCGCTATCAATATGTGACCCTGGACCACAAAACCAGTCACATGGGTCAATTTTCTGAAATTGAGATGTATACATAATCTGAAAGCTGAATAATAAGCTTTCCGTTGGTGTGTGGTTTGTTAGGATAGGACGATATTTGGTCGAGATACGACTATTTGAACATCTGGAATCTGAGAGTGCAAAAAAATCTAAACATTGAGAAAATCTCCTTTAAAGTTGTCCATTTATGTTCACGATTGTGCTGCATTCACTCACAGAAATAAATGTTTTATATATTTACGGTAGGAAATTTACAAAATATCTTCATGGAACATGATCTTTACTTAATATCCTAATGATTTTTGGCATAAAAGAAAACACGATAATTTTGACCCATACAATGTATCGTTGGCTATTGCCACAAATATACCCGTGCGACTCGTGACTGGTTTTGTGATCCAGGGTCACATGTGTGGTTTTGAAATCGCTTTTACCTTTCAGCAGCGGTACTGACCACACATTTTACAAGATTATATTTGTCAATAATGCTCAGGATCTGTTGCACACCAAATCCTCCCAGAAATCTCTCCGTACTATCTTCACCTGATAAGTGAAGTCTGATGGACTGTAATGTAACCACAGCAAGCCTAACCATGTCCCTTTAGGAGCACCGTAGAATGCGTTATTCAGTTTTCATGCCTTTTTCAAATTCAGAATTAGGCCAATTAGAATTATTGACTTATTCCATGTTCCAAACATTACAATTTTCAGATTTTATTTTATTTTTGTCAGTGAAGCATTTTCATTTCACAAGGACCAGTGCTAAAAAGATAAATCTCAAACCTCTTTCTTCCACCCAGAGAGCTGATGGCTTCCAGGAGCTTGTTGTGTTTTCTCTCATCATCACTGCCCTCCTGTATAGAAAAAATTAGAATTAAACATTTTGGATCAATTTGGCACAGGTACTAAAACATTATAAGTGAACCTCGAGGAACATTAAAATAATAATAATAATATAAAATCATGTCTTGTTTAAAACGATTCCTGGCTTCAGGAAGAGTTTGAAAACCTAGTTTGAAGTCCTAGATAGATAAAACAACAACATCAACAAGCAATTTTATCACACAAACTGTTTGTGGCACAAAATAATTCAATAGAAAACAGCTAAATAAATATGTACATATGTGAAGTACACTAGTCATAAGAGCATGACACGATGATGGCGAGTACCTCATCTTCACTGGCACTGATGGCTTCTTCATCATCAATGGGAAGCTCCTCTTCATCAGCAGCCGTAGTGAAAGACACCTTCACTCCTTTACTGTGGAGGAACACACAACCCGAAATAAGAGTTGTTGCTCATATTAAGGACAATCACGGATACGCTTATATTTTAGGCTGGTGCTGGTTTTAGCCAATGCCTCGTATTAATATGTAAGAAAAAAAATACACATTAGATATCTGAAAAGATGCTATTTTAATATGGGTAACAAAATAAAGACGACACGAGCAAACCTTAATGTTGTTTTCTGAAGAGAGCTTGATTTGGCCATGCTGCAGTTTAACCACGTGTCCACGAGAAGCGGAAAAACTGTGGATTTCTCTCATGTATCCTCGACCTGATTAGGAGAATCAGAGATTTCGGAAGTCAATATGTCCGCTAACTCCGAAAGACCAGCATGTTATATCTATATGTTATTCCGAAATACACGATTTCACGACGCACGTCTCCAGCGGCATCTGACTCTTGTGTTTACTAAAGCAGCAGAAGTGCACAGCGCCCCCTCCTGTGCTGGAGTGCCGGATTCAGCTCTCTCTCTACTGACACCAACTGGACTGGAGTCTGGAACAGCAACAACGACGAGGGATAAGATCTTAAAGGGATAGATCACCTAAAAACGAAAATTCTATCATCATTTACTCACCCTCATATTGTTCCAAACCTGTATGAGTTTCTTTCTTCAGTTCAACACAAAATAAGATATTTTAAAGAATGTTGGTAACCAGAGAGTTGGCAGCATCCATAGAATCCATAGTATTTCTTTTAGCGCTAAGCATGTGTGCACTGTGTATATATAAATACACACACATGCATGTATATATTTTTTTAGAAAAATGTGACCTTATGTAGCCCCGCCCCTTTTCAACGTTGCGCTCGTTGTCTTTTGACTTCCGGTTTTATTTTCACATGCGATCTTGCTTATTTATGAATGAACGGCTCGTTTTAAAATCTTCCCGGTCTACTGACATTTGTTAAGACATCTGGTTTAAACATTACAATCCTCATGATAACTTTCGTTAACATTATATTAAGTAAATCCACTTAAAAAGCTAATTACTCCTGGACAGCAATTGCATAGAAATAAACAGAGCGACCGCAAAAACGGAAGTTCAAAGACAATATTCTAAAGATGGCGGCGCCCTCGTTTCTCTGGCGCACATCTATGTAATATAAATTATATACGAATATATACATACAAATATTTCTTAAATATAAACATGCATATGTGTGTATTTATATATACAAAATAATTATACACAGTACACACACACATATATTATGTAAACACAAACTTTATTTTGGATGCGATTAATGGTTGGCCAGCACTGTTTCCGTGTGTTCCACTTGAAGTGTTCCTGCACAGACCATAGACAGTAAAAGAAATGGACACAGCGACCCCATTGGATTCAACAGAGAAAAGTGAAGTCCATTAGAAGCACTCACTTCCTGATGGCTGAGCGTACTGCGCAGACTCAAACTGAGCTTGATGACGTAGATGTGACGTGAGCAACCCGTCTGTCTTCTAGTAGCTGTGCCAAGAGAAATCTGAATCATTCCCTTCCGAATCTTGCAGAGACGGAGAGTGTGAGTAGGAGGTGTCCATGAGATAGGAGCAGGAGAAACTTTTGCTAGGTATTCTGATTAATTATTTTGTCATTTTGCCTCCACGTCTCCCCGATTGCCTGCAAGCTTCTCCTCCTGTCCATACGGTAATCTCTCTACTGTGCGACAGAGAGTCGCGTGTTTATGACGCAATCGTTAGCCTATTTTTTACAAAAACTGCTTCTACGGGGCCATAACGTAAGATACAAGGTAATGGAGCCTTTTATACATTGTCGTGTTTCTTTAGAAATAAATAATGGACAAATGGAGTCTTTAAACGCCTCAGATGTAAAGTTATTCGCTGTCAAAATGACGCCAAAATGAATGGGAGTCAATGGCATGCTAACAGCAGGTGAGGGTCTGCTAATCAATGGCGGCGCCCGGGGAAGCTTCAGTTTCCGGCTGAATGATTACCCCCCTGGCACAGACTGATCGGTGTTTGACATCAGAGTACAGCGAGAGAGATTCAAGTCGAACACACCTCTTGATTAGCTGGTCCTGATGTGTATTAATTAATGGATATAACTCTCCATAGCTGTGTTCGAAATCACCCCCGATACCCTCATTCATTATTCTCTATTACACTATATTAGTCCACTTGAAGGAGCGAATGCAGACGAGTGAGCGAATTCAGACACTGAGTGCACCGCCTTTGTAAAGTTTGTGCTTGCTGTTTAAAGGGATACTTCACCTCTGGGAAGATGAATGTGTATTTAAAATAGGTCATTTAAGTAGAAGAAATGTGAAGAAATTTTTGAATTTGGAGCTTTCTAGACTGAGAAAAGCCAGAAAATGTATTTTTGGCTTATGTGGATGAAAGACAACAACTCCCAGAATGCACTTGCTTCGCTGTCTTAGGAGGCCACGCCTACCGGTAAGAGTGCGCAGTTTAAAACAACAAAGCTAGCCTACGTGACGAGTTTGCGAGGGATTTAGAAATCGTCCAAAATGTCCGGGATTTGGCTTTTGCGTTCTACAGTCGCCATTCATCATGTTTACTGTGGCGAGCAGGACGAGGCTGACGGCCACGGGAGAACAGCGCGAGGCCGGTGGCGTCATTACTGAGACGCGCATCTCTCACGGAGGAGCGGGAATTTTTCTTAGCAATGGTAAAGCGCACATCAACCGATCACTTGTTTAGCGTTCATGTAAACACTACATTTAAATTCACCGATCGGAATGAATTCAGTTAGATTGAAAGGTGTGCATGTAAACAATGAATGGCGACCGCAGAAAGCAAAAGCTGAATCCCGGACTTTTTGAACGATCTCACCCGCCGGACAAGTCAGGGAAAAGGAGGATGGTTACTTACTCAGCTTTCTCCTACTATTCAGCTTTCTCCACAGAACAAGAGCCTGCTAGCTTAGCTTCCAAAGAAAGAGGGCTGACACTGTGTACATTCTGAGTGAGATCCCACCCTCTATGGGCGGGCTGAAAACATGCGGAACAACGCCATCTACTGGCTGTAGTCTTTAGCCTCTGGCCAGAAAATCCTCCGATGACGCAAAATGACGATTTTTGCGTCATCGGAGGATTTTTTCCAGACAAAAAATACATAAATCTCTTGTCTCAGGGGGATATGAGGGTGGAAAGCACGGTAATTCGAAAATACTACAGGTTTTCTACTAATACAAAGCTTAATGCTAAATCCTGAAGTAACCCTTTAATAATCATTCGAAACTTTGCAACTGGCTGCTCCAGTAGTAATGAAAAGATTTATCTTGAACTCTGTCATGGAAACTATGTATAAACTTTAATTAAACAATTTAATAATCAATTAAAAAGGAATAATGTTACGCTGTAGCCACATTGGATCAGCGGTTTGGAATATGAATGGATGGTTGATTCTTCTGGCGAGACGTGGGAATTCATTCAGCGCGACCCTCACAGTGCATTATGGGTATTCTCTAGCCGTTGAGTTAACATCGGTTGAACACTCGTTATTGCGGTGCATTATGGGATTGACCGAGTGCACTCGATAGCGTCCACTATGGTTTCAGACCATAGACTGTAAAAAAATATGGACGACGCCCCTTCGCTCTCTTCCATTGGTGAGAACTGAAGCCGCCAGAGTCCCGATATGGCGCTGACATATTGGAACTTGAGTCTGCGCAGTAGCGATTTCGGGACCAGACCTGCGCAGTAGTGAGCAGGAAGTAAAGCCGCGAGATCAACGCTCCGCCCTCACTCTCGCAGAATGCACTCAGGGAGAGTGGATTCTGCAGACTTTTTAAAAAATTGATTGCAGTACGACAAGAGGCTTGTTAAAATAAAGCAAATACAATCACCTCAGTCCTCCGAAGATCCCGAAAAAAATGTCCGTTGGTGCTTCAGTGACTACTTCGCTCGGAGAACCTGTCAATCACAGCTGTCAATCATGACGTTACACCACCGCATCACGTAACTAACTAAAAACCAACTTATTTTGGAAACAGATACTAGAACTTACATCAGCGTGATAAAAACGACAGCAAATGAAAGAAACCACCTTTGGAAAAAAGATATTTGAAGTGTAATTTAATTGTTTAGTTGGTCTCGCGTCCCGTTGAATAACATGGGGAGGCGGGGCTTATGACCAATACTAGGACCAGTCACCGGGGGGCGATCGAGACGTTTTGGCTTCACTTTTCAGGGCTTGTGCGGCACGCTTGTTTTAGACGCACAACAAATGGCTGTTCCCTCAAATAGTGCCCTATTTAAGGGTATAGGGGGCGATTTCGGACACATGCCTATGTAAATAAATAGTCCTGACTTATAGAGCGCTGCAGGGATGACATATTTTTGTAGGCCAAAACCCGGAAACGAGTGTGTAATGTATATTTATTTGTGTGTGTGTGTGTGTGTGTGTGTGTGGAAGAGAGAGAGAGAATGTGTGTGTGTGTGTGCGAGAGAGAGAGAGAGTGAGTGAGTGTGTGTGTGTGTGTGTGTGTGTGTGTGTGTGTGTGTGTGTGTGTGTGTGTGTGTGTGTGTGTGTGTGTGTGTGTGTGTGTGTGTGTGTGTGTGTGCGAGAAAGAGTGTGTGTGTGTATGCGAGAGCGTGTATGGCAAGCCGTTTTAACTTTTATTCATTTCCGGGATATGAATTGTTGATATCAAGAATTACATTTTTTGATATCAAAAATGTAATTGTTGATATCAACAATTTAATTTTTGATATCAACAATTGAATTCTTGATATCAACAATTTAATTCTTGATATCAAAAATGTAATTCTTGATATCAACAATTGAATTCTTGATATCTGTAATTATATTTTCACTAGTGAAATCTCACCATAGGCTGCCATTCAAAATCAATTGTTGATATCAAGAATTGATTTCTTACTAGTAGAAATATAATTGTTGATATCAATAATTACATTGTTACTAGTAAAAATGTGAATTACTGATATCAATAATTCAATTGTCACTAGTTGAAATATCTATTATTGATATCAACAATTGAATTGCTACTAGTAAAAAATTTAATTTTTGATATCTGAAAATGTATTTCTGATATCAATATTATTTCAGATATCTAAAATGGCTTTCTTACTAGTAACAATCACATTCTTGATATCAGAAATTAACATTGTCACTAGTGAAAATGGAATTATTGATATAAAAAATGAACATTGTTACTAGTAGCAATTCAATTGTTGATATCAAGAATTTAATTGTTGATATCAAGAATTGAATTCTTGATATCAACAATTAAATTCTTGATATCAACAATTCAATTCTTGATATCAACAATTCAATTCTTGATATCAACAATTGATTTTGAATGGCAGCCTATGGTGACATTTCACTAGTGAAAATATAATTCTTGATATCAACAATTACATTTTTGATATCAAGAATTAAATTGTTGATATCAACAATTACATTTTTGATATCAAGAATTATATTGTTGATATCAAGAATTGAATTGTTGATATCAAGAATTAAATTGTTGATATCAACAATTTAATTGTTGATATCAAGAATTGAATTGTTGATATCAAGAATTAAATTCTTGATATCAACAATATAATTCTTGATATCAAAAATGTAATTGTTGATATCAACAATTTAATTCTTGATATCAAAAATGTAATTGTTGATATCAAGAATTATATTTTCACTAGTGAAATGTCACCATAGGCTGCCATTCAAAATCAATTGTTGATATCAAGAATTGAATTGTTGATATCAAGAATTGAATTGTTGATATCAAGAATTGAATTGTTGATATCAAGAATTGAATTGTTGATATCAACAATTCAATTCTTGATATCAACAATTCAATTCTTGATATCAAGAATTACATTGTTACTAGTAAAAATGCAAATTCCTGATATCAAGAACTCAATTGTCACTAGTTGAAAGGTCTATTCTTGATATCAACAATTGAATTGCTACTAGTAACAATGTTAATTTTTGATATCTGAAAATGTATTTCTGATATCAATATAATTTCAGATCTCTAAAATGGCTTTCTTACTAGTAACAATCACATTCATGATATCAGAAATTAACATTGTCACTAGTGAAAATGGAATTATTGATATCAAAAATGAACATTGTTACTAGTAGCAATTCAATTGTTGATATCAAGAATAGACATTTCAACTAGTGACAATTGAATTCTTGATATCAAAAATAAAGGTTTTTACTAGTAAGAATTGTATTTCTGATATGTGAAACTGGAATTTTAACTAGTAAGAAATCAATTCTTGATATCAACAATTGATTTTGAATGGCAGCCTATGGTGACATTTCACTAGTGAAAATACAATTACAGATATCAACAATTATAGTTTTTACTAGTTGAAATTCAATTGTTGATATCAAGAATTATCATTTTAACTAGTGAAAATGTAAATTCTGATATCAAGAATTAGCATTGTTACTAGTGGAAATGTAATTCCTGATATCAAAAATTGCCATTGTTACTAGTAGAAATCTAATTCCTGATATCAATAACTATCATTTTAACTAGCGATAATGTAGTTGTTGATATCAAGAATTCAAATCCTGCGAATGATTAAAAGTCAAAACGGCTTGCCTATTGCCATTCCCAGGATATAAATAGTTAATATCAAGAATTATAGTTTTTACTAGTTCAAATTTAATTGTTAATATCAAGAATAATAGTTTTTACTAGTTAAAAGTCAATTGTTGATATCAAGAATGAACATTTTTACTAGTTGAAATGTAATTCCTGATATCAAAAATTGCCATTGTTACTAGTAGAAACATTATTCCTGATATCAAGAATTATCATTTGAACTAGTGAAAATTGAATTGTTGATATCAAGGATTCATATCCTGAAAATGAATAAAAGTTAAATCGGCTTGCCATAAAAAACCTTTATTTTTGATATCAAGAATTCAATTGTCACTAGTTGAAATGTCTATTCTTGATATCAACAATTGAATTGCTACTAGTAACAATGTTCATTTTTGATATCAATAATTCCATTTTCACTAGTGACAATGTTAATTTCTGATATCATGAATGTGATTGTTACTAGTAAGAAAGCCATTTTAGATATCTGAAATAATATTGATATCAGAAATACATTTTCAGATATCAAAAATTAACATTGTTACTAGTAGCAATTAAATTGTTGATATCAAGAATAGACATTTCAACTAGTGACAATTGAATTATTGATATCAGTAATTGCCATTTTTACTAGTAACAATGTAATTCTTGATATCAACAATTATATTTCTACTAGTAAGAAATCAGTTCTTGATATCAACAATTGATTTTGAATGGCAGCCTATGGTGACATTTCACTAGTGAAAATACAATTGTTGATATCAAGAATTCAATTGTTGATATCAAGAATTATATTTTTGATATCAAGAATTAAATTGTTGATATCAAGAATTGAATTGTTGATATCAACAATTGAATTCTTGATATCAACAATTACATTTTTGATATCAAAAAATGTAATTGTTGATATCAAAAATGTAATTCTTGATATCAACAATTCATATCCCGGAAATGAATAAAAGTTAAAACGGCTTGCCATAGACAACTGAATTCTTGATATCAAAAATAAAGGTTTTTACTAGTAAGAATTGTATTTCTGATATGTGTATTCAGAATTTTAACTAGTAAGAAATACATTTTTGATATCTGTAATAGTTTAGTCGCCCTTTTAACATTTAAAACACATGTAGGATATGAATTGTTGATATCAACAATTAAATTCTTGATATCAACAATTAAATTCTTGATATCAACAATTCAATTCTTGATATCAACAATTCAATTCTTGATATCAAAAATGTAATTGTTGATATCAAAAATGTAATTGTTGATATCAACAATTTAATTGTTGATATCAACAATTGTATTTTCACTAGTGAAATGTCACCATAGGCTGCCATTCAAAATCAATTGTTGATATCAAGAATTGATTTCTTACTAGTAGAAATATAATTGTTGATATCAAGAATTACATTGTTACTAGTAAAAATGGCAATTACTGATATCAATAATTCAATTGTCACTAGTTGAAATGTCTATTCTTGATATCAACAATTGAATTGCTACTAGTAACAATGTTCATTTTTGATATCTGAAAATGTATTTCTGATATCAATATAATTTCAGATATCTAAAATGGCTTTCTTACTAGTAACAATCACATTCATGATATCAGAAATTAACATTGTCACTAGTGAAAATGGAATTCTTGATATCAAAAAGGAACATTGTTACTAGTAGCAATTAAATTGTTGATATCAAGAATAGACATTTCAACTAGTGACAATTGAATTCTTGATATCAAAAATAAAGGTTTTTACTAGTAAGAATTGTATTTCTGATATGTGAAACTGGAATTTTAACTAGTAAGAAATCAATTCTTGATATCAACAATTGATTTTGAATGGCAGCCTATGGTGACATTTCACTAGTGAAAATACAATTACAGATATCAACAATTATAGTTTTTACTAGTTGAAATTCAATTGTTGATATCAAGAATTATCATTTTAACTAGTGAAAATGTAAATGCTGATATCAAGAATTAGCATTGTTACTAGTGGAAATGTAATTCCTGATATCAAAAATAGCCATTGTTACTAGTAGAAATCTAATTCCTGATATCAATAACTATCATTTTAACTAGTGAAAATTTAGTTGTTGATATCAAGAATTCATATCCTGCGAATGATTAAAAGTCAAAACGGCTTGCCTATTGCCATTCCCAGGATATAAATAGTTAATATCAAGAATTATAGTTTTTACTAGTTGAAATTCAATTGTTAATATCAAGAATTATAGTTTTTACTAGTTAAAATTAAATTGTTGACATCAAGAATGAACATTTTTACTAGTTGAAATGTAATTCCTGATATCAAAAATTGCCATTGTTACTAGTAGAAACATTATTCCTGATATCAAGAATTATAATTTTAACTAGTGAAAATTGAATTGTTGATATCAAGGATTCATATCCTGGAAATGAATAAAAGTTAAAACGGCTTGCCATAATAGTGTGTGTGTGTGTGAGAGAGAGAGAGAGAGAGTAGAAATGCCTTCCGTTTGCACTGAAAAGTTCACGCACATCCACATATGAAATCACTCGCATATATACACAACTAAAGCATGCATCCACGTTTTATTTTGTACATGCGCGAGTGTTTTATGGATGTGTATGCGCGCATCAAGTTTGTGTATGTGCGAGTGTTTATAGGTGTATATGCATAGAAGTTTATATGTATATGCGAGTATTTATAGGTGTATGTGTGCGTCAAGTTTATATGTATATGCAAGTTATTCCCAGTGTGTGCATTCATGACTAACATAATATGTATTGGTATGGATTTCATATTAGTGTGCACGTGTATTTCATATATGTATTTTGAACATCCAAACATGTATATGCGTGTAATTTATAGGTGAATATGCACGTGTGTTATGTATGTATTGATAAGCGAAGTTTGATTTAAATCCTACGTGGCGCCTCATAGAGAGAGAGTGTGTGTGTGTGTGTGTGTGTGTGTGTGTGTGTGTGTGTGTGTGTGAGAGAGAGATAAACACTCTTGCTGCGGCAAATGATCAGCTTGAATCAGCCCTGAAGTTTTCAAGTTTTTTTTTTTAAATCACAGAATAGAGCTGATCAGTTATCTTGTAAATTAGTTGCACGCTCTAACAGTGATAAATATATTTAAAGGGATAGTTCACAGAAAAAAAATTCATTTTATCATCAGTTACTTTTTTTTAGTTCAGCAGAATAAAGTCATGCAGATCTGGAATGACATGAGAGTGAATAAATGATGACAGAATTGTCATTTTTGTTTGAACTATCCCTTCCATAAATCACATGCGTTAGTGCAAACTTTGACAAACTATTCAGAACCTGATTTCACCAACATGCTCCTGCATCGACATCTTTGTCCCTGGAACAACATTCAAATCAACCAATCAGAGTTGAGGAACAAGTTTACAGTTTATGTCAAGTTTAGGCTTATCACCAGCTATTCACCGTCATTTCCCTCAGGATTTCAGGGGTAACTTATGGGTAGAGTTAGGTTTATGGGTAGAGTTAGTTAGGTTTATGGGTAGAGTTAGGTTTATGGGTAGGGTTAGGTTTATGGGTAGGGTTAGGTTTATGGTTTATTTTTGGACTGGAATGTTGTTCCAGGATCAGCAAAATATGTTTACCCAGGAACGTGTGTCCTAAATCCATTTGAATGAAAGGTTACAGCTGTCACATTAGGCAACACATTTACATTACCCAACCAAGATGACATAAAATCCAACATTCCTGAAATATCCACCGTAGTGGATCTGTCTTTTTGACTACAAGCCCACAACAATATTCAAAGGCCCCTTGACCTTTTTCAGTTATTTATGATTTACTGGATAAGGAGTTATTTTATGAAATGTTTTCCAGGTCTACAAATCACACTTGTAAAATGAAACAAATAAATGTTTTGAGGGGGTGATCTTGGTTTTTTAAGTTGTTTTAGCTTATTTTAATGCTTGTTTTGTCTTCTTTTTAATCCTTTGAAGTCATCTTGAGGCCCCGGCCCCCGGTTGAGAGAACCACTGATCTATAGTGTTCAGTGTGTACAAATAAAGGCATGATGGTTTCTGAGTAGGCCCGTTCACACCAAGCACGATAACTATAAAGATAAAGACAAAGATAACTATATGTGCGTCCACACCAACAAAACGATAACGGTCTTTTTATTCTAAGCACGCGCGCGCGCCCCATTTTAAATGCGCGAGACCTTTAAATTAGAATGGATTCTGATTGACTGTCAGTGTTTTATCGTTTGACAGCTGAAAAAAATCGTTCTGAAAGTGATCCCAACGATATCGTTCCTCATATCTTTATCGTTATAGTTGTGGTGTGAACTCTGTTATTCTTTAATATGGAGAACGATTTTTAGAATTATATCTTTATCGTTATCTTTATAGTTATCGTCCTTGGTGTGAACGGGCCTTAATCGACTGTATGGTCAATATTGTAAATGGGACTGTAAGACTTGTAGAATCTTCTTGCCCTGCAGTCACGTATACAGTAATGCCATTTTCTCTTTACTACTAAAAACTTACTGCCTTTCTTGACAAGATGTTCTTAAAGGGACAGTTCGGCCAAAAATGAAAAGTCTTTCGTATTTACTCGCCCTCATGTCATTCCAAACCTGTAAGACTTTCGTTCATCTTCAGAACACAAATGAATAACTTTCTGATGAAATCTTTGAGCTTTCTGTCCCTCCATTGACAGCTACGCAACTACCACTTTGACGCTTCAGAAAGTTCACAAAGAGATCATAAAACTAATCCATACGAATTGAGCGGTTTAGTCCAAATTTTCTTACGAGACTCGATCGCTTTATATGATGAACATATTTAATTTAGGCTTTCATTCACATATAAACATTGATCAGCGAACAATGAGAATGAACCTCATTGGTTCTTGCTGAAGCTCAAACGTGATGCGTAACACGAGAATGAACCTCATTGGTTCTCGCACATCAAGCGAACATGCTTGAACTTCTGTTTACCACTGATGTGTGAGTTGATGAATATTTAAATTTGAATAAAAGCCTAAATTCAATCTGTTCATCATATAAAGCGATCGAGTCTCTTCAGAATATTTGGACTAAACCGCTCAATATGGATTAGTTTCACGATCTCTTTATGAAGTTTTTGAAGCGTCAAAGTGGTAGTTGCGTAGCTGTCAATGGAGGGACAGAAAGCTCTCAGATTTCATCAAAAAGATCTTCATTTGTGTTCTGCTGATGAACGAAAGTCTTACGGGTTTGGAATGACATGAGAAAATGTTCATTTTAGGGTGAACTATCCCTTTAATATATAACTGAACTGACCGGTTTCATGTTCTGCATGTCTTCCTTCTTCCGATGAACTTTCTGATGGCACTCTTGACTGATTATTCTCCATCGCAGGCTATTCTGCTTATTTTCTCTATTATTTTCTGCAAAAAGATTATGTAGATGATGAAATACACAAATGAAATCTCACTTAAGATTATTACTTATAGTTGTTTTTTCTTTGGCTGATATATGGACATTGATATTTGCACAAAATCCTCCAGGGGATCTATTTATGTTTCTATAATACAGCCACAGGTCCAGAAATAAAAACACAAATCATCCCATCCTTTAATGTACAGGAAAGTACTATTTTTTTTATTCCTTCATATTCAAACTTCACAAACAGAGTGAACTTACAATACCTCAGAGAGTGAAAATTACAAAAAAGGTGCTGGTAACATTTACAAAAAAATCATCCTTACTTTGCAACAATCAGTTATTCTTCCACTCTTTTTTTTTTAGTCTTTTGCATTAAGGCTTAATACTTCTGTATAAAGTATATGCAAGTCTTCACAGTTTTTCGAAAAAAGTCACAATATTATGTAACATAATGAAGCTTTTACGGCTATTTTCTGTTTAATAACAAATACACATCACTGGTAAATATACGTGAAAATACAGGGCTTACTGTAAAATGGCAAGTAATGATACTGTTTGCTGAAATATTTTTTTTTTCTAAACACATTTGTAAGAAAGGTTACATGAGATACCACTGAAATAACTGAAGCGGAAGGAAAAGAAAAAAAAAAAAGGAATAATAAACATACAAACAAGGGAGATCGCCTCCAAACTTTGGCACATCCCTTTAAATATTTTCACAAAATATATAAGGTTTATTTTTTCTTTCAAATCATATGCATGGAAGTATAGCAAAACCGGCATAAAGTGAAATCATGCTGTGTAGTAAGGTGCTAAATTAGAGATATTACAAAGCCTGTCCGTTCCAGACAGGTAAGAATAAGGTGCATTTGTAAGACTGAAAAGCATGTAGGCCTTTTTTAGGTTTCAATAAACAAAAGAAAAATAAATTACAAATGCAACACAAACCAATAATAACATGACCAATAGTCTCGAGGCGACCTCATGAACTCATGCACTCCCACTGATTCAGAGAAATGTGTGACAGGCTTTTCCACAGACATGTTAAATATCGCATGGTATGTTTGTATGCGCGTTTGGTGCTTCTTTTAAACATGGAACATCGAGACGCGATGACGTGATCGAAAACGAAACAGAGCTTTTATTCCAGGGATTTGCTAAGCTGCACTAGTTTAGAAGTCAAAAGACACAAGCTCCCTCCCTAGAACCGACCCTCATGCATACTGCTAAAGTGACGCGACAAGCTTGCTCAAAACAACCAACATCACAAAAGCAATTTGGTTTTAGTGCAAACACAACTGGCTGGCTTCAGCTTCTTAAAAACAAGCTCACCGAGAAGATTACATGAAGGCACATACTTATGCTTCCTCTAACACGCATCATATTGAGACGAACTCAGCAACACCACAAAGCAGTTTTAACAGGAAAGCCACTATTTCCAGAAACCATCACTATATATTCACGATTGCTAGACGTCATTATCCATCGAAACCAGCTTCAATCACACGTTCTCCCTTTACGGATAATATGAAGATTTAGGTCGATTTTGCGTGTGCCGTCAGAAAAGAACCGTTCCTGTTCGTAGGTTGAACCCGGACCATGCCTTTTGATCTACGAGAAAATGAAGTCCCAGAAACATGGCAGTACGGACAAATGCTTTAGAAACAACTCATTTAGGAACGAGAAGCAGTAAGTATATATGTTTGCGCTCGATTTAAGGCCTCGCAGATCTCTCCAGGCCTGTATGAATATTCAACGCTATCTCACGACCAACTCGTACGAATTCGTACGAGCGATAAAAAGGTGGCTAATTCGTACGAATTTGTACGATTTGTCTAAACCAACGCGATGGGTAGTTTAGGTTTATGAATTCATACGAATTGGACAATTCGTAAAATATGTACAATTTAGCAAAAACGAGTGAGGTCGTACGAATTTGCCACCTCGTAGAATTCGTACAAATTGCCGTGAGATCAGGCTGGAATATTCCCCTGTAAATATTTCATTAGTGTTGGAACACACACACACACACACACACACACACACACACACAAACACACACGTCTTCATGTTTCTGGGACAGTCTGCCTTCTCCACTTCTTCTTTTCCTTGTAAAAAAAAAAAGGTGAAAACGATCACAAGAGGAATCAGGAAGCATTTCATTTTATTTAATGTACCTACAACTTGGACATGTTATACGGGTTTTCTTTAACTTTACAGCCTCAGCATCATCATCATCATCACACATCTTCACTGTTGTATCTCTATAAACAAATAATGCAAAACACACCTTTTTTCCTTTAACAAAACAGCATAATTTAAGAGCACAGAAAGCTTTTTGTCGTTTTACACGGTTGGTTCACGTTTATGTTCGGTGTTCTATTGCTATTTATCGAAGAAGACCAAGAATAACTTTAGTGCAAAATTCTTTTCTGGTTTGAGAAGTGGTATTTGGGTTTAAGTCAATGCGGATTGCTACAGGGATCAACTGTGGTTTACTGTATGTTTAGTGGTTTCTCTCAGTGGTTTGCCTTTTGATATCGTCTCATGCGATTGCTTTCTTTAACATTCTTACATTTTCTTGGAATTTTGTGGGGAGGGGAAAGGAAATAGATCTCTATGGTATTAGGGGGATTATAAAAAATGGGGTCAAATTCATTAGAGAGACAGTTGAGTGTAGACAACCCTGTGTATCTGAACAAACTGAGTGTGTTTGGCTGGAACAATCCTGTGCACCGTGCTGCGTTGTGTTCGTGAAAGCCCTATTCAAATCAAATCAAATCAGAATTTGACTTGGCTCGACTGACGTCGCACAAATAATGTCTCACAAATTTAAAAACAAAGTTATTCTAGTCCAGTGTTTGACATATAAAAATAAAATAAAATGGCCTTGTACGCACACACACACACACACACACACACGCACACACACACACACGCACACGCACGCAAACCTTATTCTATATCTCTAAACAGCAGGTATCATAAAGCAAACTAATTTCTCATACAATAATAATAGTAATTGGACAAACACAAATGAAAAGGACAACCGCAGATTTTAATTTTAAGGTTGTTTGAATACTGTAAAATGTTTAATACCTTTACTACAACAGCTCCACATTTTGCTCAGTTTGAATGTTTCAATATAAACTTGTGAGAAAAAAAAAGATCATGAAGTTTGTGAAAATAAATTATGTGCTAGTGCAAGAATAAAACAAGGCTTAAGATATGGCTTCAAACTGTGAAAAATACCAAATCTTTTTGAAAACGTTGATTTTTAAATCAGCTAGGATCTAACGTAGTCACCTAAACAGCACAAAACAGCACAAATCTAAATATGGCAGTAGATATAAGCTAGTGAAGTATCCCATGTCATGATACTACATTGTCTATTTGTCAAGGGGTAATATCCTACTATGATATGAGCGTTTCCATCCAAATATTCACATTACACCTTCTTTTACATCGATTACATGATATCACAATATGTTACAAAGAAAAATGGGAATTTGGTCCTTGAAGATAAAACGGCGGTACTAATGTCTCATGTGTTTCCATAATATATTATTCATTGGATTTCATATCTAATTTAAGGTTGAAAAAAATTCACTGCTGGAAATTTCGCTATAGAGCTGTTTTATAAAGGCCAATTTTTTGGTAAATTAACCTCTTAAACAAACGTATGTGCAAACACAACAAATCAAACGCTTGGTCCATGCTGACAAATAACGAGTGAATCTTAACATCCATTGCACGAAGCGGAGCAGCTGAAATAAGGAAGAAAGAAAAACAGGATGAAAATCAATTTATCTCGCGTCAGTGCAATTGCTTTCATGTTAGATGTTTGTTTCATGTTGCTGAAGCTAAAGATATTAGGAAATAATTCACTTTGACATATCAAAAATTGGGTAAAACTATTTAAAGGAGTCTCCATGGAATCAAAAAAGGGTATTTTTCTGCCCATCAACAGTGTTATCAGAGCACACAATGAATATGATGCACATATTTCACAAGCATGACCAAATTTCTGGATTTTTTTCTCAGTTTCTGTTGTTGAAATTGACATATAATTCTTTGGTGTTAACAGAAACCTATCAGACCTGCATGGTCTATATTGTGGATATACAATATCCTTTTTTCAGACTTAATAGCCAAAAATTGCTAATTTAATGAATTGCGTTCAAATTCGACTTTACGAGCTTTGGATATTTAATTTGTTTGCTTTGTGTTGCTCAAGCAATAGCACATTTGGTACAATAAGAATGGTTAAAAACAAAGGTTAAAACATTCAAATAAAAGAATAAAGAAAACAAACAAACAAGTGAACTATGCCAAAATTATTATATCATGCAAAAGATTCCAAAAGCCTTTTTCAAATAAAATATTTTCTCATTGACATGATGTATTTGAAAAAAAAAAAAAAAATGAACAAAAAGGAGAGAGAAAATGAGTGGCCCCAAACATACACCTTCAAATGAGCAGTTGTATTGCAGCATTTCCATATTAATGTCCGAAAAACGTTCAAATTTCACTGATAACAGAATAACGTCAGGGCTTTAATCGCATTTTTTGTGGTTGTTATGTTTTATATTTCTTAAGCTAACCAGTACATTAAATGAAGGTGAAAATCGCACTTTAGACATTTTAGAGGAGTGTTTAAGGGTGTTATGACGGTTCCTCAGTTCTACATTAAACTCAGATCAAGATTACAGAGAAGAATGGTATTAGAAGGATCAGATATAAGTGCTTATCAAATGAGTAGTGTCTAAAGTCCAAGCAAGCATCCACTGTGGGTCAGTCGAAATTCATTTGGAAACAGACTAAATCAAATGGGCACCGAATCCAAACATTCAACATACATGCAAGTTAATAATATTTGCTTTTCTACCGGACTGAAATCCGTGTGAAAAAACTGGGTGAAGAAGATTCCATGAAATGGGTCATTATTATTACAGAGCTAAGTATATTATCTATCTGTTTGCTACACTAAACTATATGCACTAGTTGTGTATCAAAAAGGCATCTACCAAAGGAATACATGTAAATATGCCTACATTTGCTGTTTCCCATTACGGTACTTGTATAGAGATTATGTGTAAATCATAGTTGAAAGTGTAGCTGAAAGTAGTTTCTACCAAAAACATAAAAGCGCTTATTTAGTATGACTAATTACTGAATGTCAGGAACGATCTGCCTAAATCTCAATAAATCAACATGTTGTGTCGTGACACTGTTTTACTGCTCTATTCCGTACGAGTATAGAGTTTTAATTGGACTGCGTGTTTCTTAGTCCATTTTATTCCTCTTAACATTTTAAGCGTGTATGTCTTTAAGAAATGTGTGGTTGAGGGATCACATGATAGGAAGCAGGAACTGCACTTGTGTAAAGAGAAACAAACAGGGGCACACTAGATACCAATCACTTTTCTGGAGTGTGGAGTTCGCGCTTGCGGACACACCTTTCCAGACACCACTTCAAGCTTTTGAATTATCACTGCTTTCGGACTGTATGTACACTGGTGGACGCTCACATTGGGACGCTTCAACACACAAGGATTTTTATGGACTGTTTTATGGTATGGTGCGATGGACTCTATGCTTTTAACAGCCTGAGTTTTCCTGGTTTTATAGTGTTGTTTTAAAGTCTCTTGTGAAGATTGTGGATACACCGTTCTTAACCTCAGTTTTGTCTCATTCTTTTAACACCCAATTCCTCACACAGTAAAATCTGACCCCATTTTAAAATTTGTAATCTCAACCTAATTGGCTGAACGTTACAGTGTCACATTCTCCTCTGTTTCTGTCCACCCACAAAGCTGTATCACCTTCCACAAACAGTCTGTAGGAATTAATAGAGAAGTCAAATTGTATCAATGTTTCAGAAAACTAATGCTGCCCAAAATGGCACTTGTTAAAGGAGTAAACAAAATCCCCATCCCAGGTCACCAGTAACAGCAGTGTTGTCAGACTTTAAAGGTACACTAAGTAATTTTTTTTGTTTTCTTCAAAATACATCATAATTTTTTCTTCCAAAATGTGTTTTGTGTTACTCTGATTCACTATGGTGAACATATTATAAGAGTTTATATATTTTAGACCCGTCGGGATGGTTTTCATGGGAAATTGCGTACATGCGTCATTCGCCCGTGAGTGTCTCGTCGTATCCGTAAATAGAGAACGCGTGTCTGGTGTGTGAGTGGCAAAGGTTAGTTTCACAACGAGCGAGAAAGTGTGACATGGAGTCGCTAAATCTCCAACCTTCGGAGAATCACGTGTGTTACAAAATAACACCGAACAGAGGAGAGTCTGCTGGCAAACAGAGCTCGTAATAAAACAAGAATCAACATAAATGACGAGAACTGAGGGGTTTGAAATGTTGTGAAAGCGATGCGGAGATTGCGTTTGTATTACTCAACAGGTGAGTAAGGTATTTTATTGAACAGATAAATTGCCATATGTGTCTCTCTAATAGAGTTGATTGTAAAGCATCATCTATTGTGAAGGATCATTTCATTATGGTTGTTGTAGCGCTGACATGGAATTTATTCTCAATGAAGTAGCGTGTCTATTAATGTGTAAAGCTAGGGTAACGTATTCTAGTCAGCTTGAGATCCTTTCTATCTAAACTGGTTAAATCTCTTAAGCCTATAGTGAATGTTTTATGAGCAGTAGGATAACTATATTCATCTGCAGTCACGCAGAGCCGAAGCACAACCAAAACAATGTTCTTCTGCAAAATGCATGCATTTTTGTTTTTAACCGCTAGAGGGCCAACAGTCACATGGTGTACCTTTAATAATGCCAATTCAATTCCTCCATCCAAAATTCTAAATTTTAATTAAGGTGGAACACTTTTCATTTAGGGAAGTAGAATTAAAATTGGTTCTCCAAATCATTATTGAGAATACATTAAATTTTTTGGTTTACAAAAACATATGAGAAACATTAGAAACCTTTTATTTAATACATTAACGACAGTATAAATGAACGTCAATAATCACAAATTTGACGTCAATATTTCTTGTCATGAAATTATCTGAAAACATTTTTTGTGGGCATATGGGGGAAGTTTAGAAATGCGTAAAAATTTATTCTTGACTTTGGTCCAACATCAGATTATATTCCACCTGTAATAATTGATATAAAATGTATTAGTTTTAGGAAATCTTCATTACGACCGCAGGCATTGTAGTTGCAGAACAAACTCTGTTACATCGACCGATTAGTTGATTAATAATTTGATTAAAAATGCTAGTATTATACAAACACCTAATGTTACTGATGAACTGAGGTCATAAATCAACCTTTGATTCCTTTCCATGACAGACTGATTCCTTTCCATGTATACAGCGGTTGTGGAAGATAGAGAAAGCACAAAACACGTAGCGCACAGTTAAGAAAAGCCCAGCACAAGCACCAGCATCTGTCCGGCCCTCACTACATTCCTTGCAGGCCCTTAAATACAATCCACTGAGTGGCCTTGCTGAAAACTGTGGGTGGCATTCAAACTACCCCGAATCCAAATCCCAACTAGGCTCACAATAGGAGATGAAATCCCAGGTTTCAGAGGCCAAGAAAACATGCAAATGACATGAGCACACTTGCGTTTTCCAGTAAAAAGTGGGAGTCGTGCATGTCACGTGTTACAGTTGTGTAGTCAGCATTAATACTAAAAGTACGCCTTGTGTGATTAGCTAAGAAACTGCAGTATCTGTATCTGAAATTTCATATATATATATATATACACACACACATATATATATATGATTTATCTAAAGATATTTTATGTTTGCTTGCTTCTGTTAAAATCTGTATTGTACTTTGTCCTGTAAATATATGTATAATTTTCTATTGTTTCTGAAAAACAAACAAACGAACGAACAAACTCTGTCATCATAAATAGAGTAAATGCTTTGTCTTTGGATTTGAGCCTATGATACAAGCAGAAGAATATCATATAATCAATAGTGAATACCATTCAGAGCTGTAACGCGGAAAGAGAAGTGTTAGAAAAGTGTGTTATCACAAGCATGCTTACATATTCAACCTCTGGCAAAAGAAATCAAAAATAAAAATAAATTTGGTATTGAACGTATGATATGGTTGTCTACCGACTACAAAGATTAAAACGGTTCTCATTTACTCTGTTATATTCTTCAAAAAACAGTTCGCTTTGACTGCGTCTCTATACTCTAGTTTCAGTTTACAGACTAGTCTGTAAAATCTGGCAAAATCACAGAACAACAATGACCTCTTTTCACATAAACCATTGCAATATTGATTACGGTGTACACAATATTATGTTGATTATGTAGAACAACAACTGCTCAAAAGCATATAGCATTAACATCTTCGAAAGGAAAGATGTCATCTCAAGCAAATTCAGCATCTAAGAGAAGAGAGGAAGAAGAGGAAATAGAAAGGAAGAACGATCTTCTTTTTTTTTCTTTTTTTTTTACGTTGTTGTTTGCTTGTTTCGTTCACATACATAAATGTCTAATAAACTGCATATCGAAAACGCAGACTTTTTCAACAGGGCATTTAAAATACGCGACGTGTAATCCTAAACTTAGAAAGGCAGGTTTGGATAGAAAAATGAATTTCAGTTAACTTTAACAGGGGAACTTTGGACACAATATAACACTGTATATTGTAGTAAAAAATAAGCTTCATTTTGGTGATTTCAGGGGTTAAAACACAATAAAACTCCCTTACTTATTAGTGGTCCTTGAATGTTACAAGTCAAAGTCTTTTTGTGACATTTCAGATCTATTTTGTGATTATTATTGCTGGTAATCCTCATACTTGCCTCATAGAGGGATCTGTCTGAAAATTGATAAATATGGGTGTGTGTGAGTGTGTTTCATTTTAGGCAGTGAATATTGTTTTGTTTTTACTGTATTATTATTACAGAATAAAAATAACAGTATTATTGTGAGCTTTATTAAGCTTGGAGCTGTAAAAAGAGGCACTTCATCATTTTTTTTTTTCTTCTACAAAGGAGAGGCATTGTAAAAATCCACATGTACAGTGTTAGGTGTTGTTTTGGTTACAGTACTATCTGTTGTAGATGCTGATGAACACATGGATACTCTTGTTTTGAATTATTTTGACCATCGTGTAGTAGAGAATATCACGTCTTTGTGTGTTAGAAGAAGGAAAAACTGCGAGATGAAAGATAGATTATTGAATCTGACCGTTAAAAAAATGGAGATGGGAAAAAAATGGGCTGAATTTGACCGACTGAAGCATTAGATCGTCAAATCCACTTAGTATTATTACAGGATGCACAATATATTTTGCATGTTACGGAAAAACTCTGAGCGTACAATAAAACCGGTCGTTCGGCCGTTCCGACTAATATTCACTCTGTCAAGCGAGCAAAACATCTTCTGCTCCTACATAAATATTGGTGATGTTTTCCAAGGTCTTTTCTGTGCCCACAAGCCTATACTCTAGGAATAGATATTATTTATAAATTAAGATTTTTTTTTATTTTTTTTTAAATGTACCTTTGTTAAAAAGCAAGGAGAAAAGAAGACTTACTGTAATAGCAAAGAGAACGCTGTATCTATACTGTACACTGAAGAAAATTCATATGTATTGTAAAATTACCATTTTAAGCAGAAACAAAAATAAAAGCTAACTCTACATTTATGAACTGTAAATATATACTGTAAGTAATGTAAAAAGTCTATCTGAACTAGCCATAGAAGTGATCGTCATAGTGCTTTTTAGAGCCCACGAGAACGGTGTCCAGTCTAGATGCAATGGATCGACGACCATGACGTTTAAGCATCTGAATTGTGTCGGAATATTTTCGTGCGGATTATTACACTTTCACAAACTACACAATTTCGGCTAAACAAAGTCTCTGTGAGATAAAACTATTTTTTTTCGTTGTCGTCGTCGTAGTTGTTGCTTTTCGCTTTTTACATATGAACAAACACGGAGTAACAGTAATATCGGACATTAAAGCCTCATGGCACTCCAACACAAGCGAGATGAGACGGCTTTAATATATGAAGCCTGATACGAGGACCGGCGACTGTTGCCTCCATGCATGGTTATGAGCCTATACCACCACGATGAGAAGAGAAATCAGCCATTTGCATGTAGCTATACGACGTATACGTCCTTCATAACCATCACTAGACAATCGTCCAATACTGTATTGCAAGGTTGCTTTTCTGTCCCCTTCCGTTCTCTGCCCTTTCCACGTGTAAAATAAGCGCAAGAAATTGCAACAGCACCTTCACAAGCAATATTGCATTTGGTTGCTTGATTCAAACATGATTAAGGCTATCCTTAAAGACACAGCTGATGGCCAATGTAAATCCCCTCCCACCCGACAGATGCTATTTGAACAATATAGCTTATCATTTGGAAGTGATATTGATTTATCTGCTCTCTAGTAGCACTCATTAGGTGTTTCAATGGTGGAAATGTTCATGTTTAGGTTGGTATGCTCTGGTGTGTTCGAAATTCATATGGACTGTTGCTATGGGCGACATCAACAATTGAGAACCGAGAAAACTACAAATGGAGGAGACAGGGCTCACCGCCCAAAATCTCCTTGATTATCCAACGAAAGGCCAAATGCAACCAACAGAACATGTCTCTAGTTTGGCTACTCATCACGGCGCGGCAAGCTTCGCACAAAACCCTCCACAAACACGCACGCTAGTCTAAGGCAACACCTCAGACCGATACAGGACAGCCCGCGGCCAAGCTTTGCAGCATAAAAAGCGGTGTTTGGTCTCACAGCACGATACAGAATATTCAACAGGCGTGTTGTCGTTCACCGGGACGGCGCTGGGTCAGGCCAGGTCATATCATTCAGAATAAAGCAAGGGCCTTAACAGCATCACCACCTTCCTCCTCGTGTTATTTATTGTAGGGAATATAGTAATGATTGTTCTTGAGAAAGTTACCAAATGCACTCCTAAGTGTGTAAAACTACATGTTGTCACTGTTGCCGTACCTGTACTGCATATTGCAAAGGAAGCCCTACAGTTCAGGCGTCACAAATTGTACAGCACACACATAGAGACATACCAGAGGATTATACACACACACACACACACACACACACACACAAACATGTTGCACACACATGCTCATACAAACACATACATAAATGTGCTTGATCCCTAGACAGCACTAAAAGCTTTGCACAACGACCCTCTCGTAGAAACTTACTTGTTCTAAAAGACATTTATCATATATTTAGGCACACACTACAATTTTTTTTAAAATGTGGTTTTGTGGTTTTATGGATTTTTTTTTTAATGTTTGTTTTTGTTTTTTTTAGTTTGGTATGAATGAGAAGAAAACCGAGCATTTGCTTCAATGAATTAACTGCATCGGGATGTGGGAAGGGATGGAAGTGGTGTAAGCAATACATCATTAGGATCTGACCAGGGATAAGCTCACAATGCTTTAAATATAAATAAAGAAGAAGAAGAAGAAGAAGAAGAAGAAGAAAAAAACCTTGCATAAACAGCACAAAGTAAATACAATAGCAAGTGATGATAACAAAGCCATGAAAAATTTAATCATCTAATAAAAATAAAAAAAAGCTACTCAAACACAAGTGAACTATAGAACCAAATATTTGATAATAAAAAAAAGAAAAAAAAAAAAAGATTATCTCTAAAAACTAGAACATCTCTGGTAACAGTAGTGCACTTATTGGTTTAAGCAGTGCAACATATATGCAAGAAAACAATGCAGTCCTCTTATCAAGCTTTTAAGAAAAGATATTTCCTTTATAAACAATGAAAAAAAAGAGAAAAAAAATCATAGAATTTAATTTCTTAAGTAAAACAATTCAATGTTTAAGCACAGGATTTTGAAGTAAATGTGCAAAGTAGCACTGTATTTCAAACCTACAACTTACGCGACCAAATTCCAAAATGGAAAAAAGTCGAAATAAACTGATTGATACATTTTGTCATCATTTTAACGACACTTCAAAGGTGTATCTACTCAGATAAGTGAGCAAAATTGCCTGATTGCAGTTGCACGGCAAATGAGTCTTTTATATCCATAAAATACGTGTATAACAAAGCCAAATATGAACACAGAGCTTCCGAGTGACGTAACACCAAAAATACAACCTTCCGAACTCACTTCCGAAATACACACACAATGTCTAGATATCGGTAAAACTGGGAATGTTTCTTATTGTTTGGAGAGCTGTGGTATATTAAAGAACAATGACCGTGTTTATTTTATTGTGGTTCAGTAGATGTTTCTGTTTTGTCTTTTTCTGTTGCCTATATCCTTCCCCTTCTCTCTTGCATTTCCAATCAGGCAAAAAACAAGGACGGCTGTTTGAGCCACTAGGTGGGGCTTAAGGAACAGGAGTAGTGCATTTTAGTCACCCCACCGGCCCAAACAACTGAGTCACAGTAGTCGCCGCTAACAGGAAATACATCATTTTTACGCATTTTAGGAGGTTATTTCTGTCCAGTTCACTTTTGATCTAATCTAGCCCACGGCTCCAAATAGCTTAACGTTTCCCATGTTCACTGAGAACTACTAATAATTAGAGAAGTATCCACATAACGTTGGATTCTACAGCTGATAACAGTCTCAAAGTGAGCATGTGAGGAGCAGCAATTAACTTGGATTCTGGGCCTGTTTGCATACTTAAATCTGCCTCTTTTTTTTTTCACTTCAAAAAAAAAACCAGAACCATGGAGCAAATGAAACACTTTATATCACATTTCGTTTTGAAGCGGAAGAGGTCAACTAACAGTCGTCTTCTTTGTGGCAGTGTATGCGAAACGAATTGGAAATTGTTAACGGCATTCAAAGTTTTTGCTCGAATACTGTCATCGATAAACTTTTTTTTGTTTCTTTGTTTTGTAAACTTGACCTGAACCATTAAAAAAGTGTGGCGGGAGAAAAGAAAAATATGTCATAATCGTAATAATCATTCATTCATCCATCAAGCCACTCGAAAATTCCCATTTTAGTACAGTTTGTAAAACTGGCTTGTACCTTGACAACATCAACATCATAATCCCTCAATGCCATAATAATAAATAAAAACCCAGTGTCAAATTGAACAACTCTCCTGTTCTTATCGCATGTAAAAAGGCAAACATGTGACCATCAATATTTTAGAATGAATCTAGAGCCAAATGTTTTTTTTTTTTTTTCAATGTTTTTTTTTTTTTTTAATAATCTATACCACAGTAAGCTTGGACGCTTATAGTGTCCAATACGGTCTACATGGGAAAAGATCTACAAGTTTAAAAAATTCACTGCAATGTTTATTTTTGTGCACACGCACGCTCACATGCACAAATACACATACGTACAAAATACCTCTACCATATATAAGTGTGTATAAGTAGTTTGTGCGTGTGAGTGCATGCATGGGTATGTGTATTTGTGTTTGCGTATGCCAGAGTGTGTGCGAGCATGTGAATTTTTTTTTCTTGTGTGTTCTTTCGCAGGCCTTTCGGTAGTGTTCAACACATAAATCAGTATTTAAGGAAAGCATACATTTAGAGGCCAGTAGTATGGATCCAGCCAGTGGATCATTATCCAACTACACAGCCTTAAGGCCACCATCTTTTTTTTATTCTTTAAGAATAGCAAGGACAAAAAAAAAAAAAAAAAAAGAAAGAAAAGAAATTAAACGCTTCTTTTTTTTCTAGAAAACTTAATGTGCCAGTGTCTATACTCATTACTCTTCATGCCCCAATATAAGAAAAAAAAAAAAAAAAAATCTAGTGCCGTTTTCTTTATCATTTAATTCTTTTTCATGTTTACGTAAGTTTGTACTTATCCGTCGGAGACATGCTTGCGCATGTGGTCATTGAAGTGCTCGATTTGGTCAAACTTGACAGGGCACACGGAGCACATGTAGGTGGTCCCCTCCTGGCAGCTTGCTTCCGCAGCCACGCCCACTCCGGTGCTCACGACTCCGCCCCCGGCTCCGCCCCCTCCCACCGGCATGGCCAGGGCCACCACTCCCGCTCCCGGCTCGGGAACGGCAATCGGGACTGGGATGGACACGGGGCCTCCGACGCTTCCTGCGGCACTGACCCCGGAGACCCCGGAGACCCCGGTCCCGGTGCTGTGCAGGGCCATGTGGCGCTCCAGCAGGGTCTTGTGGGAGAACTTCTTCTTGCAGATGTAGCACTCGTAGGACTTCTCTCCGCGGTGCAAGCGCATGTGGACGTTGAGGGAGCTCTTCTGGGTGAAGCGTTTGTTGCAGATGCTGCACTGGTACGCTCGGACTCCTGTGTGTGTAACCATGTGTTTGATGAGATAATCCTTCAGCGAGAACGAACGCCAGCAGATGCTGCACTGGTGCGGCTTTTCACCTGCGAGAGAGCACAGAGCACAGACTCATTAGAAAGAACCATACACTAAAGCACGCTCGCAGAAACCGTTATCATATCCCTCGTGAAAAGTAAATATGCAAAAATGTATTTTAAATTTGATAAGTACACTGTGCACATAAATACCTTGCAATTGTACAAAATTGATACACCAGTACTTAAAGTCTGCTAAACTCATTTTGTACCCGGAAATGGTGCTGAGGTCCAACTAAATATATATACGTATTATATTTGATTGTGCTAAAATGGAACTGTTGCAAGTATACTTTAGGTACACTTTAAATATCTTGCATTTAAAGACTGATATTATACAGAGATCATACTATTCTTACTAATTTTAGGCTCAATATTAAGACATGTGCATTGTGCAATAAAGAAGCACTCCAAATAAAGTTTTGTTATAAGATTTACATCAGTAAGTCTCAAGCGATATGTCAGTAAATATGGTAATGGATTTGTAGTATACTTATTATGAAATAAATGTATTTTAAATACATTTCGGTGAAGGTTTTTTTTTTTTTCACTAGGGATCACACATTTCATTTTACTATTTTGAAAATGTTATCACAGATCCAGGTTCTTCTTCTTTTTGTCACTGTACGGTGAAAAGTTACTGTATTTTGCATGCAGGTAATATCAATGAAGACATGTATTGAGTATGAAATAGATGCTTGCTTAGCAATATGCACTGTGTGTAATATTCATGAAAGCTCTGAAATTACACACATACAGTACATGTACCTCTTATTTGTTAAGAACAAACATGTCTGCATTTAGATTTTTAATAACACCTCTCAAACTCTTTGTGAACCTGTTCACACAAAATTTGACATGAAATTCTCTGTGTATATATTCTAAATGGCAAAATAAATAACAGTTTAATTGTTGATAAAGAAAGTACAAATTTAAAATATGATTGTTCCTGTCATTCTTGCTTTTTAAAACATCTGTAACTTTTGCTGATAAGTTGAACTTCGCATGCAGGTTACTAATATTGCTAAATTTATTAATCTTAATTATGGAATTAATTAGTGCTGTGGTTGCTTAGCAACAGTAATGTACAATTTTGAAATCTGAAAGCCCAGCACAGCCAACATGTTTAAGCTACATTAAAATTTCATTTTCATCCTCAACATTTTTTGCACCAGTGATGTCTACGGAACTAATCTAAAGTTGCATAAAGCGTTTAGGTAACACTTAACTTAAAACCTTTATTAATTATCCCTTGTAATGCACCTTATAATACATTATAATACTTATCTATTCATTGAACACACCTTTAGAAAGTTAAATGCATTAAAACACAAGACAAACCAAAGAACCAATTTCAGATGTAACAAGGAATCTGCAAAATATTACAATGCATTTTTAACTTTGGTTACAATTATTTAGGAAAAGATTATTATTATGAAAACCTTTATAATGCTTTATACATGAAGGCTTTAAGTAAAGTGTTACGGTCTAGGTGCGGTGTTACCTCATGTAATTTGCCCTACCAAAAAAAAATATATATTAAAATGAATATTGATTTGATGATGGTATTGATGATGAAAATCTGAAAACATGTTTATCATAGAAGAGTATTTAAGTCATTGTGTATGACCTGCATTTTAATAGTATAATTTAATTAATAGACCCTGACTCAAAATGTTTTAATTTAAATTAGATTGAACTGGAAAAAGTGGAAGTTTGGATGTTTTTCATGGTCATTATTACCATCAGAAATCACATTAAGTTTGTTGGGCAGTAATTTCTACATGGTATTTCAATGAAGATTGAAAATTTGAGAAATACTGTTATTATTAGCATTAATAGCCTAATTAATTAGAAATAACTGCAACTTTGGTCTGCTGGAACAAACTGGCGTATAGATCTGTGCCATAAGTTTACAGAACATACATTAATATTATAAAACAAGAAAAGTGATTTTGAAAAATATGGTAGAAAAAATAAAGAACTATGGCAGAACAGTGCGATAAAAGTAAATGTATATTGCTGTTCCTTTCTGAAATGAAAAACCACTTTCAGTAAATGATGGTGTCAATTACAGTAACTTAGTGAAAATTTTTATTATATTAATATTATACTTATTTAATTTTTAATAGTGGAAACTCTTATCATTTCCATTGTAAGGCCATACACATAATCATTTATTTACATATTTATGTTCTTGGCAGCCACAATCTTTTAGCTCACAGGCAATTACATCTGGTGTTATTGTAAAATATCTTTTGTGCTATACTATTTGATAAAAGCTCATGTGATTATGGCAGCATAAGGGATCAAAGTCTGATTTTTTTATATAATAATAACATAAAAATAAACATATAAGATTACACAGACTACATTTTGTCCTGAAGACAGATCATTATTGCATAGTAATCTACTTCAGGAGTTCACAGAGTCAAATTTAATTATCTTACTTAACTCAACATTGTCATACTGAATGCACTTTTGAGGGCTGGGTACTTTACTGTGTGAGACCAGACAAAGCCTCAGAATAATAGTTTGCAATACTATTTGCAAAACAATAGTTATTCTGGCAATCCGTGTTTTCACTGTTATACGGTAGGGGGCGCTGTTACGCATCATCTGAAATACTCAATATTAACCAACTGCAGAACTATACGTCATAGCAGTGTGAGGATGACAGCGCCAGCCTAACAGTCTGATGCCGGAAGTGGGCGGGGTAAAAGCATCTAAGGGGTGGAGAGGGGTAGGTTTAGGGGTGGGTTTAGGGATCAGGGGGTGGAGATAGGTAGGTTTAGGGGTGGGTTTAGGGGTCAGGGGGTGGAGATGGGTAGCTTTAGGTATGGTATATGTAAGGTGGATAGGTATGTTATGCGGTTCCGGCATCAGACTGTTAGGCTGGTGCTGTCGTCCTCTTACTGCCATGACATATGGTTCTGCGGTTCTGCAGTCAGACCTATCTTGAAATACTACAGCCTCTCCGGATCCAAAAACAAGCGAAGAATAAGATCTGCGTAAACCAGGGCTGCATGCCAATTCCCTACTATATAGCAAGCGAGAAACAGTATGTGACAAAAGAAGTATGTCCAAAATTACAGTACTCATAAAAGAGTAGGCAAAAAGTACCCGGATGATCTACTACTTCTGGCGAGATTCTGAAGTGTGCATATGATGGACACTTTGCTATCCCATGACTACACAGCGAATGTAGAACGTCAGATTTGACCCCACCCATTATCAAACGCTGCCGGGGAAAGAGTTAAGGATGTACTTGATGTTTTCAATGTACTTAAAAGTTGGTTTGAAAAAAAAAAAGCACCTTCCCAATATGTAAATTATTCTGTGGCATGTCAAAACGTAGGCGCAGACTTTTTCCTGGGAAAAGATCACACCTATAACTTACAATGAGAAAAACTGCAACTGTTTGCCTAAGGGAAAACAGCAATTAAAGGATGTATCTCATCGAGTCATAGATTGACCTGGTAATTCTCGACCATTGTCGACCAATGAGCCCCGAGTTCATTAAGTAAAAACTTTAATTATTGACTATGGTAGTTATCCTAATATTTTAAGTATACACAAGAAAGGCATTTTGACACACAAGATAATAAAATCATCTTGGTCTCATGGCTTGTAATGCCTCAAGGGTACAGAACAGGATAAAGTATTTGCTTAATAACTGTTAACTATTAACGTAAATTAAAGTTAATAGGCTGCTGATTTGTGATAATCACAGTCCTCTTTTGCTCTTAGGTTTAAGTGGCTGGCTAGTCACTCACACGACCACTTGTACTGTTTGCATTTTATAACAGCAAAAATCTGACTTGCGGTTTCCAAAGTGAGGGGGAAGGAACTCAACACATTTGTTATGCCTTGCTACCTTAAGCTATGCACTGACTGAACTCAATTTCTGGCATAGGCTTGAAAAATACACAGCCTCACTTCTTTTCATAAATGATGCATATTCTGGTTCTGTTGAGCTGTGTCTGAAAGCCCAATAACTGAAGAATCATATTGATATTTTTGAGGTCCTAATGATTGCTGTTCAAACTGCTGAAATAAACTTATAATACCTAATCCACAGAGAACAGCCAACAAGGATGATTCACAGAGAAGTTAATAATTGCTACCAATTATCCATTTAGAATCAAAAGCTTTCCTTAATTATTTCCGACTAGCTTTTCTGTAAAAGCAATTTAGATATAATTGGATAAAACGCAACTACATACATACATACATAATACAGAGATGAAGGCCAAGGGTACTCACCAGTGTGCACAAACATGTGCTTGACGAAGTTTTGTTTGGCAGTAAAGGTCTTACAACAAAGAGTGCATGCGTAGGGCTTCTTTTCCCCATGCTGCCCCCCCGCCGCACCACCTTGCTGTTGACCTCCCCCGGGTGGCACCGTCAGTCCACTGGTGTACGGAGGCATGCTGGGAGAGGGCACCGCCACAAACTGGGGCTGCTGATTCCCAATGGACTGGGGCAGACTGAAGAGGAAAGGCTTGTTGTCGCTGGCTGACTGGGTTGCAAAGAGTGTAGGCAAGTAAGTGTTGCCTGCCGTTCCCATTACCTGGGAGTTGCTGGTCAAGGTGAGGGGCATGCGCAGGTTGCTGGTAAGTGGCTCACCTGGCCGCAGGTATGGCCCACCTGGCATCGACTGGGAGGACGCTAGGTTTGCTTGAGGCGGCTGCTGGGTTCCAAGCTCACCGCTCTCTTGAGAAGGACCGTTTCCACTACCATCTTCAACCGCTTCTTGGGTCTGCTCGGGAGATGAATCATTGACCTCGATCTGCACAGGGGTTCCCCGCTCACCTTGCTGGACTTTATTCGGACAATTGTCTCGACCGAACCCAGACAAGAAAGGCTGTTCGACGGAATCCGTTTCCGTGCCAATGGAAGAGCTGACGCCGGAGTCAAAGCTCTCGCCTTTGGGCTCGCTCTCGATGCACTCCAGCTGCTCGCTGTCCTCACGACAGTCCACAAGCCCGTAGCAATTGTACTCGTCCCCTTGTTCCTGCTTGATGTGAATATCCCCAGTGTGGAGCCTCACGGGACGAGGCTGTTTGCGGCAGTGCGTAGTCTCCGACGTGACCAGGAAGCGCTCCATTTGTTGCGAGCGCTCGTGGATGCGTGTGATCCAGGCAGGGTCCTGCCCTCCCTCCTTCTGCTGTAGTTGAAGGGGCGAGTCGTAGCTGGCCGTCACCGCAGCACCGGCATAGTGGGAGCGATTTCCACGGGTACCATTTTGCAGGCCCAACCCAGAACAGCTGGAGTAAAGCGAGGAATAAACGCGGTCAAGGCTCTGGTGAGATGTTTGCATGTAGCCTGATTCGGCATCACTACTGGGACCGGACGTGCCAGACTCTGGGGTTCCCCGTGGTGTCTCCTGCCCCGAGTCCCCTGGGACGACGGAAAAGCTGCCAGATCCACCAATGCCAACATTCTGTGAAACAATGCGGGTGCACTCGTCGATAACGGTCTTGATCTGAAGTATGCTGGCAGCTGTGAGGATCTGCAGGGCCTCGGACTGGGAGACCCGCAGCACACCGCTGTACATGAAGTCAATCAGTTTCTGGACGGACTGTACAGAAACCACAGAGGGGATCTCGATGTCACTGTAGCCCAGGAGCAGCTTGTCCTGAAAGAAGGGGCTGCCTGCAGCCAGCACACAACGGTGAGCTCGCAGCATGCTACCATGGATCCGAACAGTCACGTCACAGAAGTGCCCGCGGTTTCGCTGCTCATTGAGGGTCTCAAGTACAGAATTGCTAAAGTTGTGGAGATTAATGTGGTGAATGCGTTCGGTCATCCCCTTGCACCTGATGTCACCTGTGTGGCAGACACAAACACAACCAGAAACCAGATCAATCACATATCCAGCAATAATATGTTGAACAATGACACTGTTTTCTTTTAGAGATGTTGTACAGCCGAAATTAACTCTGATTTAAAAAAGGGCTACATAGGTAAAGGTAACTTGACATGATTTTCTGAGACATATTTACTGTAAGCTAAATGTATGAATTTCACTGCAAAACTAAAAAATGTAAAATCTGCAAATGATGCTAGAGCTTTCTAGCAACTTTTGCAGCTATTTTTGACTTAATCAATTGGTGCTAAGGTCATTTTTGTTGATGCACAATATGTGGGTTTGTTCAAAATGGATTCTTACAGTATTTGTACAAAATCAAATACTTAAAACTAAAAATCACATCAAATACTAAAAACTTTTCCTGCATCAATGATGTTTGCAACCTGAAGGATCTTTTTCAAAAAGTTAAGATTGAGGTGGAGAATCTATTTAATATAATGATTTAAGAAAAAACTAAATAATAGAAATGCTAGATTTATGATGATATAACAGATAACAGAAGGAGCGTCCCTGGAATTTTCCACACACACTATTTTCAAAAATCATAAAGACAAAGCTTAGACTGTGAAATGCACAGATAGAGATTGCCATTGCTTTAGGGCTGTAATTTGATTGCCTTAATAATAACCAATAAATAAACCATTGATAACCACAGACATGTGCTTCAATCTTGCATAATCTTAGGGAATGTGTATGGCCTGTAACTGCTTTTGTTCACTGACATATTTCCTGTAGAATGTGTATTCATTTTCTGTCTCTACCATATGGACAAAATGGTCATGGGATGTTGTTTGTAAGAATGTAGCAAACAGCAGAGAGTATCACAGTGTCTCTGTTATTTTAGAACAATGTCCTGTTGATGTGCTGTGAAACTTTTCAGACATTCTAAGCATTTATATTATATTAATTACATTATATATTACACATACACTACTGTACACCCCAGTACTATACACTGCAGTAAGAGAAGTGTGGTACTATATTTACATGTGATTATTAAATGTAGGCTAGCAATATATTTATATACATATTAATGTTGAAATAGGCTGGAGCGAAACTCTGCCGGAAAATGGCACTCAAGGATCAGGATTGAAACCTCCGCCATCCATCCACACATATGGATTTATGATGCAAAATTATCAAGGTTAAGTAATTGGACACCACTTGCAAATGTAATGGGGTCAACTGACAAATATAGTGAGGTCATGTGATTATCAAGCAGCATAACATTCATTGAGGAATAATACCTACTGTTTCACTTGAACTCAGTAGTTAATATACAGTGTACAGTGTTCAGTATTCAATAAGTAGTAGGCCTAAGCTAGTATTCCATTCCAAACATTCCTGCAAACACTCCACAGAATATAATATCCCACAATGCAATGCTCTCAAAATAGCTTAAAACCTGCATTCTGCAATGTGGCACACTATACTCCAGCTATAAATTTAATTAAACATCATTTTTCTAATTGTTTACTTAAATTATGCATGCCGTTTTATAAGTAATACTAATATAGTGCATGGGATATTATTGTAATTTTTGTATTGTCACACAGCAAAACTATTTAAATGAACTAATGAAGGCATATAAAAACAAACAGGGACTATTTACTGCATCTACATACTATCCCTCGGCTTACATAATATACATTGTAGCCTAAAATGTTAATGTTCATGTTATTTTTCAAGTATTATATTAAGTAAAAAAAATATACCATAATCCAATGCTGAAAACTAAAAATCATGATATCCTAAAGACAGAAAATGCAATTTTAACCCTTAATGCCCCGTTCACACCAAGAACGATAATCAATGTTTTTATCATTCATCAACTTGAAAAAAATTGTTCTGAAAGTGATTCCAATGATATAATTTCTCTGTGCTGTTATTTTTATAGCTGTGTTGTGGACTCTGCTATTCTTTTATAGAAGGAATTTTAGATCTATATCGTTATCTTTATAGTTATCGTCCTTTGTGTGAACGGGCCTTTAGCCAGTAAAACACTATAATTCTACAATACCTAGAACTAATTTCTAAATCTATCATTTATACATCTAGATCAGGGCATCACACATTAGACGTAAAGCTACACGTGATGATATTAAATTATAAGCATTTACGTCTAATGTGTGATGCCCTGATCTAGATGTATAAATGATAGATTTAGAAATTAGTTCTAGGTATTGTAGAATTATAGTGTTTTACTAGCTAAAACACTAGCTAGTGTTTTCAAACCCGGAAACAGATCAAAGTTAGTCATCTTGAAGGACCTCTCAATTCTCTAATTGCACCGTGTGAAGGCGAGTAACGAGTGGAATAATGAGGTCTTTTCCCTCTCAGCAAAAAATCTCTTGAAGTCAAGAAGTTCCAGATGCCAAAAGATTAGTCAATATAGGACAAAACAACAAAGCTGAGATGCCAGCAGACCATCTCACTATCCTGTTACAAATATATACCATTTCTGTTATCATCTATTACCCAATAAGCATGCAACTGGGTTCTTTCCCAGGGTTCATCCCATCCCATTTCTTTACTTACTTCTGCTTAAATTGTGTAAAGTAATAAACTATCTATTAAAAAAAGAAAATGTAATCCCACTGATCAGGAAAGTGTACGTTACATGTTTGACTAATGACTGATGAATGTTTTCTCCACTGTGTACCATCAGAGAGATGAGATACACACTATAGCATACAGTATGTGTGACCTTCAAGATTTTCCATAGCAGAGTCACGTAAGCCTCAAAGTTTTCCAGGCTTCCATAAGATCCTTGAGCGCAGCTGATGACACTTTTAAGTGACGCTTGAGTGATCAAGAAAATTACAATATACAAATAAGCTTTCCTTCGATTCCTCCGTCCTCGTTTTCTTCCCTCGCATCCTATGAGGACTGGAGCTGAGACGCGAGGAAAGGAAGCGAGGATGCACAAATAAGAAAAAATATGCACCTTATGGCCCATTCGCCAACCTATACGCTCAGTCGCCATTTCCTGTTAGTCCACTTGAAAGAGTGAATGAAAACAAGTGAGCATTTCCATGAGTGTCATGGAAACTATGTATAAACCTTAATTAAACAATTTAATAATCAATTAAAAAGGAATAATGTTACGCTGTAGCCACATTGGACCAGCGGTTTGGAATATGGATGGATGGTTGATTCTTCTGGCGAGACGTGTAAAATTAATTCACCGCGACCCTCGCAGTGCATTATGGGTATTCTCTAGCCGTTGAGTTCAGAGATGTTGTACACTCGTTATTGCGGTGCATTATGGGATTGACTGAGTGCACTCGATAGCGTCCACTATGGTTTCAGACGCCACAACAAATGGCTGTTCCCTCAAATAGTGCCCTATTTAAGGGTATAGGGGGCGATTTCGGACACATGCATATGTCTCTGACACACACACACACACACTACAGGTCTTGTAGTCTCTACTGAGCTGATGAGTTTAATCAGGTGTATTAGATTAGGGAGTCACACAAAATGTGCAGTGCAGGTTTGAAACCCCTGCTTTAGCCTAATAGCAACAATCTTGAAAAACACACTGAATAATCAGTGTTGCTCTTCACAACATAACAAGTGGCAATGCCAGGTCATTTGAGTAAATCCTACCCAACAGCATTAAACTATCACAGATTAGCACACAGGAGACATTATTTATGAAAAGTGGAGTGGCTGGAAAACAGTGACCTAAAAAAGCTTTTCTTTTCACAGACAGAGGGCAGTCTTGAGCTAGTGTGTGAACTGGCCAGCACTCCTCTGCACATGCAGCATGCGTTTCGCTTTTGCGTTACATTTGAAATCAAAAATTAAGTAATTCAAATCAATCAAGCTATGATGGGTCCATGGGATCGCTATTCACGCAATGAATTATTTTCAGACTTCTCTGAAGCTTACATTCACGCTGGTCCGCATTTGCAAGCACAAGACTGTCTATACAAACACTTTTGGAGAGAACACAAAATGTCTACTTTCTATGAGGTGCTGCGCCCTTTTTCAACAGAAGGCTTTGAAACTCCTAAAAATGGCCAGAAGAGTTAAAACACTTTTGAATATCAATCATATTTGCTGTGGACAGTAGAGGCATTAGTTCCCTTTGCAAAACGTCACCTTACAGAAACTCGCACACCGAAAGTTGAAAGCACACACTGTTTGCTCCTTTTCAAACGTGCATTCCTCTCTGAGCACTTCTCAGTTTTACACTGTCATTTTGGCTCCGTGTTATTGTTTAATGTTATTTTCAGTATTACTATTCTTTATTACAGTTGTATTATGTATTTTGTGAAGTTTAACGTGCATGAACGTGTGTGTGAGTGTTACACGTCAGAGACAGAGCCGAGTTATTTTAGCCACACAGGAATGTATATGCAATGTATCATGTTTTCCACTGATGCATATGTTGATTGAATTATTCTCTATAAGGAATGAGGACTGTGTCGCATGATGTATACATCTATTTTGAACATCATACACTGCCGGTCAGAAGTTTGCTCGCTCTTATGCTCACCAAGGCTGCATTTATTTGATTTGAAACATTCTATTTGATTATATTTTAAAAAGTCATTTATTCATGTGATCGAAGCTGAATTTTCAGCATCATTACTCCTGTGTTCACTGTCACATGATCCTTCAGAAATCATTCTAATGTGATGATTTGCTGCCCAAGAAACATTTATTATTATTATTATCAATGTCGAGAACAGTTATGTAAAATTTTTCAGTTCTTTTATGAATAGAAAGTTCAAAAGAGGGGAGATAAATTAAATAAATCAATACTTTTATTCAGCAATGAATGCATTAAATTGATCAAAAGTTACAGTAAAGACAGTTGTAATGTTACATAAGATTCTATTTCAAATAAATGAAATAGAACTTTCTATTCATCAAAGAATCCTGAAAAAAAAAAAAATGTTTTCAACATTGATAATAATAATAATAATAAATGTTTTTAGAGAATCAAACGAGCACTTCAGAATGATTTCTGAAGCATCATGTGACACTGAAGACTGGAGTAATATGCTGAAAATTCAGCTTTAATCACAGGAATAAATGATATTTTAAAATATATTCAAATAGAAAAGTTTTTTTATTTTTTATTTTTAATCAAATAAACGCAGCTTTGGTGTTACCGATCCCAAACTTTTGAACGGCAGTGTACTTTAAACATGAACAACATGTTTGCTCCCATGATTCAGTAACAACGGGGATAAAAGCGTAAATCCAAGTCTACACTCCCTTAGCTCATTACAATAGCAAACTTTAAAATAGCAGTGTTTACTATTCCCAAGAAAACACTGAAATGTCATTTCTCAACTCATATGGTTTCAAGAGCATTTAAATGTTCGTGTGGTGAAAAACGATGTGAAAAGACAGGTTAGCAGAACAGACCATTCACTCAGGATTCATAGCAAACAATATTGCAACCTTTGAGACTTAAAGGATGACACGGCAAGGAATTAGGCATCGTTTCTGAAGGTTATTGATGCAAGGTGTTCTTTTAGACAAAGAAGAGACACCATGTTCTTGTGTGTCTAGACATGTTTCTGTAAAACGTTAAACCTTTGTGTGTGTGTGTTGTTCAGGTATTCCCAACAGTACGTTATACGGACAAAAAGTGGATTTCTTTTTTGCGTTGCTATGAGGTTCCTAGGGTGTTTGGGTTAGTTCATAACACAGGACATCGCTTTATGATCCCTTGTGAAAAAGAAGTGCGCTTAACTGTGGCCCTTTTCCAAATAGCACCCTAAATACTCGCATCGAGGGCGCATATCGACTCGACTCGTCCCATGGGTACCTAAAATGACCCATGGGACGCCCTGTGGTCTAGAGGAATCCACGATCGCGCACACATGCCGGCCATTGTAAGTCCACAGTTGTGCGACATTGTAAGTGCATATGAAATGTGCCATTTGGGACAGGACAGGACCTTTATTGAATGTGCACTTGTAGTGCTCTTCATAGTATATTTAAAAACGGTCCTTGCAGATAATATAATCTTAATTAAATAAAAGGCAACTTCTTAAAGAGAGTTTTAAAAAGCGCACTTTGTAATAATTTCAAATTAAAGGTTTTACTTTAAAGAATTAAATGAAATAATTAGGTTTGAATAATCTTTGTGGTGCTTTAAAGAAGTAGACTTATTTTGATGTGTTGACTAACATACTAAAGCTCATATAATTTGAACTGTAGTGTGTTTTTTGATATTACATTTAAAGTTAATATATTTTAGAAAGTTGTAAAAGCATGTGTAATTAACAAATGTATTTAAAAGTTTCAATAGAAATGACATTAAACTAAAGAAAGTATATTCTGGTTTACCATAAATGCTTGTCTGTACATTTACTTTACTTTACATATTTCAAAGATAGCAGAAGTCATTTTGAAATTTAATGTACTTAAGTCCTACTTAAGTGAGCAAAAAATAACTCTAAAGTTCAGCTAATCTCATTTAATATAAATTTAAACATGAAGTGCAATTAACATTCAGTTACATGTCCTAAAACATTACCTTCAGTTTGCATGTAAATATATTCATTTAAAGTATATTATTTGCATAACAAGTACTCTTTTTGAAAGTACGCTAAGGTGTTCTTATTTTTCACAAGGGTATCCTTTTAAGAAACAGAACTGGCAGACAATTCATGGCAGTTAGACAAGTGTGTGTGTGTGTCTGTAGGGAGCACAACAATGCAGATAAGCAAACATATTCAACTCTGGAATCAAAAGAATTAATATTTTGCAAAAAGAAAATGAAGCATATTTTAGGACCACAATCATTTGTTAGTATTACGCCATTATTTTCATGACAATTAAGCACGTTCCTCAGCCCCCCACCCCTACATTCTCATTACTGTAATGCATCCATTTTGCTTTTGAGATTATATGTAATTCTCATTATTTTCAATGATGATTTTCATTATATTCTCATTACTGTAATAAACAAGCGGAGTGTGTGTGTGTGTGTGTGTAAGGCTGGGGAAAGCTTAGCCTTCCCCTGACCACGGGCATGACGTGTATATACATGACTACAGATGTACAGTAGTGATAGAGAATTCAGTTTGCAGCTCTAGGATAATGTTTCCTGTAACCCAAATACAGTTATGCCTATATTTGTGTATATTCAACACACAAAGTATATGGTGCAAACAGAAGGGTTTCTCTTCTGTCGTCGTGGTGTCATTTTTTTAATATCAGAAAGAAGGAAGGAAGAGAGGGTGTATATATTTGCAGGTCATCACATTGCAAAACAAGCTCTGTTATTAAGCATTGATCAACCAGAGAGAAATGAATTGAAGCTGGGCAAACTTACAGTCTGATGGTGTTCTGTTAGGTAATTGTGTGTATGTGGGTGCGTGTGTGTATCAGGCTGGTGAAGAGGCACTGGTTAGATGCTACAGGTTGCTGGTGGTGGTGGTGCAGCGGAAGAGGTCAGTCGTTAGCCACTCATTTCATTTCGGTCCGGCCACAATCTAACCTCATGCAGAATCAATGTCGCCCTGCAAATAAAGCAGAGAGAACATTTAGTGCATGCCTTTTTTTAAAGACAAGTTGTGCAACATTTTCGGAGTACTAATATTACATCCATTTACAGGGTTCTCAAGTTTTATCAAAATCTTGGAGTGAGATCACATGCGGTTGGGGGAGGAGCCCTAATGGAGCCCCGCCCCCACCTGTCCCCGCCCCCCAATTTTACCCATTGTTCATAATTAACCAGCACAAATTGAAAATAACAATTGGTAAATCTGATAAATGACAGAGCAATTAATCACATCAAATATACTCTTTAATGTTATATTTCAAAATTAAAACTAAGTTACAAAAATTACAAAAATATAACAAATTGCTCCAAACAGTTTGGACAAAAATATTTTTGCATTTTGAATGTGTCTAGTCGAAATGGTATAATGATTTGTGTGGTGGGACATTGAGAACAAATGACATATTATTAAGGTATGTTAGTGTGTTTGTGTGTGTGTGTGTGTGTGTACACAAGAGTACACACTCCAGCTTATGAAATGTGTTTTGTGTTGCAAGTGTTTGAAAAATACAAATGCATGGCAATCAATGATTAATGTAACGTTATGTTTTGACAGGATATAAAATATTAGCCAGAGCACTCTGCTTTAATATGTATGTAGCCTTAATGTAACTAGAAATACTATTAATACAGTATAATATATAATATAATTTAAAATTAAATAAATACATTTAAATTTATTTAAAATAAAATGAAGAAATACATCTTCATTTTTTTCCCATACCCACTAACATTTCCCTTAGTTTCAGATAATGTAAGCTAGCCAAACTGAGCCAAAGCTTCTGGCCTGGTTGCAAAGTAGTTGTAGAGTTTTTGACTGCATCAATAATAATGTAAACGATGGGCTATATATTAAATGTTCCAGCCTTAAAAATGTTAGACGAGCTTTCGTCCAACTTACCTTCTCCATCACGACGTGTGTTCGCGCAATGTTGTTGGTTACCTAGTAACGAACGTACGGTGGCCGAGAATGTTCCGTCAACTTCCGTGTGTTCGCGCATCTATGTTGCCTATCAACGAACGCAATCTGTGCGCGAGATACGTGCTGGCGGCAGGAAACTTCACTTTGTGTGCCCGCGCCTCATATGCAACGTTATATATAAAGCTCGCAGGACAACTTGGTTGGCGTTGCCTTTTCAGCGTGAGAAATACACGGTGTGGCGTGTGAGCGTGTGAACTGGTTGAATTGCGTGTGTCTCACGCCCAATGCGTGAGACTTGAGAACCCATGTTTTCTCATCAAATTAACAAACAATCAACAAGCACCCAAAAATCAAAGACTGTTAATATTTGACAATTAATTACGGTCCTTGAAACCGATTGGACGAGAGCTGGTTACGTTGTTGAGAGTTGAGAGCCGTCCATTCCAATGCACTACTTTTCAATTGATTTTCTATGTAAACACGCTAGATGGACGTGTATAACCGTTGCGCTCGCATCTTTAGCGGCGTCTCACACGCGGCGCTCAAGATAAAATCAGTTCAACTTTTAAAAAACGTCTCGCGCTTTTAAAAGCTTCGTTTTACTTTAAATAATGAAAATGCAGACTTTCTCATGCAAAATAAGTAACTATATTAGTAACTTTTCCATTGAAGTTTCAATAAGAGACACTTTTACAGCATTTCTGTATTAACACTCTCGTGCTCACAAAAACTAGGACAAGGAAGGTATTCATATTCAATATATCACCTGGCCCTGATTGCATTTATAATCCCAATCATGATATTTGTCAAAATTTTTGAATTATTAGAATGAATGCATCCCTAAAGCAAAATCAGTGGCTCAGAAAAGCACTGGTATAAACCCAAAACACAGCAAATATAGAACATATAGATCTTTCCATCATGCCTCCTTCATAGAAACACCAATCCTCCTTTCTTTTGTGAACCTACAGTATGAAGAGATTGTAACACCGTAACTTCCTGTCTATGGCTATGAAGGCAGGAAGCAGTTCCCTCTGGGTTATCACACGGACACATTTGTGACAGACTTGCGGACACACTTCACCACCAATTACAGGGTCAAACTCTGCCGAAGGAGAAATCATACGCTCACTGGGCCAGGTGTCATTATGCAAGAGAGAGATGAAAGAATGGTCAGTTAGCCAGCCACACCCATCCTTTCTACACCACAGACGATCACATTCTCGCTTCACACACACACACACACACACACACACGTGCGCACGTACACACACACACAGACACACATACACACACACACACACACACACACACAGACACACACACACACACACACACACACACACACACACACACACACACACACACACACACACACACACACACACACACACACACACACACACACACACACACACACTCTCTCTCTCTCTCTCTCTCTCTCTCTCTCTCTCTCTCTCTCTCTATCTGAGGAAAAGAAAAGTATGTTGATTTATTTCCCCAATTGAACTATAGAAGTCAGCCATATTTTATTTAATATAAATTAAAATTCTGATCATGCAAGGCAAGTACCTAATGCCCACTCTCTAGGCATGTTATGAATTCACATTACCCATACTATTTTTGCATTAATATTTTTGTTTACACTGAAAATACTTAAAATTATGCACATTTTCTCCATAAGCTCCATAGAATACTCATATGCTACATATGCTTCCAAAATATGCAAGCTGTATACAAATATTGTATCCCAAAACACAATATACTCGACCTTCGAGGAGGAACATATCTCATAAGTGATATAAACCACAATTAGTAGGGTCAGATGCCCCCTTAAGACAACAATGCATTTATTTTTAAACTGTAACATATTTTGATATAGGTTTAGCATGTGCAAGATGCTGAAATAAAAAAAAATGAAAAATCTATTCTGATTTGTGTTTTGATAATTTAGATGAATAATTGAATAACCAAAGCCAGACAATGCAGAATGCCAGAAAAAGAGATTCATCTGAAAGATAAATTTATTCTATGGCATATACATGCATATGAATATATAATTGCACATATTTTAATTGAAGATATGCCATTATAGCAACACAATGTACATACATGCATATCTCATGGAATTACTGAATAATAACCCAACGAATTAGGCTCCAATAAAAATTAGTAACACTGATAACAACCCGTCACTCGGGTGCTTGTGTCCCAATTCTTGTGGACAAACACATTAACGTGTCCACAAATCCCTCATTAACAAATAGACACAAAAACACTTTGATATTCAACATAATACAGTTTCAGATCACTATCTTTCAGAGATTAGATGAATAAACCTCAAAACTGTTTCAACTGACTAAATCTTATAAATGTTGGTATTCAAATGAAATGACAAAATTGAGAAGAGCATACTCATCAAATGCGTTGAGATGATAATAAATAAATAGATATGAAAAGAAATTAAAGGGGGAGGGGCCTTCTTAACATCTTTTTCATGATGCAAAGTTGGATTGCACTCTGAAACATTAAGATTTTTCACACACAGAAGGATTAAAATGCACAAAAAGCTCTATTCATTTCTGAGAAGATAACTGAGCGCCACTCGCTGAATTTAAGGTCTTGACAAAGTGTAGCACACTACCGTTGAAACGATCTTATTTACATGACCACACACTTTTCTTTTTTTTTTTACAGCTCTGTATCTTCTATCACGACTATCGAAGTCGAGGGCACATCAATAAAAGAAATCATGACAGCGTGAGTTTTCTATTCCAAGCACAGGCTTCCTCTCTCAACACGTGTTGTGTCCGGCTTTCATCAGGGATCTCGTTAAACCACACTCTATTTTAAAGGTTTGGTTCACGCAAAAATTACAATTCTGTCAAAATGTACTAAACCTCATAAAGTTACAAACCAGTTCTTCCTTGGCACACAAATAGAGCATTTTTAAAAGTTGTTCTTGTCACGTTTTTACATGCAACTTCAATAAATGAAGCTTTAAAGGTCATAAGAGGTGGTCCAAATGATTTGGGTGCAATATTCCAAATCTTATTTTAATTTTTTATGGAATTATTTGTAGCATTTATTATAAATAATTTATTCGTGCACATGATTTTTTTTATTTTTAATTAACGTGCCCTTGTAATACAGTATTTAATCGAAATACCCCCCATCTCCCTCCCTCTTGCGGTGTTTACTGGCGTGAGGGTGGGACGACCTGTCACTCACTTGAGATCCACCAATAGCAAACCACAACCATCCAAACAATTCCCCATGAACAAAACCAAGTCCCGCTCTACATTTTTTCTTTTTTCGAGAAGCCGTTTTCACTCAGATATCCGTCATAATAGGGAAGAAAAGTCGATCGCAACTTGTGTTTCATGCCGACTTCAAGTTCTGATTATTTGTTTTGGTTGGTGACACAAAAATGGATGATTCCAAAGTATCAAACATAGACTTTAAGCACTTTACAGGCCTTTACTTTACTTCCACAAGTATACATTTCTATTTATTTGGAAAGGAACATTCAAAATGAGGAAGAGGACAGGCACAGTGTGACACTGTCAGATCGCAGCATTTCATTTGTAACTAAAAGATGTGATGACCCTTTACCTTCCCCTAACTCTTTCCCTTTCCCTCTCTCATTCCTCATCATGCAGTGAAGTGGTTAGCCTGAGACTCTAGACCTGTGTGTCATGCCCATGTTCTGGCCACGTCCAGCATCAGTGGGTCACAGTCACCATCCACCTCGTCAAAACAGCTGACTATCCACACAAACTCTCTCTCCTTTTCTGTTTAATCTTTCTGTAATATCCTCAGCATTCACCGGGATGACGAAAGACAATCATTTTATCATTGAAAGCACAAGCATCTTATAGATGCCAGGGTTGAACACGTGATTAAATAGATAGAGCCGACTCTGGATGAGCCACACTCGAAAGCCGTTGTAATATTCGCACACCTGTGACCACACCACACATCAATCAAATGTTATATTAATGCAGCAAGTTGCTGGGTTGCTTGGCAACCATAAACAGCCTACATTCTTGCATTGCACACCTGCGCAAATATACACATCAATTAAAGAGCACACTTTTATTGAAATAATAAAAACTTTTTTTTTGCCTATTGGATAGTTTTACACAGAATGCTAAATCGCTAAATTAAACATATATGGCATTACACATATAATGAGATCGTATGATAAGCAGTGTGGCATACTATGACATTTTAGTTAATATCACTAAAACTCTTTTTAAAAAAGAAAGAAGAAACAGTTCATACTGCAGCAAGCAGTACGTGAGAGTTTCTTTCTGAACGCAGCTAAGGTCTGTGGTAACGTACAGATGGCTTTAGTCACTGCTGTCATGTCTAGCAGGTTTTTTTTGCATCTCACGCCATAGCATTGTGCTTTATTTAAACAGTCAAAGAAGTTAATTTGTTACTGGCTATTGCTAGTCAGTTACAGGTGGTATTATAGGGGGGGAAGTGCATTTGATTGTACTTACAGTTTGACTATGCCCTTGCGAACAAGATGAGTCCTGTACATTTAAAATGCGTAAAAGTTTATTTTGTCAACTTTTTGGAGTGCACTAGCATAGGATGGCTCAAAGCTAATAGACCTTGATTGTGATTTCATGGGGTTTTTAAATGCAAGAACACATTCAGAAAGCGTGCATACTGTGTGTGCATATTCACAGCATTTGCATTTATTTATGGAACCCAAAAAGAGACATTTTTAAGAACCCACGTGCAGCTCTTTTCCATATAATGACTGTTTGAAACAGCAGTTTTAGCAGAGCTGGCCTGTTCCTCACAAAAACCTACAGTATCATATGGCTTCAGAAGATTTTTCATTTAGCACCAAGTCATATGGACAACTTTAACAACACTTATTTTGTCGTGGTGTGGAAGATTCTTCAAAAAGTCTCTTGTTGTATTCCACAAAACAATGATAGCACATGGGTTAGGAATGAGTAAATAATTACATTTTTATTTGTGGATGAACTATTCTTTTAATGAACACTTAACCATAGGGAACATACGGGTCCTACTTGTGTCCAATATATATTCAATATTCGAGTGGAAACTATACTTTGGGCTTAAGGTGGGTCATTACATGCAGGTATTTTGAAATATAAGCACAATTTAAAAACATGTACACAATAACTGTACTCTATCACATTATTAATTTAGATGTTATTACAGTTTAAGTGGATCTGCTTACTGCTTTAATCAAACTTCATGTTATTCTGATGGACAGCTTATACTCGAACTTTGACAAACAGCTCATGAAAAAAAACAATTTCCAACACGTTACAAGCTGAATTTGTTGCCAGGGAGAAATCAGACATGACAGTCTGTGTACTGTCATTTTAAGTATAATTACCCATCTCTGTTTTCTTCTAATATTTCACATTGTCCTTGTTGATATTTGTTGAAAAGGCTGATGTTTGTTTCTTCAAATACTAGTTTTATTTACCCATGCATATTTTCCATTTTATTTGCACGCCTCAAGCAGACAGCACAGATGCATGCAATTAAAAAAAAAAAAAAAAAATTCTTCAGAGATGCAACACTGAATTTCACAGATAACCTTTCAACAAACAATGCAGTCTTTGAATTCTCAAAATCTCTTCCATTTTTCATGTGCCCAAACGACAAAACATTCTCTCTTTTTGTTTGGTCAGTTTCATATATACATATTTATATATATGTATACTGTGTGTATAAGTGTGTGTGTATATATATATATACATGAACATATACAGTGCTATGCATAAGTTTAGACACCCATGCTAAAGTTGACTAAAAAGAGGAATAAAAAATCATCTTTTGGAAATTGAACTTAATGCCTTAATTTAAAAAATGAGGAAAAATCCAACCTTTAAGGACACCAATTTTCTTTGTGAATAATTAATGTATCGTAAATAAATAAATGTTCTTCCTTAAAATACAGGGTGCATAAGTCTGGACACCCCTATGTTAAATTCCCATAGAGGCAGGCAGATTTTTATTTAAGTATTTTTTTTTTTTTTTTTTTTACGATACTATGCATCCTGATAAAGTTCCCTTGGCCTTTGGAATTAAAATAGCCCCACATCATCACATAGCCTTCACCATACCTAGAGATTGGCATGGGGTACTTTCCATAAGATCATCTCTCAATGCAAATCAAACCAGCTATTAGTCTAGCTGAAATAAAACCATGCCAATCTCTAGGTATGGTGAAGGCTATGTGATGATGTGGGGCTATTTTAATTCCAAAGGCCAAGGGAACTTTATCAGGATGCATAGTATCCTGGATCCATGAAGTAACTGGCCTTTAAAAATAAAAATCTGCCTGCCTCTATGGGAATTTAACATAGGGGTGTCCAAACTTATGCACCCTGTATTTTAAGGAAGAACATTTGAGAAAATTGGTGTCCTTAAAGGTTGGATTTTCCTCATTTTTTAAATTAAGGCATTAAGTTAAATTTCCAAAAGATGATTTTTTATTCCTCTTTTTAGTCAACTTTAGCATGGGTGTCTAAACTTATGCATAGCACTGTATATATATATATATATATATATATATATATATATATATATATATATATATATATGTTTACTGTGTGTATATGTGTGTAAATATATGAGCAAAAAATATATGAGCAAAAATGCAAAATGCCGATGTTGAAAAAAAGGTTCAAGAGGAAAGGCGATACATTGTCATAAGCCTTGTTCTGTGATAACCATTCAAGCTGGAATGTACAAGTTGTTCTCTATGCCAGACCACACCATATTTGCCTGCTAGCTGTGTGTCTGTGTGGAGAGTAACCAGTAACCGTCAACACATGCCAGGTGCCAAACCTCCCCCTTACTCGCCAAACCCGCTCGCTAATCACATTACAGATAAGCAGAATTTATCCTATAGGCTACTTGTTTGAATGTAAGACAGAGTGAAGAAATGTGATTAAGATCCATTACGCTCTGTACCATGACTGAGAAATCTCAGACAATGTTTTTTTTATTTTCTTCACTAGAATTCCAAAGCATTTAAAACCTGTAAAACTAGTTTGTTTTAAATCTATTAATAAATCAATGGGCTACGATTGTCTTTGCTGTACTTATCATTATGTATACTGTGCTAAAACAAAAGAGCACGCTAATTTAATACTGTATCCCACAATTCAGTGCACTTCACTTAACCTTCCTTTTTCAGTGTGACAAATGAACCAGAAGATATATTAGTCACTTTTTTTACACATTTTTTTTTTTTTTTTGTAGGATGTTTTTAAAATACAAAATCCTTTTTCTCCCCATGATAACTGGACATCAGTCGTTGAATTAAACATGCACATAGTTAAGTGACAAGCTGTGCCGCATACAACAATTTCAAATGCATCTTATATTAAGGCCCATACTTACATAACCAAGCTCACATTTGTGTTTTGTTGCACTTTTGAAATGTGTCAGACGGCAATTCATAATGTGACGCAGGTATGTGTTGCATTCTCTATAGATGACATTATCACACTCATGAGACACTGAAATTTGTTAGTGTGCACTCTTGCATTGCTGTGATAGTAAGTAAAAAATAAAAAAAAATAAAAATAAATATTCATATGCATCACTGCATTCTGTTTTATTCTACAGCATTAAAGCATTGCTCTGCTCAACTTCAGCTGCTCGCGTCACCAGAAATCACCAGCTGTCACTGAAAATAAATGATGTCTGGTCACTCTGTCTCGGGGAATCACTGCCATATGAACCTCTCTTAAGACAAACTAGACAAGGGGTATTCAATTAAAGTTCCAAGAGATCCAATCACTATTTTCCCTTCCCAGCGGAGGACAATACTTTTTTGGAACAGTTGTACATTTCCATCGGGGGAGCCGTAATAAAAGAAAAAGAATATGTTAACTTGACACAAACCTGGTTTAGTTAAATGGCCAGAGTCATCTGTATGACAGATACAAATCATTGTATTTGCTGCATTCTCGTTTAGCAGAAGTTTCTATTTTGTTGCTCACCATTTCTGCTACCGTTGTAAAAATAACAGCGTCGTCCGCTGCCGCTTTACATCTTTAGCGAGAGAGAAGCAACGCACTGAGCAGAAAGGGCGTTTGGTTCTATAGATAAAAATATTAGAGGATGTAACGGCGAAAGATTATTGCAGTAAATGACCCTGAACACCTGTGGTGTGAGCTGATCCGGTGTTTTGACGCGCTGCTCACTTTAAACTGTAGAAACGGTGAAACGGTACAATTACGTCCCGTGGTCCGGATGGAACCGGAAACGCAGTCCGCCATTTGAATCCCACTGAACTGGTCTGTCTGCATGCTAAAATTACAATGACAGAATCACACACCAGCAAAATCACTCAGAAATCAACACAAATTGTGACCCTGGATCACAAAACCAGTCACATGTCGCACGGGTATATTTGTGGCAATAGCCAACAATACATTGTATGGGTCAAAATTATTGATTTTTCTATTATGCCAAAAATCATTAGGATATTATTAAGATCATGTTCCATGAAGATATTTTGTAAATTTCCTACCGTAAATATATAAAACATTTATTTTTGTGAGTGAATGCAGCACAATAGTGAACATAAATGGACAACTTTAAAATGAGATTTTCTCAATGTTTCGATTTTTTTTGCACCCTCAGATTCCAGATTTTCTCAGCCAAATATTGTCCTATCCTAACAAACCATACATCAATGGAAAGCTTATTTATTATTATAAATCTCAATTTAAAAAAAAATACCCATGTGACTGGTTTTGTGGTCCAGGGTCACTCACAAATGTAGTATATTAGATCTCTATGTAACATGCAAATACTTTATATTCATACACTGGACTAAAGAAAAATAATACCCATGATCACTAAAAAGTCTTAAATGGATCAAAGCTCCACCGACCTTGATGAATATGAGTCTTATCACTTTGCATTTCCGAAACTCACAGATTTATCTCATTACTGTGCATTTTTTACTTTCTCAGAGATACAGTATCAGTCACTCACTCCCTTGTGCTCTGATTAACAAGGTTATTATTTCTGATACGTTACACCTGTGAATACCAGCCTTTGACTGGAGTTTGTGCCCTTGCATTATACAACCACAAAAATAATCCTCCCCATATTGCAGCAATGGCACAGGCATTGTGTAAGATTACATTACAAAATGCCCATAAACTCCAGAAGTCTATAATATAGGCCAGATACGACTTGCATTAACCATTCATGCAGTGAACCATCATCACACTCAAGCTCAATACACCACTAGAAAACAAGAGACATTAAAGGAATACTGTTGTTAGATATGTGTTACATTCAAACAGAGAGAAGTAACTCCGGCTACAGTGTTCTTCCGCAAAACTTACATAGTGTGCCTTTAAATAAAAAAGAGGGGTTAATGGATCATCCATTATATGGTTTGCTATGCTATGAGTGAACATGGTGTATTTTTCCCACCGGAATTGGCAAAATTTTTGCGCAACGGATGGCTATTACCTGTTATGACTAGACATTTAATACAAGTTACAACTTACAAAATGTCTCAATGCTAAACTTACCAAACGTCTCAATGCATATAAATCAGCAGATGAGTAATTTTATTGTTTGCGGGTGCTCTGTGGCAGTGGTTGGTCACGACTCAAAAATGTGTTGACGCTTTATTTCGATAGGGTCACAGCAGCAGGAAACAAACACAATGCTATACGACGACACCAATAATATTAAAATCCAAGTAATCTTAGAACTGAGCAGTCAAGATAGCAAAATAAGCAGACTTTTAAAAGGAAGGCAAAAACGTTTGTTGTCGCAAGGCTGTGTATCCGTTCAGATCTGTGTCGCAAATTTTGATGCAAATTGATCAGCTACCTGGCAGAAGCTAGAGATGTTAGGCAGATCCCAACACGGGGTCATTGTGTAAACCACCATGCCAGGTAAAATGACTACATTAAAGAGTATTGTAGGCTCAATACATATCAAGTACAGCACACACACACACACACACAAAATGTCAAGATTATGATGAGGCACTTAAGAATAAAATGAATGGGGCCATTTTTTTGGGAAGGATTTAAAAGCAGAAATGTGAAGCTAATAGTTTAATAAAAGCATTACATTAATTATAATGCTGTAAAGTTGTTCTCTTCATTTTTCCGGTCATTGCAGTCATAATAAACATTTGTCGATTGGACTTGTAATATAAACCCAGAATATTCCTTAAATATGAGTTCACTTGAAGCATAAATAAATATGTACATACAAAACCATAACAACATATTGTTGCCTGTTGAGATCATGAAACCATACAAATTTTGTCTGTCAATTATTATTATTATTTTTTTTTTTACAAACTGTTGGCCAGAGCAGTTTATGATAATATCAATACATTGCAGTGCTTGATTTTAACACCTTTTTTTTTTTTTTACAATTAGCAATTTTGATATTGGATCGCCACTTAATGTTCACTGTAAAATATCAGTTAATAAATATTAATATAAACAGGCTGCTTTAAATACCTTGGAATGATCTGTCCAGCAGCTTGTTTGACAAAACTTTAAGTACTAATGACAGTGACCCCAATCCATCCACCATCATTCCAGGCAGATGCTGATTTTAAAAGACACTAATTTGATAGACACTAATTTTAATAGGCATTGTAGATCAACCTGATATTAACGTGAAGCCGGCTGGTGGTTTCCGGTTGGGATCTCTCTCTGATCAGTCGTTACGCCACACCTGCTTAGTGCAATCCTTCAGCGTCATGGATGAACAAATACGTTTTTACTTCAATCAGACATTAGTGCATGAAGTTTCCAACATTCCACACTTTTTGGAATTTTTCGTGTCAACACACTATTTAAACCAGGGCTATTCAACTAGCTTCATCCGAGGGCCGGATTATCAAATCGAAAAGTTGAGGTGAGCCAGTGGGTTGGTTTGGGGGTTTAGCTTATTTATTGAAACATAACAGTTTCAATAAATAAATTAAAGTATAAACCTAAAAAAGTATGGTATTTACTTGGAAATGTGGTACCCAACAGTATGCAGATATATAAAACCATAATAAATAAAAACTTGATAATTCACAGCTGTGAACAACGGTTTTCCTTGGAACAAATAAATGAATTATACAAACTCATAGCTATTGGTGAGAAATAATAATTATTTTATTTATAATTGTTATGCTTAAATGAAAATATTCTGACAGTGAGACTTGATAACCACAGGCTACTCACTCCCACTGTATAAAAAAATGCCTAAACACAGGTTAAAAACTATACGCACCGTTACAAAGAAACTGACATAATTTCATAATTATATATTCCTCTACCCACCTAATAAATCTAATGCAATATAAATCACTATAACATAGTATTCAATATAAATATTGCACATTTCTGCCCAACCCATGGTAAACTACTACAGTACATCATGGTAAATGTTTGTAAGGGTGATTAGGGGATTTAAAGTCTTCTAATTTCGTTCATGACACAACGTTTCTCCTGTTTTCCTCATCAGTCTTGTTGGGAATGTTGAGGCTGTTTCATCCGATTTAATACTAGTTAAATCATCGAGTGATTGTGGTTTGTAACAGAGAGGTGTCTGTCGAACTGAAACGCTTCCCACTGGTTGTCACAACGCTGTTTAATATTAGTATCCGGGACCGGGAGTAAACGCAACTCTGTTGGGCCGTGTTGAAACAACTGAAAACTGCGCGACTTGTTGTTACTGTACTGACCGAGAAACCGCTTCAGATGATTCAGTGACAGCGCGGTCCGAATGAATCCGAATAGTTTTAGACCATTATGCAAGCGCGTTTAGAAAGAATCGAACCAAAAGAATGATTCATTCACGAATGACTGGTATTGAGTTGACAGAAATACGGGACACATATAATAACCGCTGAAATATTCGCACGTAAAACGTTTCTCAGGTCAATCGGAGCGAGAATCCAACTAAATCAGCTGCACCGCCAGGAAAAGAGGGGGGGGAGGGTGGTGCCGTCGGGCCGGATGGAGATGATTGGCGGGCCTTCAGTTGAATAGCCCTGATTTAAACAAAAAAAATGGCATAGAATAGTGCATAAGTACGCAAATTGGGACGCACCTTGAGTCTAAAAATAGCTCACTTGTCAGATTATAATTGTACATTTTCTGAAGAAAAATGTAAGTGTTGTTTGCTTGTGCAGAATAGTTTTTAGCACGTAGCTATCGGGTTGCTATTATAGTTGCTATAGTGCGTTTTTAGGTATTTGCTCGCTGTCAAAAGAGCCCACCTAAAAGTCTATATGATATTCTGGTTTAATAGGGCTCAGATGGGATTCCCCAAGAACTAGACTTTAGCATACTTTTAAATACTCCAAAGGAATATACTAAAGTGTGAACTGAAAGTAATGGTTTCAGACACTTGATTGCGTGTTAATTGCAATTAAATTTAAAATATTATAGTTTGCATTTATATTAAACACATTCAGCTATACCTTTTTACCGATTTTACCCCTAGTAGGACTTAAGTACATCTTTATATTTCATTTCATTATTACTTCAGTTGTAATGGCAAGCATTTATGGTAAACTATATACTTTAATGTAATTTCTAATGAAACTTCTGTCATGAATTTAAATATATTTATAAATATATTTATTGTGATACATTTGAAATTATAAAGTGCATTGTTTAAATAATTATTATCTTTAAAATAGTACTGAATAACACACTACAGTTAAAATTATAATCATGTACTTTGCATATGCTAAGTGTACTTCTTTAAAGCATGGCACAAGATTTTAAAAAACATAACTTAAAATGTTAGCTTGCCTCATCAGTGCAAATCTTACTAACAACATCAAAACTCCTCCAATAATAAAATAAAGGCAAATATCTGAAAAACGTCTTACATGCCGCTGTTCTTTTGGCTTTTTTTAAACAATTGTTTTAAAATAATGTTACAACAGTTTGGCAACAGTGAGATTAGACATAATGATTTCTTATATCAGATAATAAATAGAACGATAAAAAACTCTATTATAAAGCCTAGGCTATATTTAGGGAAATAGACTGGTTTAGAGACTGGCATTGGTACCAGCATAAACATTGTTTTGTGATCCTATAGTCAATGCACAGCATATGCTATGCAAACTACCGGTATGTTGATTCGTGCTTTATTACAGATATTGTGGCTTTCCATTTTTTGCTCGCAAACTCCAAGTTTCAGGTTCAATTTTTGTGGCTTCATGCTACTACCTTCCACTGCACTCTTTCCTTTATTTAAGGATGTGACATAAACAGGCATGGACAAATGACAGAAGTATGCATAGTGTAGCACTACCATTAAAGGCAGGGTAGGTAGGATTTTTCTAAAAAAAAAAAAAAAAATTCCAAATTTGTTTAAACTGTCTTTATATACCAATACATAATTAAAATGTAAGTACTCTGAAAAAGAGAGTATAAAAATCGAGTGTCTGAAGACCTCTCACGACTGTTGTAAACACAGCTCATTATTTCCATTCACTCCACCCCCTCCATTCTGGGCTCCTTCCAAAGCCACGCCCCAAAAACACATGAACGCGCGACGCCAAACGCTCAGGCTCAGCTGGAAGACGCATTTATTTACCTGAGACGAGTGGAGAGGAAGGAGCGCAGTGCATGTCAGAATCACATGTAATAAAATACCTAACTTTATCACTATGAATATAAACAAATAAGATGGCTTTTAGTACTTACTATCAAGCTAGCATATCGATACTGGTAAAGTTTAAAATATACTTTGTTTGATTCGTTAACGAGCTATATTTATAAGGCAAAGCTAAAAACAGGTTGCATTGATACACGTTTTTCCATTACCATCAGTTACACTGTGATGAAGGTGAATTTCGTGTAAGATTCATAACATATACGGTGTTTTGCATGTAAGAGTTTCCATGATGAAAACATTGTTGACTCTAATGAGGACTACACTCCGGAGAAAAGTACCGCATCGTCGGTTCGAGGACAGGTCCGGGGTCGAGGGCGAAGCAGAGGAGGTCGTTCAAGAGTGCGGGCAACCAGGGTCCGAGGAAGTAATTTTTGCCTTGTTTGCCTTCGCTGACTGCATAAGCAGGTGCTTTGAATTTTGAATGCTCTTTCTCTGCCATAATTTTACTCTTCGTAGGTCCCGCGCCTCTTTTCCCCTCCTCAAATCAAACGGGTGCGCGCGCATATGGGCAGATCTAGCAACAGGGGTGGTAGCCATGGTTGCGAGAGTGAGTGACAGTCGCCCAAACCAATCAATTGTTTCGTCCCGAATGGAAATAATGAGCTGTGTTTATTGCAGATTAAAAGGTCTACAGTCACTCGATTTTTATACTCTCTTTTTCAGAGCTCTTACATTTTAATTATGTATTGGTATATAAAGACAGTTTAAACAAATTTGAAAAAAAGTTTTTTATAAAAATCCTACCTACCCTACCTTTAAGTGGCCTTTTATTTGATTACTACTATATTATATGCAAGTCCATTTTTAAAACAAAATACTTTTACATTCAATACAATCAATACAATCAAACGCACTTCTTTTTCACAAAACCAATCACTTAAACAAGTACTTCTCGTCTCCTTAATAAGCCGCACAATCATTCATGTTCATGCTATGTATGATGCATGATACCATTTACACGCCGAAGTTTCACAGTCATGCTTTGCCATGTGTTATTTTATAGACACTGTAGCTGTAATGTTGTTATCCATATCATATCACCATCAGAATACTCATTAATTAACAACAGCATGGTAACAAGGCCTCAGATGGTGATGAATTAACGCTAATGTAGTCCACGATGCATACTGTACTGCATATATTGTGTGCACATCCTTTTGATCACCATCCGTGCTGCCAGAATATATGCATATGAATATAAATGGCAGAGAACAGAGGCCATGATCAAAGCCATGTTCTCGGTATAAACAAAAAGAGAAGGTGCTTTGTCTATACCATGCAGCATGACAAACAGTGCAGACAACAATGAATACTTCATGCATATTGATACGGGCAGAGGAGGTAAACGTTTCCTGATAAACACGCAAACACAAGTGTGCAGAGAGACTTTAATAAAAGGAGCTCATTAGGGCGCATAGTATGAAGATCTTTCAAAAGCTTTTTAGGAGCACATTAGATGTAACAGACATGAAAGCTTCACAAAACACTCCATTAGCCTCTCGAATATTTCATATATTTCGTCAAGCATAACATTACATACTAAGTAGCAACCCACTTTTTTGGTGGCCTTGATTTTGCAAGTATTTTGTTATGGATTTCTAAATAATTCTTCAGAAAAGTGTTCTAAGCCTTGAACCAAACCAACCGGCTCTGAAATGAATCACAACATTACATGAAAATCAGAACAAAAGACAAGACTGCATACTTTATTTTATTGGGGAATTAACTACTTATCTCATGAAGCAATGTGAAGGACATTATCGATTAAAAAACAACAGTACAATATAAAATGAGTCATTTATAGTCATCGAGTATAAAAAAAACAACATTATTTTATTAATATTTTTGTAAGTTTACCCTTGTGAAAAAGAAGTGTGCTTAGTTGCACTGAATGTGCACTTCTAGTGTTCTTCAAATCTTAAAAATATATTAAAAAAACTACTTGCAGGTAATATAATTTAAATTAAATAAAAGGCCACTTAAGTGTAAGTACAGAGTACACTTTCACGACTATGTTTCAGTGCAGATTGTATTAAAATTAAATCTTGTCCCACTTTATATAAAGTGTCTTTAACTACTATGTACTAACATTTAAATGAATCATTTGATACATACAATTCACTTATTATGTACATGTTTTTACATTGTACATATATTTAAAAAAATACCTGAATGTATAACACATTTAACAGCTGTAATTAATTATTAAATGACATCTAAAACGAGTAGCAGCTCCTGATCATAAATGTAGGTAGGGCAGATTCTTGGTCTTAGCGCTAGTTTATGATAAACATTTTGTGACTGATAACAGACATGTGTCAGTGTGCCACGTCCTCGTCCCCAGGCTGGTCCCAGTATAGGTCTATAGGTCCATGTAATCGAATGGGACGTGAGACAAACTAAGCAGTCAAATTACACTTCAAATAAATGTTTTTCCCAAAGATGGTTTCTGTCATTTTAGGTAGTTTTTATCATGCTGATATAAGTTCAAGTGTTCGTTTTTTAAAGAAGTTTGATCTTAGTTAGTTATCTGATGCTATAAAAACAGGTGTTTGACGTCATGATTGACAGCTCAATCAAGTTCACTTAGGGCGTGTCCAAATCCACTTTTGCAAGTTTAACGACGGGAAAAATGGTTGGCGCGCCCGGCACATGGTCTAAAATGGTTGTCCCGATTCTCATAATGAGTAATGGGTGTGTTTGGGGATTTACGTGCATTGAACCAATCAGAGTCTCATCTCCCATTCCCTTTAAATGCCATAGCGGATTATAGTGGAAAGACTGACCGCGTCTCCTGAGCGCAAACGGATCTGCTCGTGCGCGAGGTTAAAGCACGCAAGCAGACCATCTATGGGACAAGCCGGATTCCACCATATCTTTATGTACACAATAATAATCTTTTACATTGTAATCCTTTTATTATAAATATTTGGCATGTTTGTGTGCCGCTGCGCGTCCCTGTGTGTGTAATAAGCAGAGTGTACACATGCTGTGGACCCGCCTATAGGCGCACATTACTAACGCGCTCTTTAAATAACAAAAATAAATAAATACTGCGCCATTGACTTTAGACCAGGTTTCTCTAAACCGGGTCTATTTCAGTTGCCTCAAAATAGCACCGCGCCAACAATGCGCCTGAACACACCTCGTTTTCAGACCAGCACGCCCATGGGCGCACAAATGGGCGCAAATGCATTTGCTATTTAAACAACGTGGTGCAGGACGTGAAAATGATAACTGCGTCAGGCTGAAACTAGCAAAAAACACTTGCGTCGTGATTGGCGCTGCATTGCGCCAGGTGTAAGATAGGGCCCTTAATGTAATTATGTGTTAAATTAAGTGTTAAATGTCCAAATATTTCATTTATAAATTAAACAAATTAATGATGTTCAATTAGTCAAGTCAAGTCAAGTCATCTTCATTTATATAGCGCTTTTAACAATGTAGATTGTCTCAAAGCAGCTTTACAGAGATAAGCGTATAATTTAAGGTAACAGAGATTGTTTCGGCTTTACAGCTGAGTTAAGTTATTTCCATCTAAAGTTAGTTTTAATTGATTTGGTTCCGTCGCAATGATCATTTGTTATTAAATTAGGGGCCGCTAAGACGACACCATTCTCTCTACACAGACTTTAAACGCGAACCTGTGAGAAACGCTGATGGCGGTCACATGCGGATTTAGAATGGGTTCTATAGTTATGTGCGTTAGAATATACGCAGGTTTGGAATTCCCTACAAGCCAAGCCTAAACAAAATACTTGTCTTTCCTTATAAATTTTGATAAGGAATTTTATTTTATTTGTTGCTTTGGGGTAGGACCGCGAGACGAATTTTCCCGACAACGCCTTATCTGTAGAGTGGTAGTGGGATCCTCCATAGGGAGAGACTAGTTGGCACTATTCCAATTATTCACTAATAATAATTAATAGTTAATCAAATGTAAGAAATTCCATTCAATTACGCACTAATGTGTTTTCATACGCATTATATGGTAAGCTATGTGTATTTTAAATTAATATCATTTGTATATACTTAGGATAATCCTTAACTGACAGTTTGGGGAGACCCGATTTCGAGGGAGGACCCGATTTGTCATGACAGCGGCTTCAATTTTCTACAATGGAAGAGAGTGCATGTGCATCATCCATCTTTTTTACAGTCTATGGTCTGACCCACTAGCAGTTTGCCAAGAGGTAATCACTCTTACTTATCAGATTCAAATTATACCAATCTACATTTTATGTATCTGAAGCTATGACTAGTCTAAAAGAAAAAATGAGATGACTAACTTGTATATTGTAGTGGAGAAAATGCTGTATTACTGTTTTTGATTATGCCATGTTAGCCACTTAAAATAGTGTTGCCTCTGAGGCATTCATGTTACTCGCAGTGAATCAAGAACACATGAGATTCAAACAATAGTGTTGAGCTATATAACAATGATTTGTTTTCTGTTGATAAAGGTATCCAAACAGTTGCTCATCTGTCTAATAACACATCATATCTGAAATCATCTTTGGTGTTTCCATGACTTTTTCAGAAGTAGACACGGAAATCGAGGGAAACGCGGATTTGACGTCATCTAATGGTGACGCTATGACACGGCCCGTTACAATGGTTATAACTGCGAATTTCTCTGGATTTAAACATTGTAGGGAACATTTGGGATAATGTAAGCACACAATTGAACAAAATATATAACACTGTGCTGGTGGTTTTTGGATATTTTAATGCAAAAATCTTTAAAAAGCTTGTGCCTTTAAATCATTGTTTTACTTTTTTGTTGTGCTTTACAGAATTACACTTATTTTGATGAGTACATGTACTTGATTGCAATGTGTTACTCAATTTTACTTTTAAATTTAAGTTTAAAATGTACTAAATAGCAACTTCATCATTATAAATGTGTAATTACAAATATATTTAAATACATAACATCCAAGTTTCAATAGAAATCACATGCGGAAGTACACTTTAACCATATTTTAAAAACAATAGAAGAATTTTTTAATTACATGTACTTCATTCATACTATAAGTGGGGTCAAAAAAGCTAATAGCATTTAATGCTTATTTAAACTATAAAACATTTTCATTTAATTACAATTAACATGCAGTGTCTGATTGTCTGAAAACATTACATTCAGTTGGCACTTAAATATATCACTTCCATAATAAGTACTCTTTTTAAAAGTGTGCTGATGAAGTGTAGTTCTTTTTTACAAGGGTATAGCAAAATATTTAGATATATACAAAACAATAGAGTAGTTTGACCGACTCAATTGTCTCATTTGCTTTCACTGACGTTTTTTTAACACACATAACTTGCATAAAATGGAAGTAACGCTTGGCCATTCAACAGAGGCATATATCATTTCTTAACCTCAGAGCTCAATGTAGTTCTGTCTTTAGCCTAGATGATATTGTTACATTGCATGTGCCACTAGCTTAGCATAACAACTTTCAAAAATAATGATAGTTTTCATACAGGTTTCCTGAACAACCCCTGGTCAGTCAAACAGCATTAAACTCATGCCACATGCTATGATGCTACACCAGGCTGGTAGGAAGAGTCAGACGAAACAATGTTTTAAAAGCATCACAGAGCCACAGTGTTTGTCTCTGTATATTAAGTAGTATTTTTAAGTAAGTATTTTTAAAAACAAATGACACTCTTTGCCTTTTTTAAATGAATGGGACTTTTACTTGCGGCACTTTTACAGGCTGAACAGTTACAGGCGAAAAGAAGCAGAAACAAAGCGATGTCGTATGTAAGCAGATGCATGTGTAAAAAAATGTGATTATCAAAAATAAGCAGCATATAAATCAAAACTACCTGATGTTACCGAATGAAATTTCAACCCAGGACGAGGTACAGGACCTTAGACACTCCATCTGTGTTTTGATCATCGTTCTGAATCCGATCCGGACATTTTTGTCAGCTTTATGCTCAAAATGTTGCTTTTTATTAAGAAACTTGCCCACATTCAGGTGTTAATAAAAGAGAATGCATTAAGCTAGAATAAAACGTTGTTTTTGTGTCGAGGGTCTGTTCTTTCTTTTGATATATATATCTGAATATTGCATGTTCAGATATTCATAAAACAAGATATTCTGGGGGCCATGAAAATTTTGTGAAAATGCTAAAAAAAAAAATACTGGCGGTGACTGGCAACTTTTTTAAAAACGCTTGTGGGGAAAGAGTTACATTTTATTAATGAAACAGCTCGAAAACTTATTTTAATCTAGTTATCGCTAGAAAATGACCCATTAAACATGAGCGAATTATGCACTGATTTAGACATTTCTCCTTATATAGAACCTTTTTGGCAAAGTGTTGTATAAAATTGAGTCAAGGACCCTTGTGTTCTATACAGAACCTCACTGAACCCTTTTTGTCTAAGAGAATGCAATGCACTATGCAATGACATAATTTCTGTAACTTCGGGACATGCTTGTGATCTGAGATTAGTTTAGTAGTTTCTCTGGTAAACATTGTCAGAAATATTACAAGCCTTTGGAGTGATCTGAGGTGAAATTAGGTAACAAAAGTGCAAGGAACCCTGAACGTCAAGAATTGCTCCCAGAGATCACACACACACACACACACACACACACACGGGCGGGTGGGCAGCCATTCCCCTCCTTCTCGCCTGGCCCACAGTGGGTGCACAGCAGCCGCCTGCTACCTGCCCAGAATCCTAATCAGTCCAGGGGTCTGTCTGTCCCCCCGCCTTCCCCTGTCTCACTTATTCTCTCGCTCAGACTCGCTCCACCCACTCGCTCACCCCTCCGTCTCCCGCCCTGCCTCGGACGAAAGGGGCCGATGATCCTTCAAAATTAATTAGATCCCTCCCCACCCCCTTTTTCCAGAAAAAAACTCCACCATAAGCAGCCCCCCCCCCCCCCCCCCCTTCACAGCCCTTGTATTCCCTCTCCCAAAAAATCTCTAATCTTAGAAGGGAATCTTCTCTGAGATTTATTGCAAAAAAAGAAACTGCTGAGAGACTACAGGAAGCGTTTTCCGTGCGTTCTGTCATTGTCACTCCGCTGGCTCTCTGTCACTCAGTAACACAAACTGTCAATACGTCCCTAGAGGTCAGTTTGTCTGGAAGACGCTCAGACGGCTGTGCCCTGCTGCCGCGACAAAGAGCACAGGGTGACTGAGACCAAAGAAAAGAATAATAACGCAGATGACGGACAGGCAGGGAGAAAAAGTAAGAAAGGAGCCGAAATTCAGGTTAATCAGAGACGCTTTTTAATGAGGCGGCCATCTCATAAAGCATGCAGTGTGGTGACTGGAAATCATTTTTATCAGGGATGGGGGGAGAGGGGGGAAAACAAAGAGAGAGGCAAGGCAAGAAAAAGGTGAGGGTGGGGTGTCGGGCAGAGAGAAGGAGGGAGGGGGGGTTTCTGGGAAAGGATGTCAAGCATCTGAATAATATAAATCTCAAATATGCAAATGCGACTTACAATGCTCGGCATTCACACATTGTCCTTTGCCTCTGAGCCTGGTCTTTAATGGCACACAGCAGAAACAATAAGAGTGAGAGGTGGTGCTGAGAATTTATTTATAACGGTACCGAACTATATTCGTACATAAAACCAACATAAATATATTAATGATGCCGAATGGTATACACTGACCTGCTTTCCTTTTCAAATACTAAGTGCTTTTTGGTGTCTACTGTTTGTTTATAGGTGTTAATAGTCTGCATCACAAGTGTCAGAGCACCGTATTACTCACGGTGGAAGTATGTTTGAAAACCACAAAAAATAACTTAGAAAGGAACGGAAGCAAGAAAGGAACAGGGCAAGATATTGAAACTGGCAGTGTCTATCTTATCTAGATTTATAGGCAAGAATAATTCAGATCCAATGAATCACTGAGACTCTGTGTGATATACTTTTTCCTTTGCTTGTAGGTTTTGGCCAAGTACAAAATCATAAAAAGTACATAAAAACACTGCAACCTACAACATCGATATTCCAAAAAAATGTGTTTTCTCTGTAAAGAAAATCTACAATGTGCAGCATTACAACATGCTAATTATTATTAGATCGATCAATCAGACGTTTTTTTGAGAATTGCACCGACCGATTACTGTAACTGTGCTTGAACTATAGTGTCAATACAATAGGTTTGCTTATTGTGAGAAAATACTATAAAAAAATAAGTGTTTATGCAAATGTAGCTATTAGTTCTTAATTGCTGTCATTGAATTGCACTACACACAGTGGGGTTCAGATCTCTGCCGGACCAAAACGATAATCTTAAAAACTTATGTCAAACAGTAATGGGATTGTGGAAAAAAACCTAAGAAACATTACGACATTTAGGGCCAGATTTACTAAAAGCTCGCTCCAGTGCAAACTCTCTTTTGGCGTTAAAAACTACGGTCAGGATTTACTAAAGACACGCACTGAAAAAAAAGCGCTGAAAATTTTGTGGGTTCATTTTGTGGCTGAACTTATTGCATATGCATTTATAGGAGTTTCCCTTTCAGATGTAAAATGTACGGGAGGAGAGTATTTAAATGAGTCACGCAACACGATTTACTAATGTTTGCGCGAGTCAATTTACTGGTATTCGTACCATTATTTACCCCAAAAAAGCATGTCTTAAACCAGACGCTAATTCGCACTGCTCTCGGTAGATTGCGCTGGTCATTACAGAAATGATCCGTCTGCGTCTGTGCTCTTTAACTTGCGTCATTAGTAGATCACGCGCAGGACTTTCCACTCCCATCGCCGCTTTTTTGATATTGCGCTCTCACGCTCATTTGCCCTGTTAGTAAATCTGGACCGTAATTATTTTACACGATTGCTTGAGTGGATGCTGCCATTAAAGCACAAGGAGGACATACCAAACACTGAGAAATCATGTTAATTTAAAAAAAAAATCACAATAATTTGTAATGAAAATATTAGGAAAAAAACAGAAGCACTTTCACTGGTGCTGTCAGACATTTGAAACTCATTTGGAGTCTATATAAGGGCATTATATTGGCCATCATTAAATCTGATCTTTAATTATCAGTATTAAGGTCAAACACTATTGTTTTACAGGGTTAATGCAAGCACCTGTAAGTGTAATCACATAGCAGATTTTCAACCCGCTTTCCAATTCATTCTCCATCCTTCCCTAAGCATCCATGCTGTTAATCTAGTCAACATTACACACAAATGTGCAAAAATGGGGCCTTTATGGGTACAGCAGCTTTTCACTGAGGCAGTGCCCTTAAAGAGACATCTTTGTACTTCATTTTCCCCAAAAAGGAACATATTAGTATATTAAAGGTACATATTACAGGATAAGGTGTTAATGTGCACCTTTTAGGTGTAAATCAGGTACTGCCCCGGGTGTCAAGATGTTGTAAAGGTAACGTTTTTACCCTGTAAAACTCGATTTGCTTGCCATTTAAAATAGACAATAATACGCTATGAAAACATCCTTGATAAAAGAACAACTAAATGATCAATCAATCTCAGGATTTAATTACCATTGCTCCAGTTGTGTGAACCCTACAGGCAGGTTTGCATTAAAAACACCTACACAGCGCATCAGTTGTAAAAAGTGAAATGCTGTTGCCGTTTGTGAAAAAACAATAACTACATACATTAAGAAATATTGTTTTGTTCATGTATTAATTTGCTTTTACGAAGAGGTGACATTTACATAAAAAAAAAAAAGATTTATATCCTTTAGATCTCTACATTTTGAAATGGCTCCTCATGTTTCTTAGTAAATCTGAAATAAACACACACACACACACATTCATCATGAGATATTAGTAACACTGGCTGCACACACACTCTGTTGAGGTCTGTCGTGGTGATGGTAAACTCTGCCTTAGGTTAGAGGAGTAAATTATGTTAGCATATAAATGCAGACCAGACTGCATGAGAATACACAAAGACAGACAGGCCTAATGAATAAAATATCACTTTTGTCTTTTCTTTCTTTTTTTCCTTTTCTTTTCTGTTCATGATTTTGTGCAATACAAACATTCCTCAGCAAGCTAAAACAACGGACTGTTACCAGTCGCCGAATGAGATGACAAGATATGTGCCGTCCTCTTGGCGGCATTCATCATTTATTTATTTAGCAAGCGTTCATTTTGAGTTGAATAGGTGGCTTCACTAAATGTAGAGCAACTGCTATTGGAACCCTTTTAACGCGCAACAAATTGAGTACAGGATGCACATTAATGGAGCAATTTTTTTTTTTTAAACAGTCTGTGATTGTTTGAGGAGAAAGTCTTTTGCTTTTACACCAAGCTGAAAGTATTTAAACCATTCAAATGCAAAACGTGAGAAGCAGAATTCCTACATGATTAGACCTTTAAAACAAGAATATCATTCGTTTCTAAAGCACACGAATAATGCTGTAACCAGACGTGGCGAAAAAACAACAACAACCCATGTTAAACATCCTGACCTGTTCAGACTGATCCCCAGTGAGCGTGCTCGGCGACTCCTTGTGCATTTCAGATGCACAAAATCTGTTTGCTGATTTACATGAAAACCTACAATTGTTTTTTGACATACTCTTCAACCTTCCACCGCTTTGCCGTCTTCTCAGTGTCTGATTTCTCAAATGTGATTCCGGCACGTGAAAAACAAGGAAGTGAAATACAGAGTCGAATGCTCTGCGATTCCTTTACAACAACACACCAGGCCTGACCTGAAACGACCTCACGCTCTTTAGGCAAAGTGCCAAGAAAGTCTTCCGGAGAGAAGCTTAAATTGTGTGTTTATGGCCTATTGCCATCTAATCGTAAAGTTACGCATGTTCCTGCTTTATCTGAAGCTCTTTGTCTTGTGTTGTTGTCAAAGTCATACTCCTCTGTATTATAATATAGGCGTAGTTGTCATTATGCAGACTTTAGATGCTTCTAATTTTTACTCTTCTCTTGGTGAAACACAATATGGATGGGGTTTTTTTAAGTCCAAAAATTTTGTTTTTAATTTGTGGTTTTGTTCATTGACATTTTTGTTTCTGAATATTGCAAAAGGTAAATGGCACTTCTGAGTCACAGCTTATTAAAAAGAACATTTCTCCTGCTTTTATGCAAACTACTGCTAATTGGCTTACTAGGTACTGGTATTCAATCAAATGCCATAAATACTTATTAACAGCATATAGACATGTCATGGATCCATGTGATTACCACCAAAGGGAGTCTCTGAAGGTCCAACCAGTGCAGGTTTTGTATCAATAATACAGTTATTTTGCTTTATTTCAAAAATCATTACTATATAAACACTAGAGTACACTGTGAACATACAGTAGATGAACATACAGTAGATGTTTTTTCTATGTTTGCTGTGATTCAGTGCTTCTTTTCAAATGAGGCTCCCACTAAACTCTGCATATAGAGAATTACGTGTGCAAATATATTATACTGAAAATTTACAAACGTGCAAGCTCATTTGTTTCATTTCTCTTTTTTTCTGTTTTTTTTTTTTTTTGATGCGCTATATGAAATGATCTCAATTGTACTTTTTTCAGCATTTTTCGGTAAACAATATTGTACAATTGATTCAATAGGTCCTTCTTATATATTAGTGATACTGGCATCTTGAGATTTTAATGACATAGTGAAATATGATGCATATAACACATCTAAGTACACTTACTGTAATATCCATTTGAATAAATATCTCAAGCATCATACACTTGGGAAATAATAAATAAATAATTCCATACCATTTGCCCGCTTCATTTAAGTGTAAATCCCTGTTAATTTATATCACTCATTATGCTTTTTTTTCCAATTCAAAGGCAACTCTTCAGTCACTTCTATTAACTACAGTTCTGTTGCATTATATTTGGTGTAAAATTGTAAAAGGGGAAAAAAAGGAGAGAAAAAGAGCCCTGTGACAGGCATTTTTCTATGCCTATTTAACCAAACATATCACAAAGATATTTTCAAGATGGACCATTTGACTGTTCATGTGACGGTCTTTAAAATTATTCGAACCCTGGAGCAGATATTGGTACAATTACAGTCTTATCATGTTGGTACAGATGTCCAAGGCAACTGCCAAAAAAAAAAAAAAGAAAAAAAAAAAATCATACCATGAGCAAAAGGGGGATAGCCGATAGAAACAGGAAGTCATGAGAATCCTTAAAAAGATCAGAGTGGCGATACTCCCACTAGTGCTTTACTTCACACTCGACTCTCGATCTGCAACGCCAGACCCTCTCTGCATGGCATCAATGGGGAATGTGAAGGTTTATATTGAAAATGATGCCTTGATTTTAGTTGTGTACGACTGTTGAGAATTGAATGCCTTTTGATAGTCAGCAAATACACTTCAGCCTACAAAAATGGACTCTGAATTCAGCCTGGTTCACCAAAGCTGGTCTTCATTACTATGGGCTTAGGACATGTGACATGGTACACTTTAGATTTAAGCAGACACCATATTTATCTGTCTTCTGGATGTTATAACAGACCAACAGCAAACAGCAATCAACATTTTCTAATAATCAATGTATGGTGATCCAAAATTAGTGAAGCTTGTTTCCACCACAGAATAAAAAAATGAAAGATAACTTTTCAATTTTGACTTTTTTTCTTGCAAAAAATCGCAATTGTGAGAAACAAAGTCAGAATTGAGAGATAAAAAGTCGCAATGACCTTATCCCCTTTTTTATTCCATGGCAGAAACAAGCTTCCATATCCATACTAAATAGATAAATACCCTAATTTATACCATTAAAGGGGTCATGATGAACTGCATTTTTTAAATATATATAAATATATATTAGGCTAGACCCCTCTTGAAGGAAATGCAGCCTTTAAAAAACAATGCCAATAATATAGTAATTTAATGGTAGTTCATGTAATAGAGTTTTCTTGAGGTCACCCCTGTACTAGAGATCACAAACCACTAATCGTTCATGTGTGGGCACTAGATGTCATTACTTGATTCCCTTAATATCAAGTCGTGCTCACGGTAGAGCCAAATGATGTCCAGCTCCACCTCTGTGGATCTAACGGGTGGAGGGATAGGGTTCTGGGTAGGGTTAGGGTGTGGTTGGACCTTCTAGCTCCACCCATTACACCGAAATTACAACTTAAGAGGGGGAGCTGGACTTTATGTTCCACCCATGGCTCTGCAGTGAGCTATGAAAATAATGACAAAAAAATAAGCCTGAATAATAAGCACTGAAAAATAAACAGTACAGGCCAGAGTTACTAACAGTTTGCAAAAGCGCAAACCCTCTTTTGGTAAAAAAAAAAAAAAAACCTACTGCCAGGAAAGACAAATTAGCACTGAAAGGGTGAACAGTTATTTTTGTGGCTGACCATATGTGCATTTGTTGGAGTTTCTCTTTCAGAAGCAAAATTTATGGGATGAGCAACATAATTTACAAAGGGTTGCGGTAGTCAATTAACTGGTATTTCTGTCAGGACCACTATCGAACATGACTGGCAATTGCATACAGTTAGGATTGGTGGTATGTAGGCTTGCTACGATAGTCGGTGTTACCGGTGTTACACGGTGTTCAGTCGCAACACCGGTTTCATCACTTGAAATTCCCATTCCTATTTGCGCTGCTCTTGGTAGATTGTGTTGGTCGTAATAGAAATGAGTTGCTGCGTCTGTGTTCCTTAATGTGCACATTGTCAATAGATCAGCCGCAGAACTTTCCACTCCCACCAGTGCTTTTATGAGATTGCAGTCGCACTCTAATTTGCCATTTAGTACATAAGAAGGTAATATAGGGTTCAAAATGAATAACCAAAGCCAAAACTTCCCAATAGTAATTAGGGCTGCCCTCTAATAGTCGACTAAACTTTAGTCGACTAGAAGAGGTTGATAAGTTAATTTTATTAGTTGGTTAGTCGCAGAAAAAAAAAAAAAACTCCATAGGAAGTGGCGAAATCACGCAGTCCGTGAGGGACCGATCTAGTCTGGCTATCACCAGACAAAGCTCAATCTTTTAAGATTGAACATTAGTCTGGGAAGTCTGCTCTGTATTTTCGACTGCACAAGAGGCGTGATCAACGGGCATAGTTCAGATGACTCTGTACGCAATTGGATAGTCCTTCAACCAATCAGACCAGCGATCCGGGTGACGTACTTTGCAGCGAAAACTCCAGGCAGGAAACGTGTCCACAAACGTGTTGGTTTGGAGCATTGATCAGCGGTTTGCAGAAGCACCAATGGCATCCAGCGATTTTTGCAGGTTGTCCAAAATAAAACATGAAAGTGAGTGGTATTTACACCCACTCGAGCGATTCGTTTGCTAAACTAAAGAAGCCATTGAGCATTGTCGAGAGGTTAAAAGGAATTGGATTGGATTAAACCCACCAATAGCGAGCCAGGTGGATAAGCCAGTTTGTGATTGGTCCCTGCAGATTTGTAACGGAAGCAGGATAGAAGAATGTATAGGTTTGCAGCCTGAGCTGCAGGGCGAAATCAAATCGGCCTAGGTTCACCCAGTCTAGGACCGATTGTTAACAGTGGGTAATTACAGTTTGTCAGGCAGGAAATCCAAACGTTTGCCTTTCATCCAGCGACCTCAAATATGGCTTATCATTTGAAACATGTAAGTAGCAACTTTAAATGGCCGTTCTCTCTAACGTTAACCTAGATAAAAGTGTGCTATTATTAGGTGCATTTCCAAGTGTTTTAGCAGAATGTGGAAGCTGAAGTGAAGCGCACTTACTAGATAACATAGAGGCGCCGGCACAATCACTTGCATTTTTTCAACTTAAAATACTCGTAAAATACTTGTAACTCGTAATAAAATACGTAATTTTTTTATCATACAGAAAAGAGTAATACGTCATTCCAAACTGGGTCAGCCGACACTGACTCAGAAAACACTATTAATAAACAATTAAAATGTCTCATTGCTAATTTTTTCCAACACATTCATAATCTTTACTTTTGCGAGCGCATGAGGCATATATTCCGCCCCCAAGTATTTAGGAATTAAATTAATATAAATGTGTGATTATTCGACTAAAGGCTTAAATGAACGACTTCTAGTCGACTAGAAAAATCTTTAGTCTTAATGGTAATATATATCAACATTAACGCATGCAATTATTTTAAAATCCTTAACACATTAAAAATAATTTCACGCAAATAAATTACCGAAGCACGTGAAATTACGTCATTGACACACTTTACATCATGTAGATAGATGATCTTAGAAGTTGGGAGTTTATCACACTGAGCATAATGGCGCAAGTAACCTTGGTAGGGGGGAATTTGTATTCTAACCCTAAATTCTAAATTCTGGAAAAAATTTCAGTCCAATAATCCAGTTAGTGAATTAATTCAAACAGTGCTATAATGTAAAGAAATCCAGGTTGATTACGTCAGAGAAGTCAGTGAGAATAGAAACTCATGTTGTGTTTTCAGAGAATTATTCATTCCAGTGTGTGTTTCGCTTTAAAACACGAGCTCTGTAATTTTCTGTCATTGTTTGTGAAGAGTGCGAGCCCTCAGGCATCGCTCTGTGTGAAATAAAGAATGAACGGAATGTCAAAACATCCTAACGCTGTATGGCCAGATGGAGCGCAAACTACGCTTCTCAGCTGGATAAAGCAAACCAGTGTCTCGCTAGTAAAGTTTTGATGGATGAGGATTGCAATCAAGATAAAGACGATTGCGGTGACGTACAGTTGTACAGTAAGCATGCGTGAGTCTGTTATATTGATGAGCAAACAAACCATGTATGTGCGCTCTCAATGCACTGATCGCATTGTATTTATGCACAGACACATTTCACTTCATTTTTTAAGCATCTCCATGTGGTTCTGTTCGGTATTGCAACTTGACTTATCTAAAATATAAAAAAAAGCTCTTTGCTTTTGCACTGCACACATACTCTACCCCTAAAAGTTTTTTTCTGTAATGTTCATGGGGCTTTGGTGTGCATTAATCTATGAATTATATGGACTGCTTGGGCCCTATCATACACCCGCCGCAATGCTATGCAATGTTTTTTGCTAGTTTCAGCCTGACGCAATTATCATTTTCACGTCCTGCGCCACGTTGTTTAAATAGCAAATGCATTTGCGCCTATTTGTGCGCCCATGGGCGTGCTGGTCTGAAAACAAGGTGTGTTCAGGCGCATTGTTGGCGCATTGCTATTTTGAGGCAACAGAAATAGACCCGGTTTAGAGAAACCTGGTCTAAAGTCAATGGCGCAGTATTTATTTATTTTTGTTATTTAAAGGGCGCATTGGTAATATGCGCCTATTTGCGGGTCCACAACGTGCATACACACTTTACTACACACACAGGGACGCGCAGCGGCACACAAACATGCCAAATATTAAAAATAAAAGGATTACAATATACAAGATTATTATTGTGTACATAAAGATATGGTGGAATCCGGCTTGTCCCGTAGATGGTCTGCTTGCGTGCTTTAACCTTGCGCACGAGCAGATCCGTTTGCGCTCAGAAGACGAGTTCAGTCTTTCCACTATCCGCCATAATCCGCCAAGGTGCGAGCGCAACTGGCATTTAAAGGGAATGGGACATGACACTCTGATTGGTTTATTGCACGTTACGCCCAAAACACACCCATTACTCATTAAGAGAATCGGGACAACCCTTTTAGACCATGCGCCGGGTGCGCCGACCATTTTTCCCATCGTTAAACTAGCAAAAGTGGATTCGGACACGCCCTAAGTGAACTTACGCCGTGTGCTTTAGACCATGCGCTTAGATCATTAAAATAGGCCCCCCTAATATCATTAGGCTATTTAGTGTCTCCAAGTGTTCTTTTTTTGGAAATACACCAAAATTTACCTAGAAAAAAGCTTGCAGAAAATAGTTTTGTGAGTTTTTACTTTGCTGGATATAGCAAATGATGAAAAAATGAACGTGTTAAACAAGTTAAATGGTGTATGCTTAATTTCACGATTAATGTGCGATTAACCTCGATTAATAATTATAATCTATTGACAGCTATATAACATGCATATATATATATATATATATATATATATATATATACAGTATATATATCATGGTGTCAGACAAGATGTGATTACATGATACTTATTACAGTTAGTGGGGAAAAAGCATGAAATCTTTCACTGAAAATGACAGATACTAATGAAATCAACCTAGAATTTGAAACTGTGTACATACCTATTGCCATCATACTGTATTTACACACAAGGAAATGAATACACTGTCAGCACACTGACTGTAAACAGGAAATCTTTCTTTCTTTCTTTCTCTCTCTCTTTCTAGCACTTTCTTTCTTTCTTTCTTAAACAATGGTATTGTTTTTTTCTAGTAATTCCAATAAAGCAGCCCAGCCTGCCAAATCTCCAGTGTCAAAATATAAGGCCTTTAGAAACCTTACGTCGTCAGATTAATAACTATGTTGCAACTGAAACATGCTAGGACAGCCAACCATTTCACAAGATTTACAGAGAAACTGGCAAAATCTCATTAATGTTTTCCACCTTATCAATGAAAATAAGGATGTGACTTAATTGGATGTGTGAATTAAAAAAATCAGAACAATCCTTTTGATGAGGGGTCATGACACGCAGTATTCATTGAAGTGAACTAAAAGTCGCTAAAATCTAAAAAATATTATGCCTTCCACAGAAGGGTGGCTTATATAACCCCACACATTGTTGCACATTTAGTATTTTTCCCTAGATGCTTATGAAAAATAATGCTATAGAATTTGAAGTACCAACATCAACAGCTGCGTGAATGGTGTTAAAACAAAGGGTTGCAACTAACAATTATTTTCACAATCAATTCATTTGTCAAGTATTTTTTTTATTGAAACAGATTAGCAAATATGTGTGTATACAAACTGGGTTTTGCACTTGCTATAAGAAAAAAATTCTCTGCTCTTGCTACAAAAAGTATGGACTAAAATATTTTTTGCATAATTGTGTCAGACTGGCTAAACAATTCACTTTCACCTCTGCCAAATTACCTTGGCAACAACTGCCTAGAAACGAGTGGGTCAGTGACATGGCACTAATTGTTTTGTCAAAATCTATTAATTTATCCGAAAATACATTAGAAATGTGATTTATAGGCTACATACAATGACTTGAATGGAATCATCTTAAAGCCATCTTGATGATGAACAAGTTTTTCATTTCACAATGAAAATCATTTTGATATTTTTGGGGGCATGAAGAAAAAAGTGTCAGGTTGTAACAATTGTCTTGATTTCATAATGAATAAAA